>NC_142438.1:67845000-68160000 GCF_059453495.1 Arachis ipaensis | reverse complement strand
CAATAGTAAAACAATTTTATTAACACATTCATCGTATTTTTTTTAAGTTTTGGATTATAAAATTAAAGTATCAATTATATGTATAAAATATATATTAAAATATAAAATATATATTTATACAAAGATTAGTATTTAGGATCCTCCTTAGTTTCTTGATAGCGATATGTACAAAATGTATACATAGAATGGCTCCATCCATGTTGAGCCTTTGTCTTCTCTTTAGTCATGAGGATCGGTAAATGGTAACGGATGCACGTGAGTACAGTGTGCATGAATTTAAAAAAATATATATGGATTTCAAACTCGTGACACAAAGGAATTTCTTAGGAAATGATGATGATGATGATAATAAAGCTACCAACACATAGAGATGATGAGGAATATTTATGGGAGAGCCCAATTCATTGTGTCTGCTGCTGGAATAATAAGGTATATATATAGTCTTTACTCAATGATGACACCATTATAAGTAGTAATATATTCACGCCCTTTCAGTCTAAGATTAAAAACTAATTCAACATAATAGGCATTAAGGAGCCCTTTCAGTCTAAGATTAAAAACTAATTCAACATAATAGGCATTAAGGAGTACCAGCAAGCTTTATATTTTGTAATTATTAATTGGTTATTAATAGTATTTTTAATAGTATGAGATTATATTTAATGATAAAAGATTATTTATTTTTTTAATGATTAAATATTGACCATATTGTTAAAAAAGTGCTGGCTCCTAAACTTTTTCATAACATTATTGCTTATTTGCTAGATATGATTCAGTGTTAGATAATAGATATGTAATGTTATTAATTATTATCGTGCATGCATGATCATGTATGTCCACGTGTATTTCTTATACTATTCACCTACTTTAATTTTAACACTATAATATATGTTGTCATTGCCGCTATTATTTAATTATTTACATTATCATCATCAGATACCTCTTTACATGATGGTATCTAAATACCTCTTTACATGATGGTATCTAAATTGCTCTTCAGAAATATATAATAGTAGCGGTACGGACTTAATTTGAATAGTTTATGTTACTAGGTAGCATTCTACGATTAATGATTCATTAAAAGTTAATTTTTTACGAAGTAATAAAAAATAGAGATACGGGAAAGAAAGATCAGAGGATGGTATAGGTATACCTTATATTATAGTAGAAATATTGAATTTAACAAACAAAATAATAATGAAATATAAGACTAATCGAGTGATTGAAGAAAAAGGGAAATATTTTTTTCTTTTCTTAAACTGTGCTGTGCCCACAGACTAATTAGTGGAGGAGCCCTCAACACTATTAAAAATATCTTGTAATTAACAGGGATTATTGTTGTTCTTAAGAATTGGGATATGACTTTTTTGAAAGAACAGAAATCACTGTTTCTGGCGTGCTGTTCAGGCAACACCTAATTTCCATTTTCCAAAATAGTTCAAAAAATATGATTTCATAATAACGATTTCATAAAAACTTGTCAATAAAAAAAACATAGGACAAATAATAACGAAAAGGGGAACATGTGGAAGGGAATGGGGATTATATATGAACGCGTGTTTGAGTGTATGATACCTTATATCTTATTATAGTGGGAGTGTTTGAACATAAGTAAATAAGAAAGACGACACAAATTATAAAAAATCGTGATGCTAAGGGATAATAGAATTTTGTGGAGAAATGTAAGAGAATTTTGTTTTTGATATTGGAATAGTAACGGTGTTTTTTTAAGATGTGGGTTGATGGGGTGTTATTCTTAAATGTGGGATCATTTAATTAGATAAACAAAAATTGGACCGTTCGATTTATGAGAGTACAGAAATCGGATTGAGGAATTTGAGAGTACAGAAATCGAACTGAGGAATTTGTGAAATCGGACCGAGGGATTTGTGAGAGTACAGAAATCGGACCGAAAGATTTCTGTTAAAAAAAATTAAAAAATTTGAAATATAGAAATCGGATCCTGTAATTTGTATATTTTTCACACTTTTAAAAAATACAAAAAATTACCGTATTAAAAGTATATTACTACTTTTACTTCCATATACAAAAAAAACCAAAATGTGAAGCAATGTACATATTATTGTAGAATGGACAAATAAAGCTGTAGATGTCTGTCATGTCTTTTTAGTAAACTATTATTTTAATCTTTTAGATATTTTAATTTTGAGAAAATAATATTATAAAAATAATTTTTTTAAATATTTTTTTAAAATTTTCTAAAAGAAATTGAATCATTTGTCATTTATTTAAAAATATTGTATTTTATTAGATTAAAATCATCTACAGAAGTGTTGCCTTTTTTAAAAATTAATTTATCAAAAATTAAAATAGTATTATTCCATTTCTTTTCCTTTATTCAATTTGTTTTGTTGTATCATCAAACTTTGAGTCTTTCTGAGGTTTGGTCCCACTCGTACCCAGGCATGGCTCACGGATTGCACACGGCTCACGTTCTAATTACTGATTAAGTAGGTTTGAAATTTAATTGCTTCAATTGTGATGATTTAACCAAAATAATTTTATTGTGATAAAAATAAATATAAAATTATATATAAATACACACAAATTTAATAACATCAAAATTAATATTAGAAAAAGATGGTTATATATATTATGACTTAGATAATATTTATAACAATATAACTCCTTATAACTCTTATAATTTAAAAATTATTTCTTGATATATTTTAGTGTTATTATTTTTGTTGTAAATAATTAACATTGAATATAATTAATTTTTACTACGATAGTTTAAATACTAAATATATTAATATTAAATATAATATTAATAATTAGATATATATTTAAAAAATAAAAATCTCTATTACTAAATATATTAATATTAATAATTGGATATATATATTAAAAAAATCTCTTCTCGCTGAAAACGAGATATTTTTTTAAATTTTTATTATGATTAATTATTTTATTATGATAAATTTATTTACTTTTTGTAACTGATTATTTAGTTAAATAAATATATAAATCGGTATATATAAAAATATATAGATATATATATAATAACTGATTTAATTATTACGTTTTAGTATACATAAAGCATTTTTATCCGTATGTATCTGCCTATATCAATCTCATCCCCAAAACACCCTTTTATATTCTCACTAATTTGATGAAGTTTTGGTTCTTAAAAGGAAAACTATTTTGCATAGTCATATTTATGGTTTTATTTGATGTTTTAATTATTATGCCTCTTTTAAATTTTGACTTATATAAGCTCTTTTATACTTTAAATAAGCGCTTCTTTTTTTTCTATTTTTTTATTTAGAATATATATCTCAACTTTAGTATTGTCATGAATATTAGGAAAACCATCAAATAATTACTTTTTCTAGAATTTGAACTTTGAAAATCTTATTGAGTCGTATGCTCGTTTTTCTTAATTAGTGATATCTGATCTCAAATAAATTGAGTATTTTGATAAATTAAAGTAATTGGTCGCATTAGAAAAGCATGTGTAGATAAGAATGCATGTTGTATAATACATATATATTTGATAAAAGTTAACTAGGTAGACTAAAATTTTTCAAGAATAAAAATGTCACAAATTTTTAAATAGGTTTAATTTGCATGTACTAATTAAAGAATGTTGCAAGTAGTTAATTGCTAGATAAAGTAGCAATACGGCATATAACAATCTACAAATAGAAATATTAAAAGTTTAGTAAAATTAAAATATTAATTAACATCTAAAAATAGTGATTGCATCCGAAACTTTTTTTTTTTCTCTACAAAACAAAGACTATACTTGAAATCAAAGTTGAAATAATAATGAATATTATATATGTGCATATGCTTTGGCTGCTTTGTCTAAAAGAAGAGTAGATTAAGATGGAACTAGGCTAGTAGGCATAGTAGCTGGTTTGATGGATTTAGTTGGTAGATTTACGTAGTTACTTAATCAACTTGCTAATACCATATGCACCGTGAAAGTGAGTGACACAGACACAAAAGCGGTCCACCTCTTTTTGATAAGAAGAAATCCACACTGGCGAACCAAAATTTCATTTATTAATTATTATTATTAGATTATATGAATAAGTATTATTCTCTTCTTGTCTCTCTTCATCACCATAAAATTAAACTAAGCCAACACACAACACTTGTGCAGTTGTGCTAGCTAGCTGCCACCGCGATTCACATGTTGTAATATATGTACCAATTTCAATTGTTTTTTTATTATTAATTTTCAGACATGTATGCATATAAATACACTACACCTTTTCTTTCTTGTCTTCATGTTAAAGCAGCAGTGTTAAGCATATGAAAATTTAGATTTTACCTTTTTGCTTTCTTGTTTTGTTTTAGAATTCTGGGTCATGCATCTCATGCTTATTCAAACCAAGCAATAAAAGCATATTTCATGAACGATGATGATGTCCTTTTCATCATCAACATCAGCAGTGGCTCCTTCCAGTTACCGAAACCCTAATTCAATTCCAGCAGCAGTGAAGAGAAAGCGAAGTCAACCAGGAAGACCAGGCAAGAAATTAAAGAATACCTAATATAGCTTGAAATCTGTTATTATATATATGAATTGATGAATTGATGAATTGAAGCATGCAGATCCAGAGGCAGAAGTAATAGCTCTATCGCCAAAATCGCTGATGGCGACGAACCGTTTCGTATGTGAGATATGCAAGAAAGGGTTCCAGAGGGAGCAGAACCTGCAGCTGCACCGGCGAGGGCACAACCTGCCGTGGAAGCTTCGGCAGAGGGAGAAGGAGGAGGTGGTGCGGAAGAAGGTGTACGTGTGTCCGGAGAAGAGCTGCGTCCACCACGAGAGTTGTCGTGCGCTGGGGGACTTGACGGGGATAAAGAAACACTACAGCAGAAAGCACGGCGAGAAGAAGCTGAAATGCGAAAAGTGTTCCAAGAAATACGCTGTTCACTCTGATTGGAAGGCTCATACCAAGATCTGTGGCACCAGAGAGTATCGTTGTCACTGTGGCACTCTCTTCTCCAGGAAGGACAGCTTCCTCACTCACAGATCTTTTTGTCAAGCCTTGCCTCAACCAATCAATTCTCAATTTCATACTGCTTCTTCCATGGCACCACCATCACTACCACTATGGCTTGACCAAACAATCAACCAAGACAACAAACTCGGAGACTTGTTCTACTCATCATCATCATCATCCACACTCATGTCGGCCACTGCGTTGTTGCAGAAAGCTACACAAATGGAATCTACTCCTATCGCTTCTAACAACGACAATAATGCCTTTGTTGGATTCATGCTCAGCTCTTCGTCTCAGTTCTCCTCCTTCAATAACGATTCAAACTTGATGCAACACCCACTTGGGTTGACCAGAGACTTTCTTGGCGTTGGGGTCACCACCAGGTTCATGAATAATCCAATGGGATCCCTCGTCGACCTCCAAACCAATCCTCTTCATCATCAAGAATATATGTAGGTGAGGTTAATTGTATGATACATAGATATAATAATGATAATAAAAAGAACAAGTTAAGTTAATTAAGTAGCTAAGTTAATGATGATAGATGGGTCACGGAGGCATAGCATTGAGATCAGATGAGATATGACAGGATCCATCTCGTGAACCAAGTGGGGGCCAACCCATATTTGGAACCACTATCTATAATAATATTCCCTCAGCTCTTTCAATTATTATTTTTGGTAGTAGCAATAGCACTACACTAGTAATCTAGTATCTGTGACTCTCATCCTGCCTAAACATGATGATACAATGCAATGGAAGTACATGTACGACGTACAACAACTTTACAGCGTCCTATATATATGCTGTGTTGATCAGTGCTGACTGTGACATACTTTTAGTTCTTTTCAGTTCTTTAGAGGCCGTGAACCTCTACTTCTATCTATATCATCCATCCTCAAATCAAAAATTGGATATTGCTTTAGCTTCTTCAAATCCAATCTCTATTATTTCTTCAATGCATTACAAACATTATCCAACAATTTTGAAACACTTGATGATAAACACTGATAAGCAATTTAAGCCACGTTGAGGAATTAGCTATTTTAGGGTTTAGATCTTTTCTTCCCCTCTTCGTTCCTGAATTAAAATGTTGAGAATAGGTTGACAGATTCTTGGTTAGGTATAATTTGGTGAGTGTGCCTAAAAATGAAACTAATAAGTATATTGAAAAAGTAGTATCATAGATCTGTATAATATATTGTTTTGATCAGCGGTGTTAACCAACAATATTTAAAAATACTGATGAATAGTTTATACTTTATAGACCTAGCTATCTATTATTTGTTTGGGGAATTTTTTGATGTATATGGAAGTTGTGCTTATTTTGTTTAAATGTAGAAATAGAGCAAAGTAAGATTGACCTTTTTTTTTAAAGTATATAAATAAAATTTAGACACCATAAAAAATACTTATTTTTCACTCAAACAAGATCTGTGTTTATATTACCATGGATTTACTTTTATATACGGATTCAAGATTTTCTCATTAGAAAAGCACGTAGTAACAAAAAACATATCACAACGCTCCATTTTAAACAAGAGTTATGCTATGTTTACACCAAAATCAGCTATCAGTATAAAATATATGTTGGAATATAAATACATATTAAAAATAAATTAAATTATACATGTATTTATACACAAATATATTGATGCCTATTTTCAGTGATTTTGGTGTACAAATAACATTTTTTAATAAACAATGTGTAAACACAGCTTCATTTACATGTTATATAGTTTATGCTGCCAATATTATTAGCATGACCATAAACACAACGGAAACCTCTCTATTTTTCGTAGCTGCAGACGTCTTAGATGGAACAACCTGGGTCGACGACGGTTCCGAATTGTCGTCCAACGGCTTCTCCTTATCAGGTTTCGGCGCCTTCGCTACCTCGACTGCCGGTGCCGGCGCCAGAGTAGGCGCCGGCGCGGCGGCAATCTTGGTGGGGAAGAAGTCTGATGGGAGAAGCACCTTAGCAACTTTATATATTGCAAGATGGTTATCCGTGTATATGATCCCATTGATGGTGGTGTTAACTTCACCCGTTGAAATGTTGACACTTCCACCATAACTGATCACGTTCAGTTCAACTTTCCCTTGTTTAGCACCGGCTAGTGTTCTAACAGGGTTAGTTAAGGTATCAAAGCTGGAGCTGGAGACGAAGTCAGGGAGAACATGGAACTGAACGAGCTCAAGCTTTTGCGTATTCGAAAGCATGTTGAGGAACCCTGGTTTGAGTTGGGAGAAGGCGGCGTCCTCCGGGGCGAAAATGGTTAGGCCACCGGATTTAATGGTTATGAGCTGTGAGGTGAGTTGGTTGATCAATTGTGTGGTTTTCATGAGCCTGATGAATGTGTTGAAGGATCCGCCTCTTGTTAGGATTCCAAGGATGTCCACGGCGGAGGTTGGTGGTGGGGGTTTCGATTGTTGTGGCGGTGCACCCATTGGTGAGAGAGCAGCTAAGGTGGTAGAACA
Source organism: Arachis ipaensis (assembly GCF_059453495.1). NCBI lineage: Eukaryota > Viridiplantae > Streptophyta > Magnoliopsida > Fabales > Fabaceae > Arachis > Arachis ipaensis. The sequence goes on along the minus strand of NC_142438.1, from coordinate 68,152,537 downwards.
CATGAGGGAAGATATTAGTACTAGTGCTAATGGGTTTGATAAGAGTGATTGCTTCATGTTTATTATGTTCATGTTAATATTGAATGATTATTGATGGGGCAAATTATATATAGTAGGGGCTGCAGGTAATTACGTATGTGATTTGTGAGACTAAATGCTGTTATTTGCTTGGGAGGAAGATTAAGGTAAGGTACTGCGATGCATCAGAACAATATATGTGATTGAGTAAGGTTTCTTATTATGATAGATGGAGCATTTGAGAAAATAAAACACTCACTCAGACAGTGATTGACACATATATATCCTCCTCAATTAATTCCTCAACTTACATGTATATAGACGGAGCACCTTAGCTTGCAAATTAAATGACATTTTCATATATAACATACATGCATCTAACTCACAAGCACAATATATAGTATCAGATCCGAATAACATACTCCAACCGCAAAATATTATATATAACTCCTAATACCCACCCATATTTATATTAATTTGCTGATTAAGTTCAACTCTAGTACTAATTAGACTAATTATAATATAAGTAAAGGCACCACAAGATTACCAAGGTGATTGTTCCAGCAGTATAATAATAATCCTGATTTGTCTCGTTGATAGGTTCAGGAGCTGGTGTGTTTTCCTTATCAGATTTAGGAGCAGGAGCTGAAGCTGGAGCAGTGGAGGATACAAAGGAATACGAAGGAATCAAGACCTTGTCCACACGATATATAGCAAATTAGCAACCTTGTTATCAGAATAAACCTCTCCGGTGACTGTAGCATTCACCACCCCGGTTGAAATGTTGACACTGATCATCTTACCATGTTTTGTCACTCTCAGCAGAAGCCTTTTGGTGCCTTTACCTGCCAATGTTTCCAGAGTTGCTCAGAGAACTAAAGCCTGATGAGCTTGAAACACACTCGGGTAGGATGTGGAATTGCAAGAGCTTTATCTTCTGAGAAGGCATTGTCATCTGCTGCAAGGATTGTTAGGCCATTACTACTCTTTGCTGCTATGAGCTCTTTGTTGATGCTCTTCATGATCTCTGTTATTTTCAGCAGCATGGTTAGGACTATGAATGTTTTTTCCTTTTCAAGGATTCTGGTTATGTCATCTAGGGTTGAGTCACAGCAATCTGGAGCCTGAGGCGATGGTGCTGATGCAGGTGCCTGTGCCATTGTGACTGAAGAATTCAAGGAAGAAATCAAGAGGCCTAGAAGTAGTGACAAGGAAAATAGAGCTTGCTTCATCTTCTACTTAATTATTGGTAATGAAGGCTTTTAATCTGGTGTTTTAGAAAGAAGATTTAAATGATATTTGATTATATAGAAGGCCAAAGAAATGATAGAAATTTGGGGTAGGTGGAATATTAGTACTGCCGTTTATTCCAAACCTTAACCTATGCTTTAGATCACATAAATAGGAATAGATATTAGATTCAAACATGTACAGTAGAATAGATTAACATTACTATTTTTGATATGTTAGTACAAGGAATATGGTTTGAGTATGGGAGCAACAATTAATACACAAGCTCCAAAGAAGTACTGAATAAACTCTAAGAACATGGATGATGATTAATACAGATCAAGTTAGTAGAGACTTAGAGAAGAGATTGAATTTAATTTCCCTTTTTCCATGCTTGCATTCTTAGTATTTCTCTGCAATTATCCATAAATATGGCTTTTAAAAGGTATTAAAAGACTTCCATATAAGTAACTACCATTAAAAGGGTTTAGGATTTACACTGATGTATCATATTATATTATATTGAAGTTTCTAGAAGAAATAAAACACAGAAGTCCAAACCCCTTAAACTGGCCCAAGCTGAAGAGTTTCCTGCCTTAATATCACATTTTGCCGAACTTATGGTGAACAGGTTTTGCGAAATTTAATATCAAATTAATCAAAGCATATCAGACATTTTACTAACAAAAAGTTGAAAAGAATAAATCAGACAGCAATGCATACTCTTGACATTTCAGAAAGTGAGAAAGAGAAAACTAAGCAAAATTTAAAAGAATCAAGAAAAGAAGAGTTCTTCACAAGTGAAGCAACCAAATGGATGATGATCATCTTCAAGTCCATCATATCATTGCTACTACAACAAAACCAACAGCAATAGACATCAATGCAGTTCCTTGAATGCTAAGTAAGCTCAATGCAGCAGACTTATCCTGATTCTCTTGATCTTCAGCAGAAGACTTCTTATCAGCAATGGGTGACTCTGCCTCGACCGGAGCCGGAGCAGGAGCCTTAGACTTCACAAAGAAATCCAAAGGAAGCAAAACCTTGTTGACACGGTATATGGCCAGATTGGTATCAGAGTAAACAAGTCCATCGATTGTGGCATTGACGACCCCAGTTGAAATGTTGACACTGTTACCATATGCCATCACATTCAATGGAAGCTTTGTGGGATCCTCACCAGCCACTGTTTGAACAGGATTGCTGAGAGAATCAAAGTTTGAGCTTGAAACATATTGAGGTAAGATGTGGAACTGCAAGAGCTCTATCTTCTGGCCTTGGTTGAGCGAGTTCAAGAACCCTGCCTTGAGTTGCGCGAAGGCGTTGTCGTCCGGGGCAAAGATTGTTAGGCCACCACTCTTTGCTGTCATCAGCTGTGAGTTGATGTTGCTCATTATCTCTGTGCTTTTCAGCAGCCTTGTTAGAACCCTGAATGTTTTCGCCTTCTTGAGGATTCTGCCTATGTCATCTGGTGCTGAGTCAGAGGAATCTGGAGAATCTGGTAATGCAGGGACTAATGGTTTTGATGATGTTGGGGATGAAGCTTTTGGAGATGGAGCTGTTGCTGAATTGGTGCAAGAATAGAAGGTAACAAACATGAGTAGAAGGAGGGAACAGGACAGCTGAACTTGCTTCATTTTTTCTATAGTTGGTAGTCAAAAGCTGAAAGTGAATCAATTTGCTTTCATTCTTGTGCAAGTATGTAAAGGACATGAATTTTTCTTGTGATGTATGGTCCATTAAAAAGGGTTTATTATGTAGAGGCTAAGGAAATTAATGATAGGTAATTGATTCAGGGTATAACTCTTCTGTCAAGAAGATAAAAGGATCTTTCATCTTATTATTATTTTTTTAATTTAATTTTATGCCAAACTTTGATGGATATATTCTAGATTATTGCATAGTTCTGATAATGATGAGTTGTGAATTATGGATTTAGTAATATTTTGTATGTTACATCTTAGTACAAAGTACGAGCGAGCCTTGTACCTAAAGAATATATACAAAATCTTAGGCTAGTTATTCTACAGTTCTGAATTATTATTATTATTATTATTATTATTAATAAATTATACAGTTATTTTTCACTTTCAAACAATTTTAATATTTAAGTTTAACTAAGTATTTTATATTCACGCAGTTATTTTTTTTGGTTTCTTCTTCTCTCTCGGGTTGTTGTTGTTGCTTCTTCTACTTCTTTATCCCTTTTTTTTTTCTTTTTTTTCTTCTTTATCCTTGATACTACTTCTTTTTCTTCTCTTCTTCACTTTCTGTCGTCACCAACACCACCTCCTCCTCCTATTTATCCTTCTTTTCACATTGAAATTTCTTCTCCTCCTTCCTTTTCATCTTTCTCCTCCATCATCATGATTATCATCATGATCATCATCGTTATCATCATTGTCATCTTATTCTAATACATATCGTCGTTATCGTTATCGTTGTTATTTTTTAATTTAATTTTCGGTTCATTCTGAATATAATTTCGGTTCATTTCTGAGTGAATTAAGATGCATTTGATATCGTTGTTATGCACAATTCAAAACTCTTCCTCCTTATTTTCTACTACTTCTTATTTTTTCTTTTTTTTTCTTATCCATCGTCTTCTTCTTATTTCATTTTGTTATATTTTTTCTTATTTCACTCTCTTGGGAGAAATAAAACTAAAAAAAAAAAAATCAAACAAAAAAATAAAAATAAAAAAACTCCTCAAAACTACTCATCATGTTCTTCTTCTTATTGTTTTGTTCATCTAATCAAACAAAGAAGAAGAAACACATAATGCTACAAAATCACTTGATGGATTTTGATGCATTTTTATTCATGATTCAATTTTATTTGTGTGCTTGTTTTTTAACTGAGTTTTTGTGTCACAATAATTAAATAATTTCGATTCATTTTAGATTTAAATAAGGTACACTTTGTATGTACTTATTTTGTAATAACCGAGAGTGTGAGGGAAAAAAAAGAAAAAGAAAAGAAAGAGAGGTTGAGAACACGTGGGGGGCACATGCCCCCACTTAAAAATTTTCTTTCTCTCTTCTCATCTTCTTCGACACTCCCCCTCCCCCTCTGTTCTCCTTCCCTTTCATTTTCTTTCAAAAAAATCAAAATGTAAAACCCTCATTTCTCTTCTCTTACCAACTAGATTTCTTCATCTCTTCTCCTTGCAACCAACCACTCAATATCATCAAATTCACCTTCATCATCTTGCTTCCTTTTTCTTCTCTATTCTATCTCCATTTATTCAAATCTCATTTTCTCAAAATCTCCAAATCAGAAAATTTCAACTTAATGAGTGAAGGAAGCATTCAACTTTGAGTCCCGGTTATTATTGAGGCTTCAAGGTAACTCTTTGACTCAATAATTAGCCATATCTCTAATTTTTGTCATCTCTATATTTATGGGTATATATAAATCCGAATTAGGGTTATTAGGGGTTAGAAAATTTGGGGCTTTTGTCAAGGTGAGTAAGATTATGTTAATTGACAATATTAGTAGCTCACAAATATCATTATTGTCATATTTCTAGAGTTGTAGAATTATTGGACATCATTGGGTAGCTCGTTGACGCGCTCAGAGTTGCTTCCGGTTCTTTGGAATCAAGTTGTGAGTGGATATTATATCTATAATTGTTTTTAAATATATTATTATCAATATCTATGTTGAATCATTAATTTTGGAGTTTGAAAATATTTTATTATTGTGATTTCTGAATTTTTGAAAATAAATATTGATTTGTGAAACTTACAATTTTATAAAAATACACACGAGACGATATTTATATATTTTGTAAAGTATAAATGTTTTCTTATTTGACCTTATGTAAATTTTAGTTAAATTTTAGTATGCAATCCTATATATATTGATTTGCTATGGAATTTAGTAGTATGTTATAAGCACTAGAGATTTTTATAAGTGATTTGGTTTGGATTGGTTTGGGAGACTCTGACTAGAAAATCGTAGTTAACGGCGGTTATGACGTTAACCTAGATGCATCTGGCTCAGACCTCAGCTAGCAGGGGCGTTGCTAGCCTAACGTGTAGGCCACACGTTGGATCTGTTATACCGTACGGGCACACTAGAGGAAAGGCCTACCCTTAGAGGTGGAGCCGCCCTAGGTGTGTAATATTTGATTTGATTTGACTTCTGGAATGAGAACTCCCATTTTAGTTCATCCGCTTAACTATTTATCTAATGTTTGTATAATTAATTAATATGAATTTCTCATCTCTGAAAAGAAATATAATTTTCAAGGTAAACTCTGTATTGTCTCGTGTGGGTTATAGATGTAATGTTTACTCACTGAGTTGCAAAACTCACCCTATTATATTCCCATATTTTTCAGATACAGGAGTTATTCCAGGTTCCATTCCACCTGCCCCTCAGTAGATCTTAGTCATTTTGGTGAGCCCTTCTTCTTTCCAAGGGCTAAGTAATTATGTAATGGAACCTTTGCTCAAAATCTAGATTATGTCAATGCTCCATATGTCACAGGCAGGATCCTCGTGTGAGTTATGTTATTTTGAATCTTGAACTGTTTAGGTAGTGATTATGATTTGGTTATGTAAGACTTATGGTTTTAACTATATACTCTAGTTATCAACTTGATATATATATATGATGCGTATTTTGGATATATTTGGTTGTGGATATAATTTGGAGTATGTTGTTGTTGTTGTCTTGGAAATGGAGGTTTATTATTAATACAGGGAGTTAATATTTATGTTGGTAAGGTCCTAGAAACAGAGGAGATTCTGTCCGTTTTTCTGAAAATTTGGTCGTTTGGCTTGCTGAGGGACTTGTCCCTTGAGCGCCAGTCATGGCTTGGTTCGGGTCGTGACAAAGTGGTATCAGAGCCTTAGGTTTTCCTGTGTAATATGGAGCAAGTGTCCTTTAGTAAGATCACAATTGTGCAAATGGAAGCCGGCCCATTTTCACAAAGTGTGATGTTACTAGAGGCCTATAGGAAGTTTTCCTCAATCTTTTGGTCTCATAATTCTTTCTGTCTGTCCTATTGTCTTCGAACTCTATATACATATGTCGTTGGTGATTCAATCGCTCTACTTACTCGATAGGTGGAAGATGCCACCTAAGAAAAGACGTGGTGGAACTGTTGGTGCTCCTGATACTGCTGAATCCAATAGGGCAGTTTCTCCGCCACTTGGAGCGCTTCGACAAAGGCCAAGGAGCCAAAGGATAGCTGATAGGCGCAAAGGAGAGATACCCCGCGAGAGAGTTCAAGAGAACCCCGCAGTAAGAGAGGCTCAACCGGACTTAGCAGCTGAATTGAGGGGAATGAATCAAACTCTTAATGCGGTGTTACATGTTCTAACAAATCAAAATAGGGTGAAGCGAGACTTCCTAATGCGCCAAATCCTCAGCCTCATAGGGTTCATCAATTGTTTGGGGATCAAGAGCCGCCAATTGAAAAGTATTTGAAGTTGAATTCGTCCACTTTCAATGGAGATTCATTGGATGAAGATCCACAACAATATCTAGAGGATGCAAAGAAAGCTATTCGAGCTCTCAAGTGCACCAAAGAATGGGCTGTTGAGTTAGTATCCTACAACTTGCGTGGTTCAGCAAGATATTGGTATGAGTCTCTTCTTGAGAGCAAAGAAGTAGCTGGACTTCCTCCTCCTTCTTGGGAAGAGTTTACTGAAGAGTTTCTTGCTCGATTTTATCCAGCTAACAAGCAAGCAGAAGATGCAATTGCCTTTGAAAGATTAAGGCAAGAGAATATGACAGTGACTGAGTATGCTAAGGAGTTTACTAGACTTTCTAAGAGTGCTCCGTACTTGGTGAATTCAAAAGAGATGAAAGTTCGTCGTTTCGTTCGTGGATTGGCAGAACCTATGTTCACTACTCTTATGCCTGAAGTCGGACGTATGTCTTTTAAGGATGTCCTAAACTCTGCCTATGGAATTGAAGCTGGGATAGCGGAGAGAAATGCTTTTAAGGATGTTGGTAAGAAGCCCAAGATGAAGGGACAATTTTCTGGTGGATCTAGTTTAGGAGGATTTCAGTTTCATCATGGTCAAACTAATCAGCAAGGTTATTCGGGGTATCGAGCTCGTCCTCAAGCATCTTTTGGTGGGGTTGCTTCTTCTGGATCTGCTCCCATGAGTGTTTCGAATCCCAGATATTTTGTTAAGAGCACCTCTCAATCTAGTGCACAGGATTCAAATCAGACAAGGCCAGCTCAGCCCTATTGTCTTCAGTGTGGAAGTTACCATTCCGGTATATGTTTCAAGGCTACTGGTGCATGTTTTGGTTGTGGTCAATCTGGTCATCTTAGGAAGGATTGTCCAAATCCTAGAGGAGGCTTTGCTCCAGGTATTGCACGTCCTACAATACCAATGCCATCATCTTCAGCTATGTCTATTGGAAATTCTTCTGGTCCTAGTGGCAGAGGAGCAGGTGGCAAAGGTCAGACCTATAACAGAGGAGGGAGCCAAAGAGGAAGAGGTCAGGCACGTGTGCATGCCTTAACACGTCAAGATGCTCAAGCTTCTCATGCTGTGGTGGCAGGTACTTTACAAGTTTGTTCTTTAGATGCTCGAGTGTTATTTGATACGGGTTCTCATTATTCATATGTATCTCCACATCTTGCATCTCGTTTCGATAAACAACCTGAACTGTTATCCCACCCATTTCATGTTGGCACTCCGCTTGGAGTCTCCACGATGGTTCGAGTCGTATTTCGGTCTTGTGTTGTTAGAATTAATACCGTTGAAACCTTAGCTGATTTGATCTTTTTAGAACCAATGGAAGATATTGATGTCATCTTAGGCATGGATTGGTTAGCAGCTTGTCATGCTGATGTGGGCTGTTACTCCAAAACTGTGAAGTTTGACATACCGGGTATCTCACCTTTTGTTTTTAAGGGTGATGACTGTCCCACTTTAGCTAGCATCATCTCATCTATGAGTGCTATGCAATTGATGGATAAGGAAAACCAAGGATTTCTGGCAGTTGTTAGAGATGTTGATGCCGAAGTGCCTAGTCTTGATCAGGTTCCTATTGTTAGAGAATTCCCTGACGTGTTCCCTGATGAGCTACCGGGGATGCCGCCTGACCGTGAAGTTGAGTTTTCCATAGAATTGGCTCCGGGAGTCCAACCTGTGTCCATTCCTCCCTATCGTATGGCTCCAACTGAGTTACGAGAATTAAAATTTTAATTGGAAGATATGCTAGAGAAAGGATTCATTCGTCCTAGCACTTCTCCGTGGGGAGCTCCTGTTCTATTCGTAAAGAAGAAGGATGGAACGATGCGACTATGTGTGGATTATCGTCAGCTCAATAAGATAACTGTTCGCAACAAGTATCCATTGCCCAGGATTGATGATTTGTTTGATCAACTTCAAGGAGCTACCTGTTTCTCAAAAATCGACCTTCGTTCAGGGTACCATCAATTGAAGATAAAAGAGGAAGACATTCCAAAAACTGCTTTTCGTACTCGCTATGGGCACTATGAGTTCTTAGTAATGTCCTTTGGTCTGACGAATGCGCCTGCAGCTTTCATGGACTTAATGAATCGAGTCTTCAAACCTTTCTTAGATCGCTTTGTTATCGTCTTCATCGATGATATCTTGGTGTATTCGAAAAGTGCTACGGAACATGAGTATCATTTGAGGATTGTGTTACAAACCTTAAGGGATCACAAGTTCTATGCTAAGTTTTCTAAATGTGAGTTTTGGCTTGATCAAGTGACATTCTTGGGGCATGTGGTATCAAAAGATGGAATCATGGTGGATCCAAAGAAGGTTGAAGCCGTTCAGAAGTGGCCAATAGGGCTTTTTCGGACGAAAATTTCAAACGAAATTTATTCCGTCTGAATGATTTTTTCATTTCAGACAAATTTGAGACAAATATTGAACAACTTTTAGTGGAGGCATTGGAATAATATATTTTGTCCTAAATTTGTCTAAATTTTGTCCCAAATTTTGGCGCCAATTTTTTTTGGATGGCGCCAAAATTTTCATACAGATTAGCAACACATTTCGGACAAAAGCTATAATTCGTCTGTATTCCATCTGAATAACTTTAGACAGATTCGGGACGAATTTTAAAAATATTAATTCTATCCCAAATTTGTCTATAATTAGTCTTAAATACTTTTACTATAGCTAACTCTTCGAAATAGCCAAATTTTTTTCCCACAAACTTGGGACGAAAATAGCATCATTTGTAAATTCCGAATGAAAGTGCACCAGCTTTCAAACGGATTTCATATGTTTATTGAAAAATTATAACATTTAGTATATATATATATATATATATCTATGATTTATCCCAAATATTTTTACTATTCCAAAATAAAGTTTCTTTTTCCTAAAATAACCTTACTTATATATAACTTATAAAAGAGTACACTTTTTGTTTCTAAAACTCTAAACAAAAATATCCATACTATAAACAAAAAAATAAATAGAAAATTGATAAAAAATAAAAACTTAACAAAGAATACTAATAATGATATTAAAAAATTATTTGTTTGTAAAACATAACCATGAAAAAAATTCAAGAACTTTGACGATTGTTTCTAGTATCTCTTATTACAAATGAGATTAAATGACAAAACTGACAAAAAAAATAAAATTTTCAATTAATTTTTCAATTTAACAATTGAACGCAAACGCTAAACGCAAAAAGCTATAATTTATTGCTTCTGATGAACGGGAGTTAAAATCCAGAATCATGTTTGTGTTTAGAGAAAAAAAAAATTGCCAAATAAAAAATTATAGTGTTCAAAAAGATTGAACGAGCTTCTTGTGTTTCTAATGCTAAACCAAACACATCCTAAATATTTTAAAAACTGAACTAAACTGCTTTTTCATATAACAATTGAAAAAAATGCTTAGTTTTAATATTATTACAGTAAAATTAAATACCAGTTTTATTTGATTTAACAAACTAATTTTTATAAAAGAAAAAAAATGAGCATTAATACATACAAAGATAGTTACTAAAAAAGAACCTACTTATGTAGAATTTTTTTCAAAAGACTTCTTTAACAGATTTATCCAAATACCGTAACTCAAAAGAAGAATTCACCGTAATCCCTACAACAAAATTATATATATATATATATATATATATATATATATATATATATATATATATATATATATATATATATAAGTGTAACTTCGTATATGAATTTATCTATTGATTAATGATTGTGTCACGCAGGTAGAAACTATATAAACACCTTCAGAAATTTGAAAAAAAAAATTGAAAAAAAAATTACTTATAATATTAATTGAAACCTATTGACATGCATCACCAAATAAAACGTTTATGCACAATTAAACATCTTTTATATATATATATATATATATATATATATATATATATATTCCATATATTCATGCTTTTTTAAATAATTATAAATATATTTTTTAAATATATCATAAATATCTTTAGCTAGCATTAATATTAAATTTAATTTTACTAAATATTTATTTTTTAAAATTATTATATAATAAAAATTTAAAAATATAACTTAAAATTAAATTTAAATTTAATTTTATTAAATATTTATCTTTTAAATACCAATATTCCAAAACTTATCTTTTAAATACTAATAATATAATCTTATTTTTTTAAATTTATTGGTAAAGTTTAAAACTTTAGATATAATTTAATTTTAAAGTTTTAACATATGTAGTTGTTTCAAAACCACCTCTTTACTCTGAGCCAAAAAGCCAAATTTTATTCCAACGCGCCTTTTGGTTTCAATTTTTATCTCCTTTGCCTTCACTCACTCACACTGCTCTCCTTCCTGTGACCACCATCAATCTTCCGGGTCGCACTCCAGCCAACCTCCGCCCTTGCAAATCAGGCGACCTCTACCCTCTCTCGTTCTTCACGCTCACAGATTACAGAGCCCTAACTCGCTCACCTGCTCTGCCTTGTGGCCGCCGCGGCACTACTGATCTTCCGGGTCGCACTCCAGCCAACCTCCGACCTCGCAACTCAGGCGACCACCACCCTCGTGGTTCGCGTTCACAGGTAATAGCTCTCACCCGCTCACACTGCTCTGCCTCGTGCATGTGGCCGCCTCCTCCGGTCTCGGACCTCGCACCGCCACCAGCCTCTAATCCTTGCCCCTTTGCGTCTTTGTGCGATCTCTGTCAAGTCCCAATTTTTTGTGAGTAGTGATGTGATTCTTGTTTGTTTCTTTGTCAATTTGTTTGTTAATGATGGTTCTCGTTATCAGACTATGGCTTGGAGTTTTATCAATGGCCCTTTGGTCTTTCTAAGGATAAAATTAGAGTCCTATTAAAAAATTTAGGGTTTGTTCTTAACTCTTTGGATATGAATAATACTCTCTTCTGTTTTGCATCTATTGGATGTCTTTTATTTCATTCTTGTTTCTCCTTTTCTATCACCATCTTAGTCATTATTTCCATTCGTATATACATTCTTTTAAATCTTTCACCATTTAAATTCTTTTTCTTGTTTATATTTACACTTTTTGCAGTAACATTTCATTGTCTTCATTTTAGTATTCATCACAATTTTAGTCATTATTTGTTCATTCTAAAATTTTTCATATGTATGAAAGTTTAGCAAGGTCAAATTGGATTAATTAAATTTAGAATTATATATATGGAGTCTGAATGCGAATGGTTGAATAATTGGGGGAAAGATGGTAACATTAGCCGCATTAAGCCATAACCCAGGGCAATAGTGAAAAAACCCATAACAATCACAATGCATATCACAAAAATGGAAATACCCACAATTAAAATTATTATAATTGTGACAATATATTTACAGTCGTAACACAGCTACAATTTGAATTAGAATTGTGAATTTTATCAATGATGTCAGAATTATGTTTGTTTAACAGTGAACACCATGTTTGAATCATGGATTCAATGACACGCCTCACATTAATAAGCTTGCTGTGAAATAGTTGTAATTCAAATGCATGGAGTAGATGTATATTGTGGTGTGGTGTAGTGTGGATCAAGATCATAGCAACAGGAAATATTCTTTTTTTAATTAACTTTAATTACCATATAATTTTAGTATATTCAATTATTCATCATTTATTGTAATTTTGTTGCCAAATTAAGCTGAAGTAATCAACAATGTTAAACCAGACATATATACTTATCATTTGTTATCTTACGGATTTTTAAAGTAGATCACTATTCATATCTTCTAAAGGTATGTGCACAATAAGACTTATATATACATGAATATATGAGTGTATAAATTAATATTATCTATGGAATCCAAATTCAAGAATTACTAATTTTCATTATTAGCTAGCATTATATTCTCTGAATGCTTAGTTTTCATGTAGTCAATCGGCGCTCAATCCTCACCATGAATAATACAAGGTAACTATTTCTTCCCTCTGTTTCTCTGTTCTTATGATAAGGGCCATTATTTTGGTTCCCTGGCTGTGAATCTGTTCCTGTGTTGCAGATGTGAAAATAAAAGTTTAAATTTTGGCATATTAAATTTAGGAATATGTTAGGATCCAATATTTTTACCGAAAAAAAAAAAACTGAGAGAATTGACTTGTTGTGAATCTGTTCTTGTGAATCTATTCCTGTGTTGCAGATTGTGTATCATCAAGTTTAATTGTGCTTGCTTTGAAAATAATATATATCACAACACAACTTTCTCTCCAAATTCAACTGTCTTCTTTTTTCTTTTTTTATTTTTCCCTCAATAACCGCTGGTGCTTGTATTACTATGCTAAAAACAAGAATATCTTCAAGTTAAATTTAAGTGTCAGCATTATTGTTTGCCATGTATGTAAGCTTGTAACCATAGTTTCTATGTGTATATATAAATCATGTGGGATAGAGAAAATAGAAAGAAAGAAATGGTGAATAGTTTGCTCTGAAATTAAAGAATCTTGTTTAATTAGTACTCATCTAGCATTTTGTATTTTGTTGCTTTGGGTTTAGAGTCAGTTAACCTTCTCTAATTTGATTGCATTTATTTTGTTTTGTGTCATGTGACTTGAGCAAATTGGTAACAGAGCAGAACGCCTTAGGGTTAAATCAGATATATGTTTATATTCAAGTACTGATATTGAGGTGGAAATATGGATTTTCTCTGATTAATTTGGCTGCTAGCATTCTTTAAGCTATATTATTTTCTGTTTTATACATGGATTTTTATAGAAGTTATTGTCTGGGTCCTATTAAGCGATTATTTCATGTAATAGCCTTAACTTGCGAGAACTGTATGGTGAAGTCTAGATACTTGTATGCTTTTTTTATCTTAATTTAGTTTTCAGGATATATTGAAGAAAGCTCAGCTTTTTTCCCCTCATGCTATGGTTGTTGATTCAACACAAACTCTTAATCCTATTAACACTGTTAATAGTTTTCCTTCATCTCTATTAACACTTTTCTTTTTCTATCATTCGCCAATGTCTTTGAATTTAATATTTTGTTTTGATTTATGTATTCTCTAGTGGTCAGAGCAAAAGGTTAAGTTGAATGATGCTGAGCACAAGTTAAAAGATCAAGGACGTCAACTAAAGGTTCAACAGAAAAGAATTGGTTCTACTAAAAAGACAATTCATGCTTTGTATAAAAGGTTGAATCTCCCACTTCCTTCAACTTTGTCTGATCCTGCAGAAGATGAGCTTGGGACAGGCTCTAATGATGATGAGGATGATAACATAAGTGATTGATGTCAAGAGTATATGTTTTTTCTAATTTAGATTAAGGAATTTTTAGGTGAATTAGTTAGTACATTTTATTATATTCATGATATTTGACCTTTTTAAAGGCTTTCTTTGTTTTAGTTTAAGTATTTTTTTCTTATTTTAGTTTGATTACATTTATGGATAAAAGTATTTTAATAATAAATATTTTTTTAACTCTTTTATGGTAATTAACTTTTTTATGATTTTATTATATGTTTATAATTTCGATGATGTAATATGAAAAAAATGATTATGATGCTCTTAATATAAAAACCAGATCGAATACAATTTATTTTCTAAAATATTTATATATTAAATAGCAAATTATTTTGTATGAAAATTGTTTAAAATATTATATTAAATTTGTAGAAAATTTGTGCGAAAATAATTTTTTATTTTGTCTGAAATTTAATTGAAAAGAAATATTTGATTTGTCTAAAATTTGTTTGAAAAAAATTTGTTATATTTGACGAAATTCGTTAGAAATTTGTCTGAAATAAAGTATATTTTTTGTTTGAAATTTGTCTAAAAATTAATATTTTTATGTTTGAAATTTGTCTGAAATACGTTATTTTTATGTTGGCTAATCTGTCTGAAATTCGTCTAAAATATATTATAATAGTTAGAAATCTAGCAGATAAATGCCTATTCGAAATCTGTCACAAAATCGTCTGAAAAAAATTTCGGACGAAATTTTAGACAAAATTTAAATTAGCAACAAGGCTTTTTGGGACAAAAAAATTTCGTCCCAATTTTGTTTGAAAGAAAAAATTTGTCTCTAATTTGTTCGAAATTTATTTCAATTTCGTCTCAAAATTCGTCCGAAAAAGCCCTATTTCTAGTAGTGATTAAGGCCTACTATAATGACAGAAATTCGTAGCTTTCTAGGGTTGGCCGGCTACTATCGGCGATTCATCAAGGACTTCTCGAGAATTTCGGCACCATTAACCAAGTTAACTCAGAAGAATGTGAAGTTTCAATGGTCAGAAGCTTGGGAGGGAAGTTTTCAAACACTTAAGTCTTGTCTAACCTCAGCACCAGTTCTTGTTTTACCTTCTGGGTCTGGGGGATTCTCAGTCTTTTGTGATGCATCTCGGATAGGACTTGGTTGTGTATTAATGCAGCATGGCCGCGTCATTGACTATGCCTCGCGACAACTCAAGAAGCATGAGCAGAATTATCCAACTCATGACCTGGAAATGGCAGCGGTCATCTTTGCTTTAAAGATTTGGAGACACTACCTTTATGGTGAGACCTGTGAAATCTATACGGATCACAAGAGTTTGAAGTATATATTTCAACAGAAGGATTTAAATTTGAGGCAACAGAGATGGATGGAGTTGCTAAAAGATTATGATTGTACCATTTTGTATCATCCTGGAAAGGCCAATGTTGTAGCAGATGCCCTCAGTAGAAAATCTATGGGTAGCTTAGCCCATATCACTCTTGGAAGGAGACCAATTGTTGAAGAAGTCCATCAATTGGAGGCCGGTGAAATTCAATTTGACCTTGGAGAATCAGGAGTTTTCTTAGCACATGTTCGAGCTCAATCTTCCCTAATAGAACAGATCAAGGTTGCACAAGGTGATGATCCGAAACTAAGAAAGCTTATGGAAGATGTTCGCAATGGGAGGAACTCAGACTTTTCTCTTGATCAAGATGTTTTGCGTTGTGGTCAACGCTTATGTGTGCCAGATAACCCCGACTTGAAGAAAGTTATTTTGGAAGAGGCTCACAATTCTAAGTATACCGTTCATCCAGGCTCCAATAAGATGTATCAAGATTTGAAACAATTGTTTTGGTGGGAAGGCATGAAGAAAGACATAGGAGTTTTTATTTCTCATTGCTTAACTTGCCAACAAGTTAAAGCTGAACATCAAAGACCTGCTGGGTTATTACAACAGATTGAGATACCTGAATGGAAGTGGGAAAGGATTACAATGAATTTTGTAACAGGTTTACCTCGTAGTTTTAAAGGTTTTGATTCAATTTGGGTAATTGTGGATAGAATGACGAAGTCAGCTCACTTTCTTCCGGTGAAAACAACTTTCAGTGCAGCTCGGTATGCTCAACTTTATGTTGATGAGATAGTTAAGCTACATGGAATTCCAGTGTCCATTATTTCAGATCGTGGGCCCCAGTTCACCTCTCATTTTTGGAAATCTTTTCAAAAAGCGTTAGGAACTCGTCTAGATCTTAGCACAGCTTTTCACCCTCAAACCGATGGGCAATCAGAGAGGACGATCCAGATATTGGAAGACATGTTAAGGTGTTGTGTTCTAGATTTTGGTGGGAATTGGGACAGCTATCTACCTTTGATCGAGTTCTCTTATAATAATAGTTATCAAGCCAGCATTCAAATGGCACCATTTGAGGCTCTTTATGGGAGAAGATGCAGGTCACCTATTGGGTGGTTTGAGGTTGGTGAGGTTAAGCTTTTGGGGCCAAATTTGGTACAAGATGCCGTTGAGAAGGTTCGCATAATAAGAGAACGTTTATTAGCAGCTCAGAGTAGGCAGAAGGCTTATGTTGATAACAGAAGGTGTAACTTAGAGTTTTCAGTGGGTGATCAGGTATTTCTGAGAGTGTCGCCTATGAAGGGAGTGATGAGGTTTGGGAAAAGAGGCAAGCTTAGTCCTCGATACATTGGTCCATTTGAGATACTGGACAGAATAGGTGCAGTTGCTTACCGCTTGGCATTGCCGCCTGAGTTGTCTATGATTCATCCAGTCTTTCATGTATCAATGTTGCGCAAATACCTTCCCGACCCATCTCATGTGCTTGCACCACAAGCCATAGAGCTAAACGAAGATTTATCATTTGAAGAGGAACCGGTGGCTATAATAGATCGCCAAGTAAAGAAACTACGTTCTAAAGAGATAGCATCTGTGAAATTTGTTTGGAAGAATCATTCGGTAGAAGAAGCAACTTGGGAAGTGGAGGACGCTATGCGTGACAAATATCCGTATTTGTTTGAGTCTAAAGGTAACTATCACACTTATCATAGTTTATTGGTTTGAAATTCGGGGACCGAATTTCTTAAGGGGGAGAGAATGTAATAACCGAGAGTGTGAGGGAAAAAAAAAGAAAGAAAAGAAAGAGAGGTTGAGAACACGTGGGGGGCACATGCCCCCACTTAAAAATTTTCTTTCTCTCTTCTCATCTTCTTCGACACTCCCCCTCCCCCTCTGTTCTCCTTCCCTTTCATTTTCTTTCAAAAAAATCAAAATGTAAAACCCTCATTTCTCTTCTCTTACCAACTAGATTTCTTCATCTCTTCTCCTTGCAACCAACCACTCAATATCATCAAATTCACCTTCATCATCTTGCTTCCTTTTTCTTCTCTATTCTATCTCCATTTATTCAAATCTCATTTTCTCAAAATCTCCAAATCAGAAAATTTTAACTTAATGAGTGAAGGAAGCATTCAACTTTGAGTCCCAGTTATTATTGAGGCTTCAAGGTAACTCTTTGACTCAATAATTAGCCATATCTCCAATTTTTGTCATCTCTATATTTATGGGTATATATAAATCCGAATTAGGGTTATTAGGGGTTAGAAAATTTGGGGCTTTTGTCAAGGTGAGTAAGATTATGTTAATTGACAATATTAGTAGCTCACAAATATCATTATTGTCATATTTCTAGAGTTGTAGAATTATTGGACATCATTGGATAGCTCGTTGACGCGCTCAGAGTTGCTTCCGGTTCTTTGGAATCAAGTTGTGAGTGAATATTATATCTATAATTGTTTTTAAATATATTATTATCAATATCTATGTTGAATCATTAATTTTGGAGTTTGAAAATATTTTATTATTGTGATTTCTGAATTTTTGAAAATAAATATTAATTTGTGAAACTTACAATTTTATAAAAATACACACGAGACGATATTTATATATTTTGTAAAGTATAAATGTTTTCTTATTTGACCTTATGTAAATTTTAGTTAAATTTTAGTATGCAATCCTATATATATTGATTTGCTATGGAATTTAGTAGTATGTTATAAGCACTAGAGATTTTTATAAGTGATTTAGTTTGGATTGGTTTGGGAGACTCTGACTAGAAAACCGTAGTTAACGGCAGTTATGACGTTAACCTAGATGCATCTGACTCAGACCTCAGCTAGCAGGGGCGTTGCTAGCCTAACGTGTAGGCCACACGTTGGATCTGTTATACCGTACGGGCACACTAGAGGAAAGGGCTACCCTTAGAGGTGGAGCCGCCCTAGGTGTGTAATATTTGATTTGATTTGACTTCTAGAATGAGAACTCCCATTTCAGTTCATCCGCTTAACTATTTATCTAATGTTTGTATAATTAATTAATATGAATTTCTCATCTCTGAAAAGAAATATAATTTTCAAGGTAAACTCTGTATTGTCTCGTGTGGGTTATAGATGTAATGTTTGCTCACTGAGTTACAAAACTCACCCTATTATATTCCCATGTTTTTCAGATACAGGAGTCATTTCAGGTTCCATTCCACCTGCCCCTCAGTAGATCTTAGTCATTTTGGTGAGCCCTTCTTCTTTTCAAGGGCTAAGTAATTATGTAATGGAACCTTTGCTCAAAATCTAGATTATGTCAATGCTCCATATGTCACAGGCAGGATCCGTGTATGAGTTATGTTATTTTGAATCTTGAACTGTTTAGGTAGTGATTATGATTTGGTTATGTAAGACTTATGGTTTTAACTATATACTCTAGTTATCAACTTGATATATATATATATATATATATATATATATATATATATATATATATATATATATATATATATATATATATAATGCGTATTTTGGATATATTTGGTTGCGGATATAATTTGGAGTATGTTGTTGTTGTCGTCTTGGAAATGGAGGTTTATTATTAATACAGAGAGTTAATATTTATGTTGGTAAGGTTCTAGAAACAGAGGAGATTCTGTCCGTTTTTCTGAAAATTTGGTCGTTTGGCTTGCTGAGGGACTTGTCCCTTGAGCGCCAGTCATGGCTTGGTTCGGGTCGTGACATATTTTGAAACGAGTTTACATTCTGAATTTAATTTTCGATTCATTCTGAATATAATTTCGATTTATTTTTGAGTGAATTAAGGTGCATTTAGTCTCGTTCTGCACATTTCAAAACTATTCCTCCTCACCTTCTACTACTTCTTCTTCTTTTTTATTTTTTCTTCTTCATCTTCTTCTTCTTATTTAATTTTGTTATATTTATTCTTGTTTTATTTTCTTGAGAGAAATAAAATAAAAAAAAAATCAAACAAAAAAAAATAAGAATAAAAAATTCCTCAAAATTCTTCGTCATGTTCTTTTTCTTCTTGTCTTATTCATCTAATCAAACAAGAAGAAAAAAAAATACATAATACTGCAAATTCACTTGATGAATTTGGATGCATTTTTGTTCATGATTCAATTTTGTTTGTGTGCTTGTTTTCGAACTGAGTTTATATGTCGCAATCATTAAATAATTTCGATTCATTTTAGATTTAAATAAGATGCACTTGGTCTGTGCTTGTTTTGAAACAGTTACATTCTGAATTTAATTTTCAGTTCATTCTGAATATAATTTCGGTTTATTTCTAAGTAAATTAAGGTGCATTTGGTCTAGTTGTTCTGCACAATTCAAAATTCTTCCTCCTTACCTTCTACTGCTTCTTCTTCTTTTTTATTTTTTTCCTTCTTCATCTTCTTCTTATTTCATTTTGTTATAATTCTTCTTGTTTCATTCTCTTGAGAGAAATAAAACAAAAAAAAAGAAGAAAAATCAAACAAAAAACGAAAAAATAAGAATAAAAAAATTCTCAAAACTCTTCATCATGTTCTTCTTCTTCTTGTCTTGTTCATCTAATCAAACAAAGAAGAAAAAAAAACACATAATGCTGCAAACTCACTGATGAATTTGGATACATTTTTGTTCATAATTTAATTTTATTTGTGTACTTATTTTCGAACTGAGTTTATATGTCGCAATTATTAAGTAATTTCGCTTCATTTTGGATTTAAATAAGATGCATTTGGTCTGTGTTTGTTTTGAAACGAGTTTACATTCTGAATTTAATTGTCGGTTCATTTTGGATGTAATTTCGGTTTATTTCTGAATGAATTAAGGTGCATTTGATCTCGTTGTTCTGCACAATTTAAAACTCTTCCTCCTTACATCCTCTTTTGGGAGGAATAAAATCAAGAAAAAGAAAAAAAAATCAAACAAAAGAGAAGAAACAAGAATAAAAAACTCCTCAAAACTCCTCACCATGTTCTTCTTGTTTTGTTCATCTTCTCCTTCTTGTTTTTCTTTTTTATAATTCTTCTTATTTTGCCCTTTTAACAATAATAAAATCATGAAAAAATCAAGCAAAGAAGAAGAAATACTGCTGCAAAATCACTTGATGGATTTGGATGTATTTTTATTTATGATTCAATTTTATTTGTGTGCTTGTTTTCGAACGCAATCATTAAGTAATTTTGGTTCATTATAAATTTAAATAAGGTGTACTTGGTCTATGCTTGTTTTTAAACGAGTTTGTTTGTGTATCGTCATCATTAAATAATTTCGGTTCATTTAGAATTTAATTTTCGGTTCATTCTGGATGTATTTTCGGTTCATTTTTGAGTGAATTAAAGTGCATTTGATTTCGTTATTCTGTACAATTCAAAATACATAATGCTGCAAAATCTCCAAGGAGATGAGGAAGAAAAGAAAAAAAAATGCAACAACAATAGCAACAACAAAAGAATGACGATGAGAAAAAAACACGTGAAGAAGAAGAAACGCAAAGAAGAAAGAACGTGAAGAAGGAGGAGAAGGAACGCGAAGAAGAGGAAAAAGACAATAACAACAATAATGTACTCTAACGGTATAATTTTACTCTTTTAATAAAAGTGGTTTTTGTTGTTGTTGAATTTACTTAATTGAATTTGGATAATAATAATGCTTGGATGTATAGTACATCTGGAAATTATGTATGTTCAGTAACCTGTATTTATGTACCTTGCTTAAAAATAATTCAATATTGTAGAAATGATGGGGAGACAAAAAGTAGTTTATTAATTAATTATAAAATTAGTGAATAGTAATAAAATGTTTTAGGTGATGGAATTTGTTAACTGTAATGCCACTTTCATTTGCTTGGAAGTGCAGGAAAAGATGTGATGTCAAAATATATAGAGTGCTGACTGATAAAAATGCACATTTTTTAAATTATTATCTTTTTTCTTTTTATTTTCTTTGGTGTTGTGTTGCAGTTTTTGACAACATGGCAATTTTTTATGGTAAATATAATGCTCTCTCTCCTGGTACATTTATGTTTTGAGTGGTTTCAATGTGGTCTCATAGTGACAATTTCTTTTATAGCTCACAAAGTAAAAGTTAGTTATGTTGTGCTACCAATTTGCAAGAGATAGTACCAAATAAATCAAGATCTAAGTTTTGGCAAATTTTAGAAACATGAATGCTTGATCAAGTATCTGCTATACATAGTGAAATAGTTATATATTAAAATAATATAATAGAGAAGCATTCTGTCTCATGATCTCTATATTGAAAATTCTTTGATTACAGTTTGCAAGAGTGCACAAACAAAATGAGAAAAAATAAAACAAAACCCTTCAAAAATCGAATTACAATTTCTTCACCACAAACCGATCGTTGAATTCGTGAAAGAAGACAGAAAAAGGAAAAACAAAAAAAAACAGAAGAAACAATGAAGCACAACATTGGAGCAAACTCCCATCATGATTGTCACAATGATGAAACTGCAACAAGAAAAAATGTTAGCAGCAACAACATGACTCCACGTTTGTTCGCAGAAGAAGCATCGGCAGAAGAAGCAGGACCGTCAGCATCAGATTTCTTCTTAGAATCCTTAGGCTTCTCTTCCGGAGAGGGTGCCGGCGGCGGTGGCCTCTTAGGAAGAAAGAAATCCTTAGGAAGAAGCACCTTATCAACCTGATAAACCGCAAGCTGGTGATCAGAATAAACACTACCACCAAGCGTGGCGTTAACAATGCCGGTTGTCAAGTTGACTTGGTTCCCGGAACTTGTTATGTTGAGTGCCATCCTCTCAGGATCGTCACCGGCTTGCGTCCTCACAGGGTTGCTGAGAGTGTCGAAGTTAGTGATCGCAACGAAAGATGGCAGAACATGGAACTGGATGAGCTCGTTCTTCTGTTGATCGTTGAGAGAATTGAGGAACCCTGGTTTGAGGCTCTGAAACGCGTTGTCGTTTGGTGCAAAGAGTGTGATGCCGTTGTTTGAGTTTAAGAGCTGAGCGTTCATCTGCGTGGAAACTTGTGTGGTTGTCAGAAGACGGATTAGGGTTGTGAATCCTCCGGCTTTCTTCAGGATTCTTATGATATCTGTGGGCGCGGACGACGGTGCCGGTGCTGGTGCCGTTGCTGCCGAAATAGTGGTGGTGGAAGAGAACAACAAGATCAGAACAAGTGAGAAGGAGTAGAAGAATTTCATTATTCTCACCATTTTTTCTTTGTGTGTGTGTTGGTGAGAGTGAGGGGTGGGAGGGAGTCAAATTTATTGAGGACTCAATGGGGTTTATGTATGTCAAAACATGCATATGTATGTGCATGTTAATAATGATGATCATATTCAAAGGTTATAATGAGTGAGACACTTGGCTTCATTGCTCAAAACAAAAGTTATTTAATTAATATCATTATTAGCAATGCTTTTTTTTCCAGTGTATATCTATTATTATAAGCAAAATTTGAATTCTTAATACTTATTTAAGCGAACAAGTAAAATATATAAAACATATATATTTATGAGATGTTTATTTGGAATATACAACAAACCATATTGGTTCCTTTTATTCTTTTTTTTTTACTTTTCTTTTAATTTAAATTGAAAGAAATTTAGTCACCAAAAAAAATTGAAAGAAATTTTCTTATGAAAAAGACTTTTTTTAATAAAAAATAAAGTTCATTTTTAAAAAACATTAAAAAAAATTGAAATGGACTTTTTTGAAACATTGAAAAAAGTTCGAACCTGATTATCCCTAAATCTAATCCGATGTGAGTTTTTTTATTTTGATGCCGTAATCGAATAAGAATTTAGAATAAATAAAAAAGAGGTTCGTGGGATTGACGAGAGAAGGCGACGGATGCTCTTATTATACTCGTAGTCTCTAAAAAATGAGAACTAACTATGTGTGTAACATCTACATCGAGAATTTAAGTATTGTATATGTCACTAGTCCAATCATTTCTCTTTAATTTTATCTCAATATATTCTAATTTGATATTTTTGAAAGAAAAATGATAGAAAGTGTGAATAATAGCAAGTTGGATATTGCTTGGGAAGGCAGGGAAAGCAGTGGATCTGGAGTGGGTGTGTAGGCAAATTCAAAAAAGAAGAGCACATGATTGCACATGAAGTTGAAATTGTTGTAAAATTGGTAGGAAAACATCAATTGCTTTTGCTGCCATCTTAAGAAAGAAGATCTGAAGGAGTTTTTGATGATGATGATGATGATGATGATAGTAATATGGCAAGGGTTGGGTGAGTTGATGGATTGTCTGATCAACACCAATGGATGTTAGCCTCTGACCTACGATAATAATCCATAATGCATTGCTACTTGCTCCCTATTCAATCCCACACTGGATTCTGCTTTCTATCATCATTGCATCTCCTGTTTCTTACAAACAAGCTATTAATTAATGCTTTTTATACCTGTTAATTGCCAACTTAATTAATCAACATCTCATGATGCAACATTGGATTGAGAAGATGATAACAATGATGCAAAATTATTCTCACATAACAAACATGGGTTGAATGCTTCAACAAAATTAGGAGCAACATAACACTTTAACGGTAATGCTAAATAAAAAAAAAAGTCAGAATTTATTTTATTTAGTATTTATTAATTGTTATTATAATTAATAAATATTAAATAAAATAAATTCTAACTATTTTTAATTAATTCATTTTAATTATCAAATATTTTTAATATTTTAATTATCAATCTCATTCACTCTAAGGGGAATGGGGATACCCTTTAGAACTTGCTTGCTTTATTTGCCGACGTGCGACTTTAGTTTATCACAATAATAGCATAAAGTTAAATTCTCAATCAATGTTGAAGAAAACAATCTGTATTTAGATCTTTTAAAATAAAAAAAATGATAAAATAATAAAATAAAAAATAAATTATTATTAATTTTATAATTTTTATAAAATATATGTTTCGCTATTTTAATTTAAAAATAATTAATTATTTGTTTTATCAATTTTTTATTTTAAAAAATTTTAATCCAAATAAGCTATATATAGGGCCTCCATAGACAAATAAAGAAGGGATATTAAGGCCTCAAATTAAACGAGTTTGTTTTAATTTGTTGGACGATGTGAGGTTGAATAATAGCTAGGGTTGAATACCAGAAGTTGCTTATGAGAAAACGCATGCAACGTAACCAATAAAGTAACTAAGTAAGTGAATTTTTCAGACTTGATATAATGATATTTATGATGATTGATAGTTGGTTTTTATTCTACCACATATGTTCTTTACAATTCCATGGCTAATTATATTTTTTGGGTTATAGGTAGTTGACTATATGGTGATTACTCCACACTCACACCTAATAATAAACTAACACATCATATCATATCTACTATACTTTTTCTTTTGCTTCACAACACGAAGTCAAAAATTTCAGCTTCACCAGAAGGAGGTCATTTAGATAAAGATGTCTAAAACGTCTTTTTTTAAAAATATTTTTATGTTGTATTTTAATTAGTTTCTGTATAATTTATTCGGTATTCCTCATCACATATTATTAAATTTTTCAAAATATTTTCTTTCCAAAAATAATAAAAAACATTTAATTTAGACTAAAATAAAAAAGATAATAAATTAACTATTAATTTTTTTTAAAGATTATTTACATAAAAAAATATATCACATTCATCAATATATATATATATATAACAAGCTCTTAAAATTTTTATAAATAAAAAATAATTAATTTTTATTCGTATAATATATAAAATAATTACTATATTATTATTATATTATTGATTAAAATTTACTAATTTAAATTTTGTTTTATTTTTAATATAAGCATTAGAAATAAATAAATTTTTTATAATAAGATGTAATGTAACAAAATATATATAATATTAATTAGTTTTTAAAAAATTCTGAAAAGATTATTTTTTTTAATAAAGTGTTATTAAAAAATTAACATTATAAAAACTAATTTCAACCAATATGATATAATAGGTTATTAAATATATTTAATACAAAACACATTGAAATATAAATTTTTATTGAGTTTAAATTTTAAATAAATTTTAATTGAATTTCGAATATTTTTATTTTAAAGAGTTAGAATATTTTAACATCATTTTTTTCGTATCTTTTTAATTGAGTCTTTGATTTTTTAAATTATAAACCTTATTTATAATTAAGAGTAATGTTTTAACACCACCAATTAGTCACACATATAAAAATATAAGAACAATTCTATTGTCATAATTATAATCTAACTTTATAAGCAATACAATATAATGAAACTATATATAAGTAATATAACTAAATTTTATCTACATCTATAATCACATTTCATAAATAATATAATTAAATTATATTTATGTTTATAATTAAAATATGAATAAAAATACAAAAAATTATCAGGATATTTAATTTTTTTCGTTCATAAAATTTTTATTATTTTTGTTGTCAAAAGTTTAATTATTTTAATAATTAATTATTTTTTAAAAAAGATAATTGAATAATACAAAAAAGTCTTATTAAAAGTAATTTATTTATATATGATTAAAAAATAATTGAATAATTATATACGGTAAAAAATTAATATTATTAAAAAATAAAAATAAAATTTATTTTAAAATTAAAAATAAAGTTTATTTAAAAATAAAATTAAAAATCATATTTTTTTTCTTTTTTCCAAAATTTATCTACGAGTAATTCTATAAATATTTTATGATGAATAAAAATATTAAACTTGTACTAAAATTTATTCTAATAAAATTTATTTTTATTCTACTAAACGTTAAATAAACTATTGAAAAGAATTTTGTTTTCTCCATTAGAGAAGAATGATAAACTTTCATACTTCTATTATGTTATGGCAATAATCTGGCCTGTTATTTTTTAATAATAATAATAATAATAATAATAATAATAATAATAATAATAATAATAATAATAATAATAATAATAATAATAATAAAACAAGTATATCACAGTAAAAAAGGAAGCATGTCACCAAATAATTTATCATCCGAATTATATATGAATCAAATTGATAATATGAGGGCTAACACTACAAAAATCGATAACAAGGTTAGGGACTTACAAAACTTTTCTTAAGATCATACAAAAAAACGTTTATATTTGTGTGATATATAAAATAATTATCATATTATTATTATTATTACATTATATATATATATATATATATATATATATATATGAGCAAAAAAAATTCAACTGTTTTAAAGTAAAAATTTTTTTAATATTTGATTAAATGTTCTTGTATTTAGTATGTTTTTTTTTGCACTTCCTCTTAGTTAAAAATATAATCATTATAATTTTTTAGTTATTATTGCTAGGGGTATTTACAGATGGGATATGGCTAAAATTTCGATCCAATCCGCACTAAACTCATTAGATCAAATTTGATATTCGCATTTTTTATGTTTGGATCAGATATCAAATATATCCATAAAATAAAAAATATTAAAAAAATGTATTTTTATAAAAAAAATCAATAATTTTTTTGTTTACTTTTGTAAACATATTTACTTCTATCTGATTAGAGTGTGGATCCGATTCAATCCAATCCGATCATCTTACAGATCAAATCATATCCTCAAATTACAGATCAGATACGGATAAATACTGTGGATTTATATGGATATGATCTAATCTATGAACACCCCTAACTACTACTATAGGTTCATTGTTGCAAAAGAATACTTCTTTTATTATAAACCATTATTAGATAACTTAATTGTCAACAAAGAGATAATACTTATTGGTCTCTGAAATTATGTTCGTATTTGAATCCATAGTTGTAAAAACCGAACTAGATCGGCTGGTTCGACCGAAAAACTAGTGAATCGGACTAGAACCGAACTAGCGGTTTATTCTTTGGACCGTTTAAGGAATAAAATCAGTGTGAACCGGTGCAAACCGGTCTAACCGAATTGGTCTGCTTAAAAAATTTTTTAAAATGTCTCCACAAGGTCTCGAACAAAGAACCTTGGAGCAAAAACAACATCTACTTGCCACTTAGCCATTACACTTCTAAGTATTATATTTGACAAATACTAATTATATAGTATACATAAATATCTAATTTAATTTATTTTTTATTTTTTCTATTTTTAAAATTAATTATATTTTAATTATATACCATTATTAAGATAAATATAAATTTCACTAAAAATTTATTAATTTACTTGATCTATTTTATTGCTAGTATTGTGATTAAGGTTATTTGTTTTGATGTTAGTGTTAAAATCTACTGATATTATAGTTAGATATAGGCTTTGTGAATTAATTATTTTTTTATTGTGTCAAAATAAGATACTATTGTAGTATTAAAATTTTATGATTTTTTTATATTAGTTATTTTTAGAAGTTGAGATTTGATTCTTCATAAAATGTTAGTGAAGAAATGTATTTCAAATTTTAATTTTAAGTTTTTAACTATTTTATATTTTATATTTACGTGAGACCGGTTTTATCGGTTCAATCAGTGGTTTATCGGTTGAACCAATAAATCAGTAAACCAGTAGCTTGACCGGTTCGATCACTGGTTCGGTTCTAACAACTATGTTTCAATCTAATTTCAAAAATTTTGATTTACCCAATTTAGTCTCCCAACTTAATAGTTATGACTCACATTGGTTCCTAATTTTATTTTTGTTACTGTCTCACAAAATCGTTAACGACATGCTGAGATGGACTAACGACTGTTACATTATACATTCTAGCGACTGTTTGATGTGATAATTGAAATTTTTTTACCTTATTTTTTTCAACTAAACACTTAAAACCCTAATATGAGTCACGGATACCTAAGTTAAAAAATCAAACTAAGTAAATTGAAACTTTAAAAATCAGATTAAAACTCGAATATAACTTCAAAACAGAACTTTAACTTATGTAGTTTTAAATGAGAATCAAATAAATCAAAATTTAACATAATTTTTATCAATGTTTTCAAATTCAAAATTTTTATACCAAAATTAACTAGGATTTTTCTTTAAATTAAAAATTTAATGAAATAGTAACTTTAATTATCTTAACCAATGTCCTAATTAATTGCTTTTATGTCTTAAAAAATTGTATATGAGAAGAAAATAATTAATTTGTCTACTTTAATAAATAGTTATTTTACTAAAATGAAAGACACTATTTTTTTAGAATTTTTTAAGAACTAATTAATATTATATATATATTGTTACACTACATTTAGTTATAAAAATTTTATTTATTTTTAATACTTATATTAAAAATAAAAAGAAAATTTAAATTAGTAAATCTTAATATATAATATAATAATAATATAGTAATTATTTTATATATTGTATGAATATAAATTAATTATTTTTGTATTTATAAAAATTTTAAGAGCTTGTTTTATATATATATATAGATGAATGTGATATATTTTTTATGTAAATAATCTTTTAAAAAAAATCTAATAGTTAATTTATTACCTTTTTTGTTTTAGTCTAAATTAAATATTTTTTATTGTTTCTGAAAAGAAAATCTTTTGAGGAATTTAATAATATGTGATGAGGAACACCGAATAAATTATACAGAAACCAATTAAAACACAACATGGAAACATCTTTAAAAAAAGACGTTTTAGGCGGCTTTATCTGAGTGGCTTCCTCACCAGAATAGGTCCATTCTAAGTTTCTAACCATTCAGGGTAGAGATATAATTATTTATCAATTTAAATTATTAGGACTAGCGGCTCAACAATTCAGCCGTTTTTTTATTATTTTTTAAAAATTAAATTTATTTTTTATTAATATTATTTATTTTTAAATTTATTAAATAAATGTTTTATTATTATTTTAATATTGACATAGTGTTATTTATATCATATTTTATTAAAATTAAAATTACTACAAAAAAATTTAAAATATTAAATTATAAAAATACACAATAAAAATATATATATTTCAAAAAATAATAAAATATAGTTCAAAAAATAATAATAATAATATTATCCTGATTCAAAAAATTATATATAAATCAAAATACATATTAGTTATTATTTACAAAAGATAATTTTTACTTAAATATCATAGATACTTATATTTGTCTTTATATTTTTTAAGTGGTAGGTTAAAATATAGATCTGAATCTGAAGAAGTCTTTATTTTTCTATAAATAATGAAAAAACAGAAAAAATGAAAATGCTTACTTTTTTCATTTTTAAATATCAAACTATAAGAATAATTAATAAACAAAATAGAAGAATATGAAAATTGTGTACCTAAAAAAAAATTAAAATTCATCATATATATCCTTATTAATAATTTTTTGAATCTTGAAAAATGATCAGAATTATTTACTTATTAATAATTATATAAACGCTTTAAGATTATTCAATTAAATTGATTCTTTAATATAGTAGGGACAAATTCAATTAATTCAATTAATTATAGATTTGATAAAATGATTTAAAAATAAATATAAAAATTTTATTAGTTATTTAACTTTTAGGACGTTCAAAAATTATAAATTTAAATTAAATAAGAAATTAAAAAATTTATTATGTGGTTATTATGTGTAATAAAATCAAGATAAATATTTATAAAGTAATTATTTTTAAATATTATAAAGTTTATTTATTTTTTTAACAATATTTAATTTAAAGTAAAGATAAAAATTTATATTCAAAGTATTTTGTTATCTTTATTCATAATTCTAATAGATAAAAAAATATTTTATTTTTTAATTTTATTTTCATAATTCTAATAGATAAAAAATATTTTGTTTTTTAAATTTTATATTTAATTTATTAAATTATCTTTAATTTTATTACTTTTTTAAATTATTAATGTATACTTTTATTATATTTTCTTATTGTATCACACATTATTATTTTCTTTTACTATTATTTTCTCTTACTATTATTTTTTATCGCACACTATTATTGCTTTCCTTTTTCATTTTCTTCTTCTCCTCGCACCTTCTCTTCACACGATCGTAATTAATTATCACCAAGTACCATTATTGTAACTTTTAATTTTGTCTATCACTTTGATCTATAATTATTTATTGTGTTAACTTTTATGAGTCGTTGAAGTGTTGTTAAAAGAATTGATTTTTGTGTCTTTTAAATATCTAAATGAAATAATAATTTTTTCTTGATGTGCGTTTTAAGTTGTCTTATTATTCTATTAACAAAAATGTATGCCATAAAGCATTCAAAATTTTTGCTCAAATTATCAAAATTTGATGTCAGTAATCCTTAAAAATAATTTTAAAATATATTATTTTAACTAATATAATAAAAATAGTACATTATTGTAAGTTTTAACTAATAATTATAAAGTTAAGTTGCAATTTAATATAGGTTCTTAGAATAAAAGACTATCATTGCTTCTTACATTTGACTACTATTATATAAGTTGTACATTTGTTTATTATGATGTAAATTAATTAAACTATATTTTATTATTTTATTTTACATGTTTTGAAATAATGCGATCCTACTATAAGGATGATATTAATTTTCATAATCTAATTCGAACCTTCTTACTATTTTGTTTGTCACTTAAATATTATCTATAAAAAATAGTTAGTTAAAGTGAAACACAGTATAAAGAGAGTCAAAATTTTTTTTTTTGAATTTAGAGTTCTAATATGTTTCTTAATCATCACTTGATATAACTCATATTTAATAGGTTAAAAAATTCTCTCTCTCCCTCATATTCTTAATTTCTTCTATAATAATAAATTTTTTAAATTATCTAACATATAAAATATCACATCTTTACATTTATCTTAAAAGTTAAAAGTTAAAAGTAAATAATATTAGTATTTTTGAACAAAATTAAAATAAAAAGATAAAAAACTACTGAAAAGAATAATATTAAGTTTGAGTTATGCTACGTATACAAAAAAATCAACCACCAGTATAAAATACATGCTAGATGTAACAGCCCAGACCACCCGCTAGCACGATATTGTCCGCTTCGGCACACAAGGCCTCACGGTTTTGTCTTTAACGATATGAATGATAGCCGCAGCCTCTCACACTCACTCGTCAAAACGCGTCATGCTAGGGAGAGGTATCCACACCCTATAAGGCATGCTTCGTTACTCTCCCCAACCGATGTGGGACCTTACATTAGAATACAAATACACATTGAAAATAAATTAAACTACAAATGTATTTATACACAAATACATTGGTAATTGATTTTAGTGACTGATGTTAGTGTACAAATAATATTTTTGATTAAATATAAACCAGAATATTACAAGTTATTAGATTATTATATTATCTTTGTACTATAGAACAACAAGTAAAATTCTATATCTTCTTATTGTTACTTATTTTACTTTATTTTTATTGCAGTTTATTATATTATTATATTATTTTTGTACCATATAACAAAAAATAAAATTCTATATCTTCTTGTTTTTACTTATTTTACTTTATTTTAGTTATCTAAATTAGCCTGTATAATATTGTAAAGGTTGAAACTGTTAAAAATATATAACAAAAAATTTATATATTTATTGTGTTATCAGATTATTTAAAAAATTAATTAATAAATGTTATTATCCTACCACATCTTTAATGTTATATGTCAATCTAATATTCAGTAAAAAAAATATTAACTAACGTAGAATTGATTAAAAATTCAACAAATAATTAGCAAAATATTCACGAGAGTTTTTTCATTTTACTATTGATAGGTACAGATTTTGTTGTATCTTTTATATGCCAATCAAATAATCAATACCATATGCTAAACATATAATATTAAATTAATTAATTTTTTTAAAATATAAATTATTTATTTTAATTTAATTATAAAAAAATTTGCATGTACTTAAATGTGAGAACTCTACATCATTAATAGTTTAGGAAATGAACATATCAATATTTAACAAATCATTGGTAGTTACAAATTTTTTTGCATCTTTTTTATGTCAATCAAATAAGAATTTAATTTTGATGTTCTATTAGTATAAAATAGTTTTAAACATGCATCTAATTACGCAACACCATCAAAATTAAACTCATCAAATAATCAGGCGATATACCAAACAAATAATATTGTGAAATACAAAATTACTAAATTTTTTGTTGTATAATTTATTTAATTTAATTTAAAAATAAATATTTATGTATTCAAATTTTAATTACAATACTTTACATAATCAATAATTTAGAAAATTAAAAAAATAATATCATCAAATATAAAAGCAGTTAAAAAAATGAGATTTAACTAAAAGATAAATATTGATGTACTCATATTTAAAACAAATATTCTATATAATCAATAATTTAAAAAAATTTAAAAATAATTTTATCTTATACAAAATCATTTAAAAATTAAAAATGAGTTAACAAAATAATTTATGAGAATTTTTCATTCATTATTAATAGGTACATACATGTAAAAAAATTAAAAAATAAATATCAAATAAAAAAATAATAATTTTTTTTTTTAAATTAAATTGATGAGACAAAACTTTTTATGTAAAAGACAAATTAAAAATATATAAGAATGAATACAGTTTAGTAAGTAAAGTGAAGAGAAAGAAAAATGAAGGTGAAAGTTATGCGTGAGTTAATAACCGCAGTAAAACGGTATAAAATTTACAATTGTAGTGAATGGGAGCGAGAAAAAGATGGAGGCGATATAATCATTGAAGGAAAGAGAATAATGGCAATAGTAAGAATAAGAAAAGTGCACCTAATGTTGAGAGGAGAAGCACTAAAAATTGAATAACGAGATAAAAAAATTTATAACAGAATAATGAGATCAAACTGTTGGTATAAAATACTCACATAAAAAATATACCTAAAACAAAATTATAAGATTCATAAAAAAATTATTTATTATCCCTAATTATTATTTTTCTCCTTTTATATATGGCGTGGAAAATCAACATTTGGCATAGTTATTATCTAATTCAAAAAATTACAAAAATACATCTAAATAATTTTTACATACAGAAAAGCACAATCAGAATTAGAAAGAGAAGTAAAAAAAATTGAAAACGGATAAAATTAATTAAAAGGATAAATTATTGGAATAAAGAATTGAAGAAAAAGTTATGATTTCAACTATTAGTGAAATGCAAAAAGAAAATGAAATAGAAGAACATGTGTTACTATTAACAGTGAAAATTTTTTTATTTAAAGTAACTAACACATGTTCAAGAGAGTCTTTGTAATTAAAAAGTAAATTTAGATATAAAAATTCGGTATTGACACTATATATTGTTATAAATAAATGATTCTATATCAAAATGGTATAAACTATAAGTCACAAAAAAAAAAAAAATAGTATAAACTATAAAGTTCAATGCTTGTTATTAATTAATGAATTACAGGATACATAAAATAGAATTTGAATAAATATTTTCGTGTGTGCATGAGAATGTAGCTGTGTCATCCTTGCTGACCTTGAAAACTTTGAACTTGCTCCAAATATGTATTTTTCAAAAGCATATTGAGATTGTTTCGGCTTTCTAGGTATAATAAATCACTTTTTTTTTAATTCTCCACCAACTTGAATAGATAATATTTTTATGGTACTTTGCATGTATTTTTTTATAGTTCTTTTTATTTGTTTTATGCTTAAGTTTTCTTTAGGGTAAATAAGAATTGAATTTTAGATCATTTATAAAAGATTTTATAGTATATTATAAAATGAGGTCTGTTACACATACAAGTCTTTTTGTCTTACAAGTCTTACAAGTCCAATAAAACACACGCATTACACTTAATTAACGCATTACACACTTCCACATTTAAGAGTAAATAAAACGCATGTTATTCAACAACTTCCTATTTCCAAAGCGCGCTACTCACCATGCATTATGATTTATGAACGACTCTTCTTCTTCTTCCTCCATGAAAACAATTTTCTTGCCAAATTTGAAGATAATGGAACTTCAGAAATACACCCAAACGATTACAGAAATACACCCCAACGATTACAGAAATACACCCAAAGGATTACAGAAATACACCCAAACGGTTACAGGAATTCACCCAAACGATTATAGAAATACACCCAAAGGATTACAGAAATACACCCAAAGGATTACAAAAATACACCCAAAGGATTTAAGAAATACACCCAAAATTCGTTGAAATACACCTTATGCATATTTTAGAACTCTTTCTCTTTCTCCTTCTCATCTTCTGCTGTTTCTTCTTCTTCAAAAACGATTTTAGAGCTTGATGTCAAAAAACAATGGAAATCGAGAATAACGAAGAAAGAAAACAGAAAGAAAAGCACGTAAATGAAGAAAAAGAACAGAAAGAGGAAGAAGAACGTGCAGCAAGAAGAAGAAGAAGGAGAAAGAGAAGGCAATAAACGAAAGAAAAGAAGAAGAAGAGGAAGAGGAAGAAGAACGTGCAAGAAGAAGAAGAACGAGAAAGAGAAAGCAAGAAATGAAAGAAAAGAAGAAGAAGAAGAGGAGGAAGAGGAAGAGAAAGAAGAACGTGCAGCAAGAAGAAGAAGAAAGAGAAAGAGAAGGCAAGAAACGAAAGAAAAAAAGAAGAAGAGAAAGAGAAAGAAAAAGAACGTAGATCTTGCATCGCATTTTTTAGGTTTATTCATTAATTAACTTGTAAAGCATACAAGCCCAATGACTTGTATGCTGAGTTTTTCTGTTATAAAATTATTTTTTCTACAAATTTAAGTTAGGATTTTTTATCCTTTAAATTTGATATACATGATTTCTTTTTTTATTTCTTTACACAATCTTTTGTTGCTTCAAGAGAAATAAAGAATCTTTATTAAGTGATAATATAAATTGATTTGCAAACAAATGCTGAGTTTAAAACTGAGCTATGGTACCATTAAACCTGACGATATAATAATGAGATAGAAGCTTCATATATCACTTTGACAAAAATAGATTATCTTCGATATTCAATTAGAGACTAAAGACTTATCATTATAAAGACGGTGAGTCGGTGACCATCTATAAACCATAACCATCTATTTCTAAAATTGATTTTGATGTTGCAATTAAATCTGTGCTCTAAATAAAAGAAAGAAAAACAATTTTTATATAAATTTTCATCAATACACGGTATATTCGATCACATATCATTTTATACACATATTTTAACTACTACAATAATATACACAAAAATCTACTCTCTTAATCACTTTATTATACATACTAATTCGCATAGTACATAAATGACAAAAGTGATATAAAATATGAATATAAATTATGTAGTTTTTAATAATGATGTATTTTAATGTGATTTTGGCTAATTTCATTTAGGATTGTATATGGATTGGATTGGATAGAGTCTAAAATTTTATTTGATTTGTACTGCTTTTATCGGATCGGATCAAATATCAATTGGGTATATTCGCATCATTCAAAAAATTGATTTAAGTTCCTATTGGTTGTTTTTTTTTTTTTAAATGTTCAGAAAATCCATTTTTTCACATGTTTAAGTCTATTTACTCTTAAAATATTATGAATAAAAATTCTCTTGAATAACAAAAAAAATAATAATAACACAATATCTAAGTTTAATTGTTCTAAGTTGAAATACAATATAAAAAAATAAAAACAAGATATCATAAAATTCATGACAACACACTAAAATTCATAACACAATACTTGGTAAAACTAGGCTATTTATATGATGTGCGAATATGCAGATCTGTAGATCGGATTCACGAGTTTCACTACCAAATCTGCAGATCAGACCGCGAATATGCGAATATTATCTGATACATGTGGAGCCCTAATTTCATTCGATCAGTATTCATTATTCAGAATCATGTTTAAAAAAATATATATACAAATACAAATTACATTAACCTCATCAATATCATTTTAATCAAAATTAATTCTAAAAAAATACATGTATTCCATAATCCGTTTGCAAATAACGTTAATCCAAAAACACATACTCTTATATATATAAAACGGAAATGTTTGGTAACCAAAGAAAATCAACTAAAAATAGCTATAACTTGTCTTATTTAGTATTTATTAATTGTTGCGACAATTAATAAATACTAAATAAGGCAAGTTCTGACTTTTTTTTTTTTTATCTTTCTATCATTACCCTATATAAAAAAAGTTGTTAAAGATATAGAAACTTAAAATAAATAATTTTATGACAATGTTCAACCATGCTGAAACTGGCGTAGTAGGAGTAGAACTTAATTCGAGGCAATTGTGGAAGACCAAATTATTCTAACCTCCTTAATTAATTTGTAGGACCGGTGTCCATTGTCCACACCTCGTGCTCTTTAATTAGTTAACATCAATATTTCTTATTTCATTATGGTCCCCCCGGCCCTAAGCTTAGTAAGCTACACCATCAAGAAATTAAACTGAATTAAGGTACCTACTTGTATATTTATATATTTGCATGGTTTCTATATTACTTATTGTGTGACGAAATACTCATTAAGGTACCTACTTTGCATGATGAATCAATATCGATAGACTTTGCTAATGAACATTTCCTTATCGTTAAAGACAAATAATCGTGCTAAATTATACACCATATATTATATTAAAAGATTTTTATATCATTTCATCATTAAAGATGTTTCATAAAATATGCAGTAAATACCACAATCCACAAAAAGCCATATATATCTATATGATTAATTAGTTAGCTAAATAAATCATAATAAATAAATAAATCTCACCCATTTTTATTTGGCTATATTTAACATAAAAAAATGTCTAATAATTTGACGTGATGATGTAAGTTTCATTAGAAAGAATATTAGTAAGAGACCAAACCCTTTAAATATCTATTTATATATTTCGCATATTTTATCGTTGGATAGCATGATTTCAGCGGAATCTCAATCTTCAATCATGAATCACAATTCACATGCTTCGCAGAAATACCCAAGGCCCAAAAAAAAAAACATGTCTCATAGTACATACATTTTTTTAATATGCATGCAGTAGTTGTTGTACGCACATTATATATATTTATAATTTTACCACGCATACACTTTATGACTCTATATTTAATATCAGTATTTTCTTAACCATTAATTAAAATAATATAAATATATAATTAACTAATAGCAATTAATTATATTTTATATAAGATGTTTTCTAAATTGTGCTTGATAATGGCCAAGAGGTTTTTACGATGATGAAATAGTAGCAGAAATAGCGACAAGTTCCAGCAACAAATTCAGTTTGCGTAAAGAGTAAAAAGGAAAAAGAGTAACCGCAGTATCCAAGCAACGAACCTGTTGAAATGGTTCAGAGAATTTATTATTAATTTATTATTCTTCTTTTTACAGGTTTTCAGATTTTTTTATTTTTATTTTAAAAAAAAAGAGAAAAGGAATCACTGATTTATCATTTAGGTGCAACAGAGGTGTGAGCAAATCAACGGAATCGTTGAAAATTAAATCAATACTTATTTTACTATTAACGAAATGTCACGGTCCTATTATTGATAATCGCGTCTAATTTTTTGGCGCGGAGAATTACGTGATTACAGATTACTTGACTCGTGACACTTAATTAAATATTTTTATAAAAGAAAAGTATATGGAATCAAAGAGGTAATTAGTCAAAAAGTAAACAATTTAACTAATTTATAATTATATTTAATTAATTCTATTTGTTTTTAATTTATAATATTTGATATTAATTGCTTCTCACCCCAAATTAAAATTTTAAATGATACGTTGGAGAAATAGGGACGGAGATCACGGAACTTCCAACAATTCCAATTCTTAGTATATAAAAAAATTTATAAAATATATAAAAGAACATCCATTTAATATGAAAAAGAAACATTCTGATACTTAGTAGAAGAAACATCTTAATGCCTAGCATAAGCACCAGATACTTAGTAGAAGAAACATCCTAATGCATAGCATAAGCACCATCCACCTAAAGATTTTGGATTCACCCAGAGACATTTGGCTGATTTTTTGCTGGTACCCTCTTTGTTCCCTAGCATTATTGTTTTATAAATAATGGATCAGGTGCAGTCGATTTCACGTGAAGTTGATAATCGAGAGCTGTTAGATAAAAATTTAGTCAAATAATCTAACAGCTCTCAGTTATCAACTTCATGTGAAGTCAACTGCACCTGAGTTTCTACCTTAATTTTAATACAATAACGGTGTAAAACAATCACATTTATTTTTTAGATGATCATTTACACAGTATATATATATATATATATATATAATTACTTTACACGCACAATGTATCAAAATTAAATTCATAAATAATAATCAATAAATTATCCATGGAAGGGAGCAATTGAGTTTGAAAAAGATTACAATGTTGGGAGAGAAGGCAATGCCGGTGAACTGATGCAGCAGCATTTAGTACCCACACCATCAAAGTAGTTGGCTGACTTTCTATCACATACATTTCCACTTTTGCCACTTACCCATTTAACAAATCAATTCCAATTATATTTTTATTCATATGAAGATGATTATTAAATGATATCATTTAATAATTTTTAGCTATTAACTTCACAACTGTATCAAAGTTTCTATCTTTTATTTATGCATAATTATTGACTCTTCAAAAAATCATGTTACAGTGGAAGTGTTATATGATGAAACATTACATTATCTGTTGGAACATGTTATTATAGTGTTACACCTGTCTTGTACCTAAAGCGTTCTCTTTTCTCAGCTTCACTAGCTTTATAGCCCTGTTGTTTCTTTTTGCTGGGTTCACATTATTGTGTTCCAAATCCCGTCAATGATTGCCTATCTCACTCTCAATCCATGTGTCATACCCCATTTTCTTTGAACATGTGTGTGTGAGAAAAATGAGCTCATAAATGTGTCAGAAAAATTAAGCTAAGCTAAGTGTTTGTCTTCTTCCTTCTTTGTTTTCTTGTTAGGCTAATCAGTATCACCGACAGAACCAAAACCTTTTAAATTAGTAACATAAACAGTTTAATATAAGTGTTGTTAATTAAGTACATGCATTTGGATCTGTTTGATTCCCTTCCCTCCTCTCTTTCACAAAGCGACAGCATTTTCACATGCATGTAACAGATTGAAAGCCAAAGCAAGATTGTGTTTTGTTCTAACAAGAGGCGCCATGAGGAGGAACCAGATAGTTTTGGTTTTGGTTTGGGTTATGGGCATTTGTGCCACCACATTGTTGTGTGCAACGGTGGACTATGATCACAGAGCATTGCTCATCGATGGAAAACGCCGTGTGTTGATATCTGGTTCTATTCATTACCCTCGAAGTACTCCAGAGGTGCCCCTCTCTTTCTCAATGTTTCTTTGTTACTTTCTAGTTTTTTAATGTTTTTAATTTTGGTTCCAGATGTGGCCAGACCTTATTCAGAAATCCAAAGATGGAGGATTGGATGTTATTGAGACATATGTTTTCTGGAATCAACATGAGCCAGTTAGAGGCCAGGTTTGGTTCTTCTCTTCTGTTCTGTTCTGTTTTCTTAACTTTACCATTTTTCTCATTCCCTTATTCATATGCTTCTTTTTTTATTATTTTTTATTTTTATCTGCAATGCAGTGTGACATATTTGAATTTAAATAATGGAAGCTTTTATCTTGTATTAGAAGTTGAAATAGGAATAAATCCACATGCTACTATCAGCTGAATTGCTACTATCCTTTCTTTTTGCTTTGTTTATTTCATAGTCAAGTTGATATAAACTAAAACATGATAGATAAAAGTGTGAAGTGCTGAACACTCTTTCACTTCTCTATGGCATCCTTAACATGTTTTCAATAATAATAATAATGATGATGGCATGAATTTGGCACAGAAAGACAATAATTGGTGACACCAAATGTTCCAATGAATGTTGTTGTTCTTGGCAGTATAATTTTGAGGGCAGGAACGATTTGGTGAGGTTTGTTAAGGCAGTAGCCGCTGCCGGTCTATACGTGCATCTTCGGATTGGTCCATATGTCTGTGCTGAATGGAATTATGGGTAAAGTTTTCTCTATGTGTTCTTTCTCTTCTCCTTAGGCTTTCAATTTCTGATACCTGACCTTAACTTCTCAACAGTGGTTTCCCTCTTTGGCTGCACTTTATTCCGGGAATTAAATTCCGAACAGACAATGAACCATTCAAGGCAGAAATGAAGCGATTCACGGCCAAGATTGTGGATATGATGAAGCAAGAAAAGCTCTATGCTTCACAAGGAGGACCTATTATTTTATCTCAGGTACCAGGTTTTAATGTAATGTTACTTTCTTTACAGCAATGTGTATATTTGTTATTAAGAATATGCTTACTTTCTAATGCCAGATTGAGAATGAGTATGGAAACATTGATGGGCCTTATGGCGCAGCAGGTAAATCATACATCAACTGGGCAGCATCAATGGCTACATCCCTTGATACTGGTGTTCCCTGGGTCATGTGCCAGCAAGCAGATGCTCCTGATCCGATTGTAAGTTCGCTCCTTTCGAATGTCTTAAGTGTTTGTGCTTTATGTTTTACAAGATTATCTGTCTACATTGATCTCACTTGATTTCGAATCTATATGCTTGCAGATCAATACATGCAACGGATTTTACTGTGATCAATTCACACCAAACTCTAACAAAAAACCAAAAATGTGGACTGAGAATTGGACTGGATGGTTAGCATCATTTTCTATATGAAACAATTAGTTATTTCAGTGTCATATATATATTTCTATCAATATTTTGGAATTGCAGGTTTCTTTTATTTGGTGGTGCTACTCCTCGTAGACCTGTGGAAGATATCGCATTCGCTGTAGCTCGCTTTTTCCAGAGAGGTGGAACATTTCAGAATTATTATATGGTAAAGCAATCTTATCAATGCTTTGTTTTTTCATTAACCATAACTAATAATAACTCTGCAACTTTTTTCATTGCATGATTTGAAAACAGTATCATGGAGGAACCAACTTTGACCGCACAAGTGGTGGACCTTTCATTGCCACAAGTTATGATTATGATGCACCAATTGATGAGTATGGTATGCTCTCAAGCAGATATATGAACTGAATTCCATGTACAATAATTACACTAAGCAATGTTCTGTGTGCATGTCTGTGATTTTTAATATCTATGATTATGCTGCAGGAATTATTAGGCAGCCTAAGTGGGGCCACCTTAAAGATCTGCATAAGGCCATAAAGCTTTGTGAAGAAGCATTGATAGCTACTGATCCAACAATTTCATCTCCTGGTCCAAAACTAGAGGTATAACTGGATTTGCATAAGGCCTTTTGTATGTTCTACAAAAGAATAATCTCTACATAATGAGTTCCTTTTAATTTATAGGTTGCAGTTTATAAAACAGGAGATAAATGTGCTGCGTTCCTTGCCAACGATAATGATAATTCCGATGCAACAGTAAAGTTCAATGGCAACTCATATCAGTTGCCAGCCTGGTCTGTGAGCATCTTACCAGACTGCAAGAATGTAGTGCTCAATACTGCAAAGGTTTGTCTCATCAACTACACTCACTCTCATGTTTATGTGGCTTCAGTGATGGATGGTTCATGATGTCAAAGTGTTGCGTAGCATGTAAGAAAATAACATCTTGTTTGACAGATTAATTCTGCATCTATGATTTCAAGCTTCACAACTGAATCCTCAAAAGCAGACACTTCTTTAGAAGCATCTACTTCAGGATGGAGCTGGATTAGCGAACCGGTTGGTATTTCGAAGGCAGATTCATTCGCTAAAATTGGATTAGTTGAGCAAATAAATACAACAGCTGATAGAAGTGATTACTTGTGGTACTCACTAAGGTATAGGCCTCCATGGTTGAAAGATCTTTCCTCTTACTGAAAATTTTTGTGCTCCTTGCTGACAACATTTTTTCTTGTGCTTTTAAAGTGTTGATCTTCAAGATGATGCTGGTTCTCAAGCTGTCCTTCATGTTGAGTCGCTTGGCCATGCACTTCATGCTTTCATCAATGGGAAGCTCGCAGGTAACTAAAATTTAAGCAATGACAATTGATGATATTTCTGGATAAGGATAACCCTGCATCTATGCATTTTCTTCCTCTCTATCTATTTAAGTCTGCAAAGCATTTGGAGAATTCATTCTTTCAACTAAGTTTTTCTTAGAATAATTTAATCATGATTATATAAGATATTGTTCAAAACATTTCAGGGAGCAGCCAAGGAAATGGTAACAAGCGGGCACTCGATGTGGACATCCCCATCACTCTTGTGGCTGGGAAGAACACAATTGATCTTCTTAGTTTGACTGTCGGACTTCAGGTTCATTTTATGCGATAATATAACATTTACAGCAGGCAAATTATGATTTAGTCTATAGCATGCAATTAAGTGTTATGCTTTTAGGCTTCACCATAAATCATTAGGCTTGATCAGCTAATTTGAACCTTTTACACATCAGAACTATGGATCTTTTTTCGACATATGGGGAGCCGGAATCACTGGTCCAGTTATATTGAAAGGTTTGAAGAATGGCAACACTGTTGATCTCTCTTCTCAGAAGTGGACTTATCAGGTTGGCCTCAAAGGTGAAGATTTAGGTCTATCTAGTGGAAGTTCCGGACAGTGGAACTCGCAATCTACCTTGCCTAAGAACCAACCATTCATTTGGTACAAGGTAACATTTTGTTTCTTCACACTGCTTAGTTTTCTACCTCTATACTTGCTACTAGCTAATATAGCACATGTTGGATTAGACGAATTTTGCTGCTCCATCTGGAAGTAATCCGGTTGCAATTGACTTCACCGGAATGGGAAAAGGCGAGGCTTGGGTTAATGGACAGAGCATTGGCCGCTACTGGCCTACTAATGCTGCTCCGAATGGCGTTTGCTCTGACTCATGCAATTATAGAGGGCCTTATACTTCAACCAAATGTCAGACAAATTGTGGAAAACCATCACAGACATTGTAAGTGTTGGATATAGTTAATGAGAAGAGTTGAAAGTAATCCTAACTTTCTGATAAACACTACTCTTGCTGCAGATACCATGTGCCGCGCTCGTGGCTGAAACCAGATGGCAACATTCTTGTATTGTTTGAGGAAAGTGGCGGCGATCCGACAAAGATTTCTTTTGGTACCAAACAGGTAGCTAGCTTGTGTGCACACATATCAGATTCTCACTTGCCACCGGTAGAAATGTGGAACTCAGACACGAAATCAGGTAAGAAAGTAGGGCCTGTGCTGTCACTCAAGTGTCCTCATCAAGATCAAGTCATCTCTTCCATCAAATTCGCAAGCTATGGAACGCCTTTAGGAACTTGTGGCGACTACTACCACGGACGCTGCAGCAGCAATAAGGCCATGTCCATTGTGCAGAAGGTGTTACTTTATCTCTAAGTTACTACTATGCTTTATTTATGTATTCCCTTTTCAGTTTTGTTTAAACTAACTCAAATGAGGTTTTAACTAACAGGCCTGCATTGGATCAAGTAGTTGTAGTGTTGGAGTATCAACTGATACATTTGGAGATCCTTGTAAGGGAGTGGCAAAGAGTTTAGCAGTTGAAGCAATTTGTACTTAAACAGACATTTTTTACCATCTTGGATTGATGGAGTATTGGTTAATGCAAGTGCTTCATGCTAAGAGCATTGCAAGATTGTATTATTGTAGTAAGCCAGGAAATAATTGCCAAAAATAG
Source organism: Arachis ipaensis (assembly GCF_059453495.1). NCBI lineage: Eukaryota > Viridiplantae > Streptophyta > Magnoliopsida > Fabales > Fabaceae > Arachis > Arachis ipaensis. The sequence goes on along the minus strand of NC_142438.1, from coordinate 68,108,761 downwards.
AAGATTAGTATAGTCCCACTTGCATGGAAAAGAAAGAAAGTCTTTCAATGATGCAAGATACGTGATTATAAATAACTCTTCCAAAGTCTCACTTCCTTAATTGAAAGTAATTGTATGAGGAAAAATTTTACTCAATTGGAAAATTTAAGGAGCATTTGAAGTTTCCTTTTAACTCTCTTATATTATTATCAAGAAATCATGTGTACAATAAAAAACAGTCATTTATATATATAATAATTAATTTGATGATTAATTTTGGTATGCAAATAGAAATTTTTTATAGGTAATCTGATTAAACATTTATCTACCAAATAGAAAAAAAAAATCTAGTATTAGGTTTCTAGTTGTAACTTGTAAGTAATGTTGCCAAGTCTTACCCAAACCAAAATTGCTTGCATCACCTTATTCATGTTTGGTAAGTAACCTTCTTTTCTTTATATTTGATTGAACCACGAAAAGCTTCCAACTTGCGACACGCCAGGGTCAGAAAAGACGACTATTTATTTTCTTCACATTGAATAATATTTAGGGTTGTGTTCTAATTTTGTTTTTTACCGTAAAAAAAATATAAAAAAAAAATCTAATTTTGTTTTTCAGTTATGTTGCCATGTTGGTAGTTTGATGACAAACGAAAACAACCGAAAGTGGTGTAATGTGTAAAATGGCCAAACTGTGTTGCCGTTGTTCCATTCTTTCTAATTTTCTAAACCTCAGCCCATAACTTTACATATTTTCTATTCCCCCCCACTAAATCTCTCCTTTTTATCGTTTACACCCCCAACTTTTTATTATTCCCACTTTCCGTCCCCTCACTCCCCACAATGATTTATTCGATCTAGGGTTTTTTTTTTTTTTTATCTATATTTTAAAAAAATTCCCCGCATTCGAATTGCGGCAACTTCTCGAATCTCAAGCTTTCAGCTTTGTCATCCCATTCACAATTGCAATGTAATTGCAGCTGAGATTGTTTCCTTCAATTCGCTTCTTGAATTACTGGAGCTACTCGATCAAATTTGGAGCTAGGGTTCCCAAATTTGGCTCCCCCAAAACCAACCAACTGCCGAAAGTTTAGTCTTTTGAAGTTGCAAGCAAAGGGTTCTCGCACGTTTTCGTCCTCGTCGAGGACAAAGAGGTACCTTGTTGTATCTATTTGTTATTATAATAATAATAATATAATATTCTGTTCTGTCACTGTCGTTTCCCCTCCTGAAAGTTCTATATTCTGTATGCGATTTTGTCTCTTTTTTCCCCCATCAAATATTCAGATAAGTTTTTAGAGTATTTTATTGATGGGGTGGCTATTCTTATGTCTTTCTTTTTGAGGGGTCTCTTTTTTTATTAGTTTGTTGATTTTCCTCTGTTTCCTTTCAGGGTAAAAGGTCAACGAATTTTGCATTGGTGAGGACTGGGCTGAGCTTATAAACTGGAGTTCAAGCAATGTTGGGTGTGAAACGTAGTGGGTTTAGTTTCTCTTCCTGTTTTCTTCATCTAGCTGAATGGCATCCTTTAAAATAACAGTGTTAAGCAGGGCTTGAAGCCCTTCTTTTTCTTTCGTATCAGGTACTATCTTCTTATTAAATCATTAAAAGTAGCGAGTACAATCTTATTTTGTGCCCTGATCCATGAAATTCTGGCAATCTGATTTAGCCTTAAACTGTTTGATGAAATCATACTTATTAGGATATGTGCTTTGGCCGTTTGAGGTGAATCAGATTAGTGCTGTGTATTTAGATTGGTGAGTGCTGTAGTTTGCAAAATGATCAGTTTCTGTAATTGTTTTGGGATAATCAAGAAAGGAAAAAATGAAAGGGCTAAGCAAAGTGTAAAAAAAATTTTCTCACGGGGACTGTTGCGTGGAGAAACAGATGATTTCTCATATAGTGGTGAGTTTACTAGTAACACCACCAGTGGAGATGAAAGTGACAGCCAGCCTCGAGCCAACCGATCGGAGGAAATTTTGAACTTGAGAGCAGAGAAGGACATGGCTTGTAGGCGGGTACCTGTTAAGGAGACCAACAAACTTGTTCGTGAAGAGGTGATTCATAATTGTGTGGATAGCTGCCTTTTTAGTTTTTTCTGTAATGTTGCTTTCAACGTATAGTCAAGCATCTTCAAGACTAAGTGTGCTAGTGAATGGTTGAGTTCAATAATGCTGAAACATGCGTTCACGCAAAATTTATCTGATCTTTTTAAGTAAAAGAATTCTTATCAATCTTTGATGAAGTGACACATGACAAATAAAGATTTTTTTTTTAAAATACTATTTTTACCACTTTTGGTAGTCTTGACATTAAGCTGAGGTTGAAACTTTGTAACCCTTTTGAGTAATTCCTTTCTTGATAAAATGATGTTGTTTGATCCATATAGCCAACCCCACCTACTGGGGCACGGCTTTGTTGTTGTTGTTGGCTTCTTCATTGATGGTAGTTTCTTTCTTCTTAGTTTTGTTTGTTGTTTGTTCTATGTTTCTTAGATTTTCAGAGTAACAGTTTTATATCCTGTCCATTATATATAGAGTTGAATTGCATGTTATTTGTGTTTGTCCAAACCCGTCTGAAATATGGTTAGTTATTTGATTTCTCAATTGTATTGCATGTCTCTTTTGCCAGTTTATGTCAATTGCTTTATTCTAATTATATTGTCCTTTCAGGATGAAGATGGGAACAAAATGATCAATGAGTATGTTCGGGAGTACAGGATTGGTTCAGGTAGTTATGGCAAAGTGGTAAGTGTGATGTTTGTGGAATTTTGATTTTTATGTTCTCAGTCAATAGTTCAATACAGCTTTTCTGAGCCTTTCCATTGTAAATATTGCAGGTTCTATATCGAAGTATTGTAGATGGAAAGCATTATGCAATTAAGGTAAGGATACCCTTTGGTATGGGCTGGCAGATTATTTCATGGTAACAAATATAGCTGGTTCTTTGAGGAGGAAATGGGAACTGGTCATTGTAGAGGGTAGTGTGTTGTAGATAGTTAGCTACACTAGCTAGTTTGACTCTGAAATTCCAGACTCTTTTATTAGGAGAATAGAAGAACTTATGCAACAACCAAAGGCTCACTGCCATGTGCATATGTACAATAGTATTATCAAGATAAGAGCATAGTTTCTCATTTATTGAGGTTGAATCTTTTTGAACTGCAGTCCTTTCATAAGTCCCATTTGCTGAAGCTTCGAGTTGCAGGCTCTGAGACCGCCATGTCTGACGTTCTGCGTGAGGTACATTTTTATACAGAAGAAGCATTCATATAGTCAGTTTTAGAAAATATATAGTTTTTCTTTTGCAAATGCTTTACCTTTTATATTAACAAATTCCCCCCTTTTCCCACAATTTTGTGTGCGTTTTTTCCATGATTGTGAATTTCTGGTTCGTTACATCCAATGACTTGATTGTTACAGCTTTTCTTTACTGTCCTGCAGTAAGTTAAAATGTTCATATTCATTATTTTCAGGTACTTATTATGAAAATGGTGGAACATCCTAATATAGTCAATCTCATTGAGGTGATTGATGACCCAGAATCAGATTGCTTCTACATGGGTACTCATGACTATTTTCCTTTTGCTTTTGTTACCGGAAATTTTCTTTCATATTTGAGCTTTAAGCTTGAAAATAAGAACTTGTTGACATTGTGTGTTTAATTGCTATTCTTTTCGTATGCAGTGCTAGAATATGTGGAGGGCAAATGGTTTTGTGAGGGTTCAGGTCGTGGTTGTGCCTTGGTGGAAGACACTGTTAGGAAATACTTGCGTGATATAGTATCGGGATTAAGATATCTTCATGATCATGTATGATCTCTCAACAAATCGTTTTTGGTTTATTTTGACTCAACTCCCCCCTGTTCCCCTCTGTTCCTCTCTTTTACTTGTACATTTTTTGCTACTTTGCTTTGGAAGACTATGTTAGTATGATGATTGTTTACCCTTTTTTTGTGTGTGAAAAACAGAATATAATACATTTGGACATCAAACCCGATAATTTGTTGATTACTCGTGAGGGTAAAGTCAAGATAGGGGATTTCAGTGTCAGCCAGGCTTTTGAGGTAATGTAAATTACTGAGCTTAAAGAATTATGATGGTTGAATGATATGAAAGCTGAGAAGTTTACAAGTCTTCGACATTACATTATGTGTGAAAGGTGACTTTGATACTTAAATTTTCTTCTAGCGAAAATATCAGGAGTTATAATGTAAGAATTATGCCTATCTGGGGGGCAGTACATATGAACTCAAAACGACTAATCAGTCATATATTGATGACATTACATGGTTGTTGGATACCCTAGAAAGTAATATTGAAACTTGTACTTGGTTTCACCATGCAGGACAATAATGATATACTTTATCGATCACCTGGCACGCCTGTTTTCTCTGCACCAGAATGTTGTGTAGGTTAGTTTACTTTTCGAGCTTGTAATATACTTAACACTATGGAAGCATATGATCTCATTGCAGTTATGTTGTTGATATAATGTAGGTGGTACGTATCATGGTAAAGCTTCAGACACATGGGCAGTTGGAGTTACTTTGTACTGTATGATAATGGGTGAATACCCATTTCTCGGAAAAACGCTTCCAGATACATATGAAAAAGTACGAATTATTTTTCATTATTCGCCACGTGAATAGATCCTCTCATTTCAAAATTCCACATGCTCTTATCTTAGGCAAATGTTTGCCGTTAATCAGGAACTAGAACATAAAAGCATAGAGCGAATTTTGCATGAAGAGAATCCCCTCTCATTACATACCGAAGTGGATTAATAGGCGCTAATCCAACTTTTTTAAAAGAATTCAATGTAAAGTAGATAGTTAGATATTTGATGCTTCATGTTTTCATCATATACTATAGAATCTCAGCATATTGTTTTCTTCATCCAGATAGTCAATAATCCATTAGTACTCCCGGATGACATTAACCCACAATTAAAGAACTTGATTGAAGGACTACTTTGCAAAGGTACACATGATCATGCATCATTTGTGTTAAATTCCTTTTGTGGGGTTTTAAACCTGTTTAAAGAGAACTACATAATATCCTATTTCAATTAAAATTGTGTGGTTGTGTGGCAGATCCAAAAGCAAGGATGACATTGAATGAAGTTGCAGAGCATAGCTGGGTTATTGGAGATGATGGGCCCATCAGTGAATACTTGTGTTGGTGCAAACAGAAGAGGCTTCTGGTGGAACAAGAACACCACCCTTAGAAGATAGGACCACTATGCTTTTGCCTTCACAGAAAGATAGGATTTTCTTTTTGTACTGTGAAAAGGCCAATATATTGCTAGTATACCCTTTGGACAACATGCATGAACTTTTTGTTATAGAGCAGAGCAAGTTTCCAAGGAATCCTTGTAATTTTAAGTAGCTAATCCTTCTGTTTTGGTACATAATTAATTAATTGTTTATTGAAAGTGATTGATTTTTATGGACACTTATTATACTCAAAAAGACCTATATATAGTGATCCAAACAATCCACACGAAACTTCAACTTTGATTTTGATTATCAAATTTACAAAGCTATTCTGATATGGTCCTTTATTTTTTCTTCCCACGGTTTTTTTCAATTCGATAGGACAAAGATTAATTAGTCGCGTATTAGAGTTTCACTTACAGGGTGTTTTGAAACCTTTTGGAATTCAATTCCAGTGTTTGAAACAAAAATGATTAAATTAGATTAGATAGAATTTAATTCAATTCTATTGTTTTTTCTCAAAATCAATTCCGACTCAAATAGATCCGGTTTGGAATTTTATTTTATTGGGATTTTACTTAAAACTTAAAATGTTTAAAATATCCTTATAATTTAATTACTATTTCTTAACTTTTATCACTCACATTCTTTTAACTTCTTAACTTTTATCACTCACATTCTTTCAACGCCTCTCACTTTTTAACATACTCTCTCTTCTCTTACCACTTTCATTCTCTTTCTTTTTCTTCAAGTCACTTAATATAATGTATAGGTCTACTATATAGATCTAAAAAAATTATCCACATGTATAGATTTTATATGTTTAACCTAGATTAATGATACCAAGCGTTGACTAATACGTCTGAATATTTTAAATGAAGTTGTGTCAATCATAACACTAATAAAAAGTGGCATAATTTTGCTCTATTTTAATTACATAAGTTAGTTGTTATAATTTATCGTTAATAACTAGTTTTATTTTACTTGTTATGTCATTAGACCACTCAACAAGTTGGTTCTTAGTTCATATTTATTTTCTGTTTTTGGTTTATCGTTAGAATCAAATATGAAGAACTATTTAATTTTTTAATTAATAATAATATTTTTTAAATTTAATATTTTTAGATTAATCTAATTTTTGTTTTTTAAAAGAAGTGAACACATTTTAGTTAATAACAAAATTTAGTTAAAAAATTTATTTAATATATAAATATATTTATTATTTAAATATAAAATTATATTAATAAAAAATAAAATTATCTATTATAAATTTTAATTCATTTGATAAATATTCTACTGAAATTTTATTTAATTCTATAATTTTATTAATTTATTCTAAACATTAGAATTCAATTTAATTTTATACTATTAAAAGTTTTAAAATAAGTTATTAAGAGTCTGTTGTTCATCAATAAATTACTGATACATAAAACAAAATTCTCATCAATAAATTGCTTATACATAAAATAAAATTTAAATTCTTAATATTTATTTAAATAGATGAGTAAACTAACCACTTATCAAGTCGGTTAATATGTCCTTTATTATCACAGTGCGTTACTGCCAACCCTGTCTCAAACCCAACTACCCAAGTGCTGCGTCACCAATTCAATTTTCCTTGTGTTAACACTTGCATGCTGAACTCACAGATACGTGTCCTTTTATTCCTTCCCTTTGCATTGCTATCAATTAATTAATTAATTAAATACTATCAAGTTTGCAAGGCAACTTTCAAGTTCTGATTGGGGCAGAGCTACTTAGCTTTGTACTTATTTTTTATTGATATTGATATAACTTTGGATCGAGAACTAAGCAGTTCCCTACTTATTAATTAGAAAGGAAAAGAAAAATGGGCATTGCAAAGCCATTATTCTAATGGGATAATGTATATACTCTCCATTCTTTTTCTATATCTTTAACCTAATTAATGTGTATCTATCTAGATATACATAATATATTATTACATCAATATTTTATGGTAAAAATTCAGGTGAAGTCGACTTCATGTAAAATTGATATCTTGAGAGCTATTAGATAAAAATTTAGTCAAATCAATCAAATCATTTAACAGTTCTCAAATATCAATTTTATGTGAAGTCGACTGCATTTGAGTTTCTACCATATTTTATTTGGGACAACTTTATGCAATTATTTTTTATATGTGGTACTCGAATATAAAAGTACTAATTAAGGAAAAGAAGTATTGTATTGATTTAATGTTATTAAGAGCAGTTATATATAGATAAATGAATTCAAAGTAGAGAATAAATTAAAGTGGTTATTGGTGGCAGTTGCATGAGTTTGTGGTTTTCGTGAACGCGTTGTACTCTTGAAAAGTCATATTCATGCACGCAAAGAGACAAAAGCAGATGCAGTTTTTGGCTGTGTATGTGTTATCATCACCACTCACCCCCTTTAATTTGTTCTCCTCCTCCTTTTGGTTTTTTTGACTTGAAATTTCAACTTCATCGACTAGGTAATGTAACTAACTTCATTCTTCAACTTCTCTACGGCTTTAATTTCTATCTAAGCCAGCCAGTAGAATGCATCAGACGGTGCACGAATCAAATTCTTGTAATTTAATTTTCTTTCATTTTTTGGTGTTAGAAGAAAACGTGCATCTTGGTTTCATAGAAAGTTTCAGTACCATATACAATGCCTTCTTTTTCCCTGCCTCCAACGTATAAGTTTCATACGTGTCACACCGCACACTGTCACATGCAATTAAAAATTATTCGGTGAAAATTTAATTTTACATGAAATTTATAGTTGAGACTTATTAGATGATAATTTAGTCAAATTCATGAGTTTTTATTAAATTATTAACGGTTAGTTATCCATAAAGTAACAAGAATATTCTTTTTTAGTTTAATTTTAATATATTGACAGTATAAAACACAATCGTCCAACTATATTCTTTCTTTTAGATGATTTTTCACGCGATCAATATAAAAAATAGTTATTTTTACTAATATGACATTACATAACTAAATACATATGTAAAATAATTTACATTAACAATGTATCAAAATTAAATTCATCTTATAATTATATTTTTATTTTTGTTTAAATTTTTTAAATAGAGTATTAAATTAGATAGCTTCCATATTTTTAGTATTTACTTAATTATATTATCAAATCAGTAATAATAATATTTACTTTTTATATTGAGGGAATATGATCATAAAAAATTATTAATTCAATTAAATAATTATATATTACATTTATGCTATTATTACATTAAAATCATTTTTCTTTTCATTAAGAAATAAAATTGTAAGGAACAGGAAATAATATCTGACCTTAGCTTGTGCCAGTGGAATCAAGATTGTGTCCACCAATCTTTGAGCTTAATTAACTATTTAAGGTTATCACTGTTGTGCTAAGACCAAGAAAGGATGTGAGTGTTCATTCTTAAGAGAATCATATTAAATGAAGGTTGAAAAATAAATATTTTATATATGTAATAAATATTTTATGCATGTATAAATAGGGTATGATTTGAGGTCATATATACACGAACAATTAATAAAATTTTCTCTTTCTCTTATACTGTTAACACATTTTTTTCTTTCTTTTATATTTCTTTATTTTATATTTGTTACCTCTTCTTTATTTGTTTATTTAGTTATTTTACAATACGTTATTAGTATAAGACTCTGATCAAATTTTAGAAAGACTCCAGATAATAAATTTTCATTATGTTAAAATTCTCTCATCTTGAATTTAATACTCTTGATATATCTAAAAACAATTATTTATCATGGATACTAGATGCTAAAATCCATCTTGATTCAATGGATCTTGAAGATATACCATTAAGGCTGAAAATAATACATGCCAGAAGGATAAAGCCAAAGTCATGATTTTCCTTCGTCGTCATCTTGACGTATGATTGAAAAATGAATATCCCACATTAAAAGATCATGCAGATCTGTGGAAAGACCTTGAAGAAAGGTACAATCATCAAAAGACGGTGATACTTCCTCAAACCCGATATATTAAAGAAAACTTTCTCGACCTTCCATGCCTTGAATGTGCTCCTACAGCAGCAGTATCGAGAAAAAAAGGATTAAAAAAATATATTCTGAGCTAATTTCTTGCCTTCTTGTTGTTGAACGCAACAATGAGTTGCTCTTAAGAAATTATGAAGTGCACCCAACTGGCGCCGTCCCATTTCCTGAAGCAATTGTGGCAAATCATAACCCCAAAAGAGGTAAATGGCAAGATTTTGGAAACAAGAAAAATTATGGAAGGAAAAGGAATTATGTTCACAAGAAAGGATCTCACCAAAAGTGGGATAAAGAAAAAAACAATGGGCAAAATAAATCAACAGAGGATAAGTGTTTCCATTGTGGTGGAAAGAGCCATTGGTCGCGTACTTGTCATACCCCAAGGCACCTAGTCGATCTTTCTCAAGCATCTTTAAAAGGATGATAAATGAAATGAAACAAATTTCCTTTCAAATGATGTTGAAAATTTCACCACTCATTATGATGTGTCTGATTTCTTTAAAGATCCTGAAGGAAATATTGGTCATTTGATCAATGATGGAATAGTTTAATATGTGAGATTGTTAAGTAATCCTGTGAATAAACAATGTAAGAAACTTCTTGTTAAGTTTTATGCATTTGAATTTCAAGTGTGATATATATGAATAATGTTTGATAAAATATTTTTGTTTATGAATTTCAAAATTACTGAATGTGCCAAGATAATAATAACAAATATTTTTAATATATGATGCTATGTACAGTACTTCTTAAAAAAATGATTTTAATTAAGAATATAATTTTACTGTGCATATACTTTTACTCATTTTATTATTATTATTTGTCTTTGAAGAGAATGACAAGGACATATAATGAAGATGTATGTCTTGCGGATAGTGCAAGTCCGCACACCATTCTCAAAAGTGATATATATTTTACCCATCTTGTGCCAAAAAAAGAATATATTAATACTATTATTGGCTCAGACAATGTGATAGAAGGCTCCGGAAGAATTATAATTTTGTTTATCGGAGGAACAAAATTCGTAATAAATAATGCACTATTATCTACCAAGTCTTTGAGAAACTTGTTGAGTTTCAAAGATATTCACTGAAATGGATATCATATTGAAACAATGAATGAGGAAAATCATGAGTACTTATGTATCACAACTCATGATTTAAATAAAAAAAATATATATTAGAAAAGTTACCCTCACTTTCATCTGGGTTGTATTATACCAAGATTAGTGCAATTGAATCACATGCCATTGTAAACCAGAAGTTTAGTAGCCCAAATGAATTCATAACTTGGCACGACCGATTGGGTCATCTAGGAACAACCATGATGCGCAGAATTATTGAAAACTCCCATGGGCATTCACTAAAGAACCAGAAGATTCTTAAATCTAGTGAATTTTGTTGTGCTGCATGTTCTCAAGGAAAGTTAATTTTAAGGCCATCACCAGTAAATATTGGGTTTGAGTCCCCTAAATTCCTAGAAATAATTCAAGGCGATATATGTGGATCTATTCATCTACCATGTGGATCTTTTAGATATTTTATGGTCCTAATAGATGCATCTTCGATATGGTCACATGTGTGCTTATTATCTTCTCGGAACCTAGCGTTTGCGAGATTACTTGCTCAAATTATTCTATTAAAAACACAATTTCCAAAAAATCCAATCAAAGCAATTCGTCTTAATAATGCTGGTGAATTTACTTTCCAAGCTTTTGATGTTTATTGTATGGCTAATGGAATAAGTGTTGAACATCCAGTAGCTTATGTTCACATACAAAATAGGTTAGCAGAATGACTTATTAAACGCCTCCAATTAATTGCTAGACCCTTACTTATGAGAACAAATCTCCCAACCTCGGTTTGGGGGCATGCTATTTTACATGCCGCAGCACTTATTCGTTTGAGGCCAACGAGTTACCATTAGTTCTCTCCTATGCAATTAGTTTTTGGCCAACAGCCAAATGTTTTTCATTTAAGAATATTTGGTGTGCAATATATGTTCCCAATGTACTACATTCTCGCACCAAAATGGGATCCAAAGAAAATTGGGGATATATGTTGGATATGATTCTCCCTCTATAATGAGGTATCTTGATATACAAACTGGAGATGTATTTAAAACTCGGTTTGCGGATTGTTATTTTGATGAATCAAAATTTCCAACATTAGGAGGAGAGAATAAGCTTCTTGAAAAGAAACTTAATTGGAATACATCATCCTTGATGCATTTAGATCCTCGATCAGGACAATGTGAACTAGAAGTTCAAAAGATTATACATTTGCAAAGAATAGCAAATGAATTATCTGATGCATTTTCTGATATGAAAAGGATTACTAAATCCTATATACCGGCTGAAAATGCTCCGATTCGAGTTGATGTCACAGTCGGACAAATTGCCACCGAAGCAAATTCACGCCAGAAGCGTGGCAAGCTTGTCGGTTCCAAAGACAAAAATTCTCGAAAAAGAAAAAAGGTAAATACTATTCCTGTTGAAAAATACATAGTAAATACACCTACAGTTGTCCAAAATTTTGATATAATTTTAACGCCAAAAAACGTTCAGGTACCTGAAAATTGTGAAAATGATGAGATCTCGATAAATTATGTCTTTACAGGAGAGAAATGAAACCGAAATAAGACAATTGTCAATGGAATATTTGCATATATTGTGGCATTAAATATCATGCATGATAGTAAGTATCTTGAGCCAAGATCAGTCGAAGAATGTCGATAAGAGGGGGAGACTGTACTCTTTTTTCCTTGGTCAGGTTTTTTTCCCATTGAGTTTTTATTGACAAAGTTTTTAATGAGGCAGTCCTATCACAAAGGATATTGTACTCTTTTTCCTTCACTAAAATTTTTTTCCATTGGGTTTTTCTTTAGTAAAATTTTGACGAGGTATAATTCTAAATGGTCATCTAAAGGGGAGTGTTGTGACAAGAATAAAAGATATGGATGCCCATTTCTAAGAGAATCACATTAAATGAAAGTTGAAACATAAACACTTCATACATGTATAAATAGGGTATGATCTGAGGCCATATACACGAACAATCAATAAAATTCTCTCCTTCTTTTATACTGCTAACACACTCTTCTCTCTCTTTTATATTTTTTTATTTTATATTTGTTACCTATTCCTTATTTGTTTATTTAGTTATTTCACAAAAATCACATAGATTTATCCTCTCTAAAATGTATTGTATTCTAAATCTTAATCTGATTGAATCAGATTAAAACTTTTTAAACTAAAAAAATTATGAAAAAATCTAATCACTTTTGAATCAAAAAAATAATAAGACTCACATATGATAAAAAATAATAAATTTAATGATGATTAATCTTTTTACTTTAGAGAATATTTTCTATTAAAATCAGCTTGGATATCTAATTGTATTAGAGTCACGCACCAAAACAAATCATGACCGTGACAAAATGGTAGTTAATTACATATAGTACACCTTATATATAGCACACATTTGACTATCTAAGTAAGCCATCGATCGTTATCCAACACCAGGTTATCAGCTACTGCAATTTATCCTAAATTTTCAATGAAGTATAATGTATTCTTTTAGGATAAAGTAGTATGCTTTGACTATTTAAATAAATTTGACAAACTTAAATAAATAAATAAACATTTTATTTACCACTTTTAATTTTTTACTTAATTTATAGTTATATTTTATCATAAAATATAAAAATACTACACCATTATTATTAGCAACATCTTAATAATCCACATAAATGTTAAACCAAGGGCAACCCTAGCTAACACTTGCTCTAAGATCAACTTAATTTAGTTAAAACTTGGGGTAAAGTATCCTTCAAAAGTTCAAATTATAAGTTATTGGTTTCCTCAATATTAAATAAAACACGCATAGTACTTAAGCTGATTTCTAATTGATTTTTCAACTAACCTTTCATCTCAAATCTCTTGGAGTGTTTGTGGCCGTTCAAGTCATGAGTGAAATTATTAGTTAAAAATTATTAAATAATTTGATATAATTAATTAAATTATTATCTAACGACTTTTAAATATTAACTTCACACGAGTATTCGCTTTTTTTTATTGACAAATGTGATTAATTATTAACGTCCTTTTACTAACCTGACTAGTAAATCAGTAAGTAAAAATTCAGTTGTAATTAACTTCACGTAAAATTGATAATTGAGAATAATTAAATACTAATTTAATTAAACATGTCAAATCATTTAACGATTCTCTGTTAATTGTACCTAAGTTTTTATCATCAGATTAAATCAGTAACTAGTTTTAGTTAACTATTAGTAACTAATTATTCATACGCTAACTAGGTTTTTTTTTTTTTAAATCCTCAATTTTTATACAGTACAAAAGATAATTAATTATTTTTGAACAATTGAATATTAGCAAAAGATAGTTACGACATGGCAGTTGCAATGCAAGTTGCAAGAACGAAATGCAAGAGGTGTGAAATTAAAATTCAACCGAAATGAATCGACATTCGGCGCATGCAGCACAGAGGAACAATAATTTCAAAATTTGTGGATTTATTTATTAGGGAAAAAAAGAAAGAAAAAAAGAATAAAGTTGTAAGATGCTGGATTGATGTTGACGTGAAAACGAAAGTTGAAGAAAATTAAATGGAAGCATATGAAAACATGAATCATGTGGCGTGCAAACACCATGCTCTAATAACTACATTTAGCAGATAGAGGTTGGTGATAAGATTGTTTAATTGCCATAATTAAGTAGTGATATTTATATTTGACATTTGATTTTGATATATGATATGGGTCTGGGTTTTATTACAATACTAAATTAAATAGATTTTATGACCATATTTGTATATATAGTTTATATGAATGTAATTATTAAACTTTTGTTTTCACTGCTTTTATGGAAAATTTTTTCGTTAATTAATTTTTATTATATTTTTTAGAATTTAATTTTAATATATTGTGTTATATTTACATAAATTCAATCACATAACGTTACGTTAGCAAAAATAATTTTTATATTAATCATAATCATTTAAAATAATAGTTATAATTGCATAAAGGTATAAAACATTTTTCACTGTTACATAAAAATTAAACTCTACTTTCTGATCTCTAACCGTGATGAATTTCTTCTTGACGTGTTTAAGACCCTATCCGATCTAAAGCCTCATTCGAATTTGAAGTATAATTTTTTTAGATTAAATTTCTTATTTTTATTGAGTGTGATTTTTTCAATAAATGCAACCCATGCTTCGAGTAGATCAGATTCGACGCGGTCCAAAATTATATTTTCATTATATTAATTTAGTTACCATGTATTTGAAAGTTACATGTTAAATAATTAAATTTTTTTTATAAAAAATATGAAATTTAATTTTTAATGTATTTATTATGTATTTAATGAAATAAATAATTTAAAAAATTTTAGTTATTAGCTAAACTTTTAAAATATATATTTTACATTGAAATTTACAGTGAAACATTTTTTATTTATATTGCAATTTATATTTTTATATTATACAGATTTTTTTTAAATATTATATAATATCGTTAAATATAATCTTTACATATAAGATTTTATTAGTTCGTTATATAAAATTGTATATGCTAATTATTATGTATCGGGTTAATCGATCAACATGGTTTATTTGATATTAATGATGTATGTGTTAATACACAATTGAAATCAAAAATTTCTTAAAACTTTTTCAAAAAATATTTTTCTTTTCTTTGTTCAATTTTTGTTCTTAGTTTGAGTCTTTGTGTCTTTTAAATTTATTTTTCCCTCTTTAATTTTCAAAAATTTCAAAAAATTTTTCAAAAATATTTTTATTTTTGTTTAATCCTTACATTTTTTGAATGTGTGTATGTTCTTGGTAATTTCATGTTCTTTGAGTCTTTCTTTCAAAAAATTTTCAAAAATAATTTTTCTTTGGTTAATTCTTGTGTCAAGTCTTTAAGTTTGGTGTTTTCTTTTTTTTTTCTTGCAATTTTCGAAAATTTGGTTTTAGTTTTCTAAAAATTTTAAGTTTGGTGTTCTTTTAATGTTCTTTAGTTCTTTGAGTCTTTAAATTTTGTTCTTTGTGTTCTTGTTTATCTTCAAAGTGTTCTTGAGTCTTGTATGTGTCTTGATCTTAAAATTTTTAAGTTTGGTGTCTCTTGGTGTTTCTCTCCAAAAATTTTCGAAAATAAAGGGGTGATAGATCTAAAAATTTTAAGTCTTGTGTGTTTTGTGTGTTTTTCTCTTTTATCATAAAATTCAAAAATAAAAAAAATATATATTTTCTAACTTAATTTTAACTTAATTTTCGAATTTTTGCATTAAAAATTCAGATTTTAATTTCAAAATTTTATCTTATCATATCTTAGTTGTCAAGTTTTCAAAAAATCAAATATTTTCAAAAATTAAAAATCATATCTTTTTCAAAAAAATCTTATCTTTCTCAAAATCATATCATATCTTTTTTAAAATTTAAAAATCTCATCTTATCTTTTTCAAATTTCAAATTTTTAAAAATGAAATCTTTTCAAAATCAATTTTCTAATCTTATCTTTTTGTTTCTTACCTTATCTTTTCTAACTTCTAATTTTTAACTCATATCTTTTTCAAAATCAAATTTTAAAATCTTATCTTTTTTGAAAATCAATTTCAAATCTTTTTAATTTCATATCTTATTTTTTTCTAATTTCAAATTCTAATTTCAAAATCTTTTATTATCTTACTTCTTATCTTATTTTAAATTTAAATCTTTTCTTATCCTATCTTTTGTTTTTTTATCTTTTCTTAATTAATATCTTATCTTCTCTTTCATCTTTTTCAAAACCACCTAACTAACTTTTCCCTCTCTCAATTTTCGAAAATCACTTCTATTCTTCTTTCTCTCTTTTCTTTTTCAAAACCTCCTAACTAACTCTTCTCATCTTAATTTTTGAAAATATATTTCTATTTCTCTCTCTTCTTTTTTTTCAAAACCTCCTAACTAACTCTTCTCTTCCTTAATTTTCGAAAATATCTCTCTTCTTCTCTCTCATCTTTTTCAAAACCACCTAACTAACTCCCTTCTCTCTCAATTTTCGAAAAATTAATTCTCCCTCTCCCTTCTATTTTCGAAAATTTAACATTTAAATTTCAAATTCTTTTTAAATTAATTAAGCTATTTTTCAAAAATTAATTAAATAAATTAGATAAAAATAAAAATATTTTAATTTACATTTTCTATTTATACATCTTCTCTTCTCATCTCTATTCATTCAACTCTACTATAATAGACTCTTTGCCTACAATCTTTGTCTTCTCATTTGGAGCTTCTTGCCAATTGGCACAGAAAGCTCTCTTGTGATTTCTCTATTCTTTCTTCTCAACTTTCATCCTCTCTTATTTACTCTTATCTACTATATCCAAGGTATTTTTCCTTTACTTATTTTATTTATTTTTATTTTTTTTATCTTCTTCTTCTTCATCTACTTTTGACTTTAAGGAGGAGCTTCTTGTCTATTGGCAGTCTCTTTCATTTCTTTTTCTTTTTTTCTTGTTTATGACCAGGAACAGGGATAAAGAACCCTCTTAACTCTTGATCCTGAACCTGAGAAGACTTTAAGGAGGCGTTTACAACTAGCTAAAGCACAACACTCTGGAAGAGACCTTTCAGAAAGTTTTGAACAAGAAATAGAGGATATAGCCGAACCACAAGAGGAGCCTAGAAAGGTCCTTAGTGATTTTACCAAACCTACTTCTGACTTTTATGGCAGAAGCATTACTGTACCTGCCATTGGAGCTAACAATTTTGAGCTTAAGCCTCAGTTAGTCTCTCTTCTGCAGTAGAACTGCAAGTTCCATAGACTTCCAGTAGAAGATCCACATCAGTTCTTAGCAGAGTTCTTACAGATCTATGATACTGTAAAGACTAATGGAGTTAATCCTGAAGTCTACAAGCTTATGCTTTTTTCCTTTGCTTTAAGAGACAGAGCTAAGTTCTAGTTGGATGCCTAACCTAGAGAGAGTCTTGACTCTTGGGAAAAGCTAGTTAATATTTTTCTGGCTAAGTTCTTTCCTCCTCAAAGGATGAGCAAGATTACAGTGGAAGTTCAAACCTTCAGACAAAGAGAAGGTGAATCACTCTATGAAACTTGGAAAAGATACAAGCAGCTGATCAGGAGACGTCCTCCTAATATGCTCTCAGAATGGTCCCTCATAGGCGTGTTCTGTGATGGCTTATCTGAGATATCTAATATTTCCTTGGATAGCTTTGCAGGTGGATCCCTCTAATTGAAGAAAACACCTGCAGAAGTAATGAGCGGATAATTTATACGCTTTTTGGCATTATTTTTAGTATGTTTTTAGTAGAATCTAGTTACTTTTACGGATGTTTTCATTAGTTTTTATGTTAAATTCACATTTCTGGACTTTACTATGAGTTTGTGTATTTTTCTGTGATTTCAGGTATTTTCTGGCTGAAATTGAGGGACTTGAGCAAAAATCAGATTCAGAGGTTGAAGAAGGACTGCTGATGCTGTTGGATTCTGACCTCCCTGCACTCAAAATGGATTTTCTGGAGCTACAGAACTCAAAATGGCGCGCTTCCAATTGCGTTGAAAAGCAGACATCAAGGGCTTTCCAGCAATATATAATAGTCCATACTTTATCCAAGTTTAGACGACGCAAACTGGCGTTCAACGCCAGCTCTGCCCAATTATGGCGTCCAGCGCCAGAAACAAGTTGCAAAGTGGAGTTCAACGCCCAAACTGGCACAAAAGCTGGCGTTCAACTCCAAGAATGACCTCTCCACGTGTAGACTTCAAGCTCAGCCCAAGCACACACCAAGTGGGCCCCAGAAGTGGATTTATGCATCAATTACCTACTTCTGTAAACCCTAGTGACTAGTTTATTATAAATAGAACTTTTTATCATTGTATTCGTAGCTTTGGTTACTCCGGTTCCCCTCTAGGGCCGAGACCAATGAACTCCATTATCACTTATGTATTTTCAAACGGTAGAGTTTCTGCACTCCATAGATTAAGGTGTGGAGCTCTGCTGTTCCTCAAGGATTAATGCAAAGTACTACTGTTTTCTATTCAATTCAACTTATTCAGTTTCTAAGATATTCATTCGCACTTCAACCTGAATGTGATGAACGTGACAATCATCATCATTCCCTATGAACGCGTGCCTGACAACCACTTCCGTTCTACATTAGATTGAATGAGTATCTCTTAGATCTCTTAATCAAAATCTTCGTGGTATAAGCTAGATTGATGGCGGCATTCATGAGAGTCCGGAAAGTCTAAACCTTGTCCGTGGTATTCCGAGTAGGACTCTGGGATTGAATGACTGTGTCGAACTCCAAACTCGCGAGTGCTGGGCGTAGTGACAGACGCAAAAGGATAGTAAATTCTATTCCAGTATGATCGAGAACCTCCAAGATGATTAGCCATGCAGTGACAGCGCATCGGACCATTTTCACAGAGAGGAATAGGATGCAACCAACGACAAGGGTGATGCCTCCAGACGATTAGCCGTGCTGTGACAGAGCATTTGGACCATTTTCCCGAGAGGATTGAAAGTAGCCATTGGCACCGGTGACATCCTTACACAAAGCCAGCCATAGAAAGGAGTAAGACTGATTGGATGAAGACAGCAGGAAAGCAGAGGTTCAGAGGAATGAATGCATCTCCATACGCTTATCTGAAATTCTCACCAATGATTTACATAAGTATTTCTATCCTTATTTTATTATATTATTTTCGAAAACTCCATAATTATTTTATATCCGCCTGACTGAGATTTACAAGGTGACCATAGTTTGCTTCATACCAACAATCTCCGTGGGATCGACCCTTACTCACGTAAGGTTTATTACTTGGACGACCTAGTGCACTTGCTGGTTAGTTATGCGAAGTTGTGAAGATATGTTTAGACCATGGTTCTGTGCATCCGTTTTTGGTGCCATCACCAGGGAATCAATTTCGAACAATAATTCACAACCTGAATAACAATTTTGCATACCAAGAAGCTAGAGAATTCATTGAGATGGTTGCAAACAACCAATTCATGTACACCTCTGATAGGAATCCTGTAAACCATAGAACCTCTCAGAAGAAAGGAGTTCATGAAGTTGAGACTCTGAATGCTATCTTGGCTCAGAATAAGATCTTGACCCAACAGGTCAACATGATCTCTCAACATCTCACTGGGATGCAAACTGCAGCTGGCAGTAATCAGGAAGCTTCTCTTGAAGAAGAAGCTTATAATCCTGATCAACCCACCATAGAGGAGGTGAATTACATGGGAAAACCCTATAGAAATACTTACAACCCTTCATGGAGGAATCATCCTAACCTTTCATGGAAGGATCATTAGAAACCTTAGCAAGGTTTCAATAAAGGTGGTAGGAAGCAGAATAGGTTCAACAATAGACCACTATTCCCATCTTCTCAAGGGAATATGGAGACCTCTAAGTAGAGCCTCTCTGACTTAGCCACTCTAGTCTCCAGCCTCACTAAGACCACCCACAGTTTCATTAATGAAACAAGATCTTCCATTAGAAATTTAGAGGTACAAGTTGGTCAACTGAGCAAGAGGATCCCTGAGATCACTCCAGACACTCTTCCCAGTAATACAGAGGTTAATCTTAGAGAAGAGTGCAAGGCCATAACCATGGAGGTTGAGGCCGAATTGGAGGAGAATAGGAAGGCATTGAACGCCAGTGAAGAAGCCTTCACTGGGCGTTCAACGCCCACTAGCACAGGGAAGCTGGCGTTGAACGCCAGCAAAGACATCCCTGCTAGGCGTTCAACGCTCAGAATGCTAGAGAGATTGGCGTTTAATGCCAGTCAGGGTAGATAGCAAGAGCGTTCAACACCCAATAAGCTGACAGAGCTGGCATTGAACGCCAAACCGAAGCACACCCTTTGAGTGCCTGAAGCCCACTCAAGAACCCTCTAGCCTAGAACCAAAGGAAACCATAAAGACTATAAAGGTTCCTTTGAATGAACTTCTGTAGTGCATAAGTTCTGATGACTACTCATCCTCCAGTGAGGATGAAGACACTAGGAAAGAGCGAGTTGCTCGTTTCCTAGGAGCTCTAATGAAGCTGAACGCCAAACTATTTTGTACAAAGCCTCTAGAGGAAGAACCTCACTGCTTACGAAAGAACTCCATGCTTTGCTTCAGCAAGAGCTACCTCAGAAGCTTCCAGATCTTAGACGCTTTCTGATTCCTTGCACCATAGGCACTATGACTTTGAAAAAGCTCTGTATGACCTAGGATCAAGTATTAACCTCATGACACTCTCAGTAATGGAGAAGTTGGGAATTCTTGAGGTACAAGCTGCACACGTCTCTTTAGAGATGGAAGACAAGACCATGAAGAAGCCATATGGCATAGTAGAGGATGTGTTAGTTAAAGTTGAAAACCATTACATCCCTGCAAACTTCATTGTGTTGGACATAGGAGAGGATGAGGATGACTATGTCATCCTTGGAAGAACTTTTCTAGCCACAGCCAATGCTATCATTGATGTGGCTAAGGGAGAACTAACCCTAAAGTTAGGAGAGGATCACATCTTATTCAAGATGCCTCATCCTAATTCTCCCTCTAAAAGAGAGATAATAGTACAACACCTGGTGTGACAACCCTCTCTTTCTGTGCAGAGCTCTGCAAAGCCCCCAGACATCAATTCTAAGTTTGGTGTTGGGCAGCCCTCAACAAGCTCTAAGCACAAAGGTACTAATAAGAAAGTATCTAAAGGCTGGAAGGACAAAAAAGTCCCAACTGAAGGCCTCTCACATGGCATGAGAGTTGTCTTCACTAAGAATCTAGTCCTACCACATATAGTGAACTGTGTCCTATCTCTAGAGCATGTAGAGCTCATTCATGAGAGGATAGGCAGAAAATTCACCATCAGGGGCGAAAATCTGAGCCCTTACTCACCTCCTTAAGGAGCTGAAGGTCAAGCTAGTGACTTTAAAAGAGCACTTGTTGGGAGACAACCCAACTTTACTCAACCATTTATTTTCTTTTTGTTTTTCTTTCAGTTATTAGAGTCATGATCATGTGCATCAGTCAAGAGACAGATTTCACAGTAGTGAAAACAGAACACTCCAAGTGGAGTGTTAAAGTTGAACGCCAGTGAGGAAGCCCTCCTGGGCGTTCAACACCCCAAGAGGGGAGCATTGCTGGCGTTGCACGCTAGCCAGGGAGCAGCCCCTGGGCGTTCAAACGCCAGTGCAAAGAAGCAGGGAATCTGGAATTCCCTAGCCTCTCAAGATCAAGAGGTCCCACAGAAGCTCCACCTACCCCACCTTCTTCTACTCTACTTTGCTCGAGGGCGAGCAAAACTCTTAAGTTTGGTGTTGCAAAAGCTTTGCTTTTTGACTTCTACTACTCTTAAGTATGGAAGAAGAGGATGGAGCAAACTAGGAAGCATGCCCAAGAGCCTGTGCAGCCGCCTCAACAAAGACAAAGGAGTGACATAGAAGAGATCAAGTACTACATCGGATCCTCAAGGAGGAGTAGTAGCCATCATCATCCAGGTGGATTCGTTCTCTTTATCTCTTTGTCTGTTATTTTTCTATTTTCTGTCTGTTTTATTTCCTGTTTTCTTGTCCTAGTTGCATGATCATTTGCATTGATGTCTTTAAGTTGTAAAATGTTCCATATATCTCTCACCTTACTTAAATAATTTTTTTTAAAAAATTGAGAGATGCATGAATTTCAAGTTTAAAATAAGATTAGTTAAATTAGCTTGATGTGGTGTCATTTGCTTTTGTTTTCTGAATGTATGATTAAATAGTGCATGTTTGAAGTTGAAATTTTAGAATGTTGGCTCTTGAAAGAATAAGAAAAAAGGAAAAATATTATTGATAATCTGAAAAATCTAAAAATTGATTCTTGAAGCAAGAAAAAGCAGCAAAAAGGAAAAGAAAAATCATGTTGCAAAAGAAAAAAAATTTATATGCATGCGAAAAAGAAAGAAAAATGGAAAAAAGAAAAAAATTATAAAGCAGAAAAATCCATTACTGCCCAAAAATGCAGGAAAAGGAGGGCAGATTGAAAAAGCCAGTAACCCTTTAAACCAAAAGAGAAGGGTAAAAGGACCCAAGACTTTGAGCATCAGTGGATAGGAGGGCCCAAAGGAATAAAATCTTGGCCTAAGCGGCTAAACCAAGCTATCCCTAACCATGTGCTTGTGGCGTGAAGGTGTCAAGTGAAAAGCTTGAGACTGAGTGGTTAAAGTCGAGGTCCAAAGCAAAAGAGTGTGCTTAAAAACTCTGGACACCTCTATCTGGGGACTCTAACAAAGCTGAGTCACAATCTGAAAAGGTTCACCCAGGTAAAATGTCTGTGGCATGAATGTATCCGGTGGTAATATTGGAAAACAGAGTGCTTAGGGTCATGGCCAAGACTCAAAAATTTGTGTTCAAGAATCAAAATAAGCTTAACTAAGAGAGTCAATAATATCATCTGGATTCTAAGTTCCTAAGGATGCCAACATCTCTGAGTTTCAATGGTTAGTGAGATCCCGAAACTATTCAGAAGCAAAAAGCTACTAAGTCCCGCTCATCTGATTTTAACTAAGCTTCATTTGAAACTTAGAAATTTATTGTATCTTAATTTTCTTTTTATCCTACTATATTTTTAGTTGCTTGGGGACAAGCAACGGTTTAAGTTTGGTGTTGTGATGAGCGGATATTTTATATGCTTTTTGACATCATTTTCATATAGTTTTTAGTAGTTTTTAATAATTTTTTATAAGTTTTAGTGTTAAAATCACATTTTTAGATTCTACTATGAGTTTTTGTGTTTTTGGACAATTTCAGGTATTTTCTGGCTGAAATTGAGGAGTTGGAGTAGAAGTCTGATTCAGAGATAGAGAAAGCACCGCAGATGCTGTCTAGATCTGACCTACCTGCATTTGGAAGAGCTTTTTTGTAGTTACAGAAGTCCAAATGGAGCTCTCTTAACAACTATGGAAAGCTGACTTTCAGAGCTTTCCAGCAATATATAATAGTCCATACTTTTCTCCGGATTAGAAGGCCCAAAACTAGCATCCAACGCTAGCTTCCAGCCCCCTTCCAAACGTCCAATACCCAAAGAGCAGAGCCCAATGTCCAAAAGGCTCAGAAAGGACCCCTAGCTGGCAATCCAAGCCCAAGAGACCTCAATGCATGTGGACCTCATCAAAGCTAAGCCCAAATACTCACCAAGTGGGCTCCAAGTATATTTTTGCACTAATTAGACTATTTTACCCTACTAGTCATCTATTTAAGGGATTAAACTTATGTAATTTAAATACAACCATTCCCGGGGATCTTCGGACCTTCTTCAACTTTCCTCATCCTTTGGGAGAGAGGTCTGCCATTTTTACGTTTTTCCATTGTTTTCATTTTCAGTATGAGTTTTTAAACCTCTTAGGTTGAGGGAGGAGGCCAGTTGAGTCCTATGAATTAATAAAAGTACTATTTCTTCTTCTTCGATCCGTGTCTGATCTATCTCTAAGATATATATTCCGATCTTCATCGAAACAGGACGATCTGACAAATTGGCTCTGTTCATCACATTAAGACGAACGTGCCTGACAAACACCCGCGTCTACTTGGGTTCATGTGAATACTTGGTTGGAAAGCACGAATCAACAGCTATGGATTTACATCTCTCAGATGGTTAATCTACGATTTCATTGGGGACTTCTCGTGACATCAGTTTAGTCGATCTCCGGGGAGATTACGGTCTTCGGGGAGATTACGATCTCCGTGGTATAGGCTAGATCCAAGAAGCAACATTTTATGATCCGAAAGATTCTACCTTGTCTGTGGAGTTTTGAGTAGGATTGCCAAGAGAATGGATTGCTATGCGCTTCACCCTCCATTGGATTGAATACCAAGGGCCCTGGCGTTCATTCTGTAGCAGAGGAGATCAAAGACCATTGGCGTGGCTTTGATCACTTACAGCCTGCCATAGAAGAAGATCATTCACAAGCAAAGAAGATGATAGTACCAGAGTTACTTAAGAAAGATGAAGCAACTCCGACTCTCAACTCTATTCCTATCCCTGAAAATACTTGCTTTACTCATTCGGCATTAAATAGTTTCTTTTGATGAATATAATCCAATTACCTTCTGATTCTGCCTGACTAAGACCTGCAAGACAACCATAAGCTTGCTTCAAGCCACAATCCTCGTGGGATTGACCCTAACTCGCTCAGGTATTACTTGGACGACCCAGTGCACTTGCTGGTACTGCTGCTGTTGTACGAAATAGTGTGAGTTTTGCGTACACGTGCACCAACTTCCTTTGCACCTTTTACTTCCTCCTGTTTAAAGTTGGAAGTAAACCATCGGTGTTGTCAATATCTTAAGATTATAATTAATTATTAATTATTTTATATAAATTAGATACTATCAATGACCAAGAAATAAAAAAGTTATTTAATTTTTAATGGAAATTATAATTAATTAATTGTAACTGCACCTCCAATTGAATAGGATGAACCTCTTCGAATTTATTTATGAAGTTCACATCATCGGTCATCTTTCTAACTTTATAAATTAAAAAATATGAATTATCAGATATTTAAATTTCAATGATAAAAAAAAGTCTTGTCAATTAGGTTAAGCAAAAGTTTAGGTATATCACATATATCTCCTTTGTGTAGAATATCATTTAACATATTAATAATAAAAAATTATAAAAACTATTATTAAAAATACCTCCACTAATGTTTTTAAAAGTAAATATTGATTATAACCTACCAATAAAAGTGGATCAAGTATCTCTACACAGCTATTTTTTAAAATTTATTTTGCCTCTTTATTAAAGACTACAAAATATGCAGTTATAGTCATCAATGACACCAAACTTGATTCAGTATCTGGTTAGCGAAAAAATAGCATAAAAAAATTAAATATAGACTTATTCAATATTTAATCCACTGTGATTAGACTTTAACTTAAAAAATAAATAAAAATTTTGGAGTTATGGATAAAAGAAGACGGTCACAATTTGATCACTTAACAATTTTTGTAAAAGCATAGATAGACTTGTTGCATTCACATTGGCCGTACCACCAGTCTAGAGGATCTATAATATGACTTATGGTAGCCAAGACAACACAAACAGCAATTTGAAAAAAAAACTTATCGAAATAAATAAGATGAATAAATAAAAATAATCTCTGTGCAATAAATTGAAATTGTTTTCTTTTTTCAAATTTTTTTTCAGCTAAGAAAATTACTGTATCTATCTCCTTTAATAAATTGATTTTGGCTTCAAAAATTTTTAAGAATGCAGTCTCATTTAAAATATTCCCAATATTACTCCTAAGTTGTTCATATCTTACAAAGCTAAATAAATAAAGTGAAAAAAATTACATTAGATAACACACACATAAACTTAAACTCAAGAATTAAAAAAAATTATATACGCCTATCTTTAAATTGGACGACATTTTTATCTTTAAGATTGAAAAATATCTTTGTGTCATACATAAAATTTTGTAAAACAATCTCCCATAACAAATTTAGTTTATTACACAAAGAGTAAAAACTCACATAAAAAGAACAATTGAATTTTAAGTACTTTTGGAGTATTACTTATTATCCAAATTAATTAATTTTATAAAGACCAGTTGAAAAAATAAATTTATTCATCAAAAATAAAAAAGCTTAAATTTATAGCTAAAGAATCCAAAAAAAATTTCTTATCTATCATCTACTTTTAATTCAATAACATTGTACTTAGTAGACTAGTGATCCTTTTCAAGAATTTTAATGTAACATATTGAGTTTTTAAAAATTAAATAATTAGTTATTTATGAGTTATTATATTTATTGAGATTTTATTTTTAAAAAAATTATTTTACCAAAAGTAATTAAAAAGAATTTTATAATTATTGAAATTTAATTTAATTATGACTTATTCTATTAGTTTAAACTATTTATTAGAAATTATTTTGATAGGCAAAATTAAATTGATTTTTATAATTATTATTACCATTTTAATTTGGATTAATTAAAATTATTATATGATTTTTCTAAATAAAATAAAATACATAATTGATTTAAGGGAAAAAAAAATTGGCCGAAGCCATTTGGGAGCAAAAGAAAGAAAATGAAACATGGCTTATATGTATATATACATATATATAACCAATGCCACTTAATCACTTAATCATAAATTGTCCTTAATCATTATTTAATATTATTATCCGTTGATTAGCTCCATTCATTTGGCCGAGACCCAAAGAAAAAAGAAAAGAAAAGAAAAGTGGCTTGTAATATATATATATATATATATATATATATAACTAATGACATCTATAATGCCTAAAACACCACAAATCATAACTTATCACCAATTGTCTATAATCATTCATTCATTTATCACCGGATGAACTTGAGGAAATAAGAGAAAAATTGAAAGAGAAGTGACCGAAAATGAGGGAGAGAAAATGTGAAACCTCCATGACTTTCAGCTTCGATTTCTTTAAATCTGTAATTCGAATCAATAATCTAATACGATAAAAGTGTTCATATCTTCCTCCTCTACACGTTGGCGTTATTTTTGTTCGGTACAAGTTGACGGTAACGTGGCTTCTCTTCCTCCACTACAAAAAATTTTGGTTAAAATGGCAGTTTTTTTGGGTATTTACGGCAGTTTGAACCGCCATTATTACCAAGAACGGCAGTTTCAGAAAGTGACGTAATTCTGGGCACTATTCTAATTAAAACCGCCACAATTTTTTGGGTTAAAATGACGGTATTTGGATAGGTTAAAACGGCGGTTCAAACCGCAATTATTTCCAAATAAAACGGCATTTTTTGTCGGTTAAAATGGCGGTTTGAACCGCCGTTATTTTCAGGATTAAAACAGCGGTTTTTGTTAGTTAAAATGGCATTTTTGAACCGCCATTTTTACCCTGATAGTAGCATTCTGATTAGTTAAAATGGCATTTAAAACCGCCATTTTTTACCGGGTTAAAATGGCGTTTTTAAACCGTCGTTTTTTCCTGATAGTGCCATTTTATTGGTTAAAACGGTGTTTAAAACCGACGTTTTTACTGGGTTAAAACGACGTTTTTTGTTAGTTAAAACAATATTTTTGAACCGCCGTATTTACCTTGACATTGGTTGGTTAAAGTGACATTTTTTATCGTTTAAAAAGACGGTTTTTACCATCATTTTTATTGCGTTAAACAAATAATTTTGTGATTAAAATTTCATAATAACAAAAAATCATAATCCATAAACGAAATATTATAACTCATAAACAAAGTATTAAATATAATATATGATTTTTTTAGTATTGAAAATAAAAAATAATAATTCCTATACAAAAACTTGTCTTACTAAACTAACTAAAATACAAGCATTGCAATAAGCACTAATTAGTCAAATCTATCATCTAGTTTCTTAAAATATGTTAATATCTAATAATGTATTTAAACCATCTAATAAGTATTATTTTTACTACTTAGAATATGAATATACAAGCCAAGTAGTTTAGCTAAGTGATGAATAAGATTTAGAGGCCAAAAGTTTTCTCCTTTTGTAATTAACTTTAAAACAAGTTTGCCTTAATTTTTTGGTCTCTTGTGTGAGTTCCATCCCAAAAACTTGCTCTAGAGAAAGAATTCCTAATTGAAGTGAATTAATAAAGAAGTTAGTATCTATTAACAAACTATATTCATGTTACACATATTCTAACTGGAAATATATATCAAACTGCATACTAGCTTGAACATTTTTTATTTTTTTTTCCTTCTTTTATTAGGAATAATTTCACATGATCAACTTATATGATGGACGGGTCACAGCAGCACTCATCTAGGAGGCAGCAACAACACAAAGCTGCAAGACTGAGAGGGAACCAAAAAGGAAAAAACATCAGTTACACAAAAACAAAAAAAGATATATAACATATTTGTTAGGATTTAATTTTATTTATTTAATGCATTTAATTGAAATACACACTAATTGCTATCCAATTAAAATATTCTCTGATCTTAATCATCTTATTCAGTTTTAGGTTCATCTTATCATTTGAATAAAAAAAATACTATTCGTACATCAAAATCGACTACTAAAATCAGTCACCAATATAAATATATATGTAATTATTTATTTTCAAATGTAAATTTATATTTTAACATGTATTTTATAATTTTAGTGCACTCGTAACATAGTCGTAGGTTTAATTAATAATAAAAGATGGCAGAATATGAAATTGGGAAGCTTACCATCCCTCAAGGAAGCCAGTATTTCTTCTTGGTGGTGGTGCAGCAGCATATTGTGGCGGTGCCATCACTGGAGGACCTTGATAATAACCTACCAGCACAACAATTTCTGCCACAGAAGAAATTAAAATCATGCATATATATGGAGAGAAGAAGCAGTTCTCTTTCAATATTAATCTATCATATCATATGGTACAACAATATAAGGAGCTAATACTAAACAAAAAATTACTATAGTAATATAAGAACTAAGAAATGAAAAGGGTACCTCCTTGAGCAGGGTAGGGATATGCATACTTGGGATCACTCATTTCCACCAAAATAATCACAAAGCTCTGAAAATATATAACATGGACAAGTTATACAATGGGCTGAGAAATAAACTTAACTAAACTCTTTTGTAAATTTGCAATTTCCTTTTTTTTTTGGTTCAGAATCTAAAAGAGGAGAAAACACTGAACTGAAACAAGTAAAAAAAAGAAAGATCCAGTGGTTATGTTATTATCACGAGTCAACTTGATATCCATAAAGAGCTCATAGTTTCCAAGATCCAGGTCCATCTATCAAGATTCATCATTTCTCTTTTTATGATTCTACTTAAAAAAAAAGTAAGAAATTAACTAGAATAAAAAGAGATTGGACTCTTTTGATTCTTTTAAATAAACTACTTAAAATAAAAGAAAAATACAAGAATAAAAAGAGCTATAGTTGTATATAATATTATATTATATTATTGTTACTAATGAAGAGAAGATCAGATAGTGATTGTTGGATTAAACAAGTGATCAAGACCCCTTAATTACTTGAATAATGTTATATACTTATATCATGGATCACAATGTCATAGAAACAAAAAAATGATAATACAGTATAATTCATCACTATAAAGTCAACCAATTTTTATTCCTTGAAAATAAATATATACAAATGTATATAGATTTTTCAAATATATTTCCATTCTTACTTCCATGAGAAAGTATACGAGGGAGAATAACTTACTTCCATCTTTCAAATATATTCCCATTTTTCTTATTCTTTCCCGTCCCCTGTCATATACTCAAAAATAAATTACCAGTGTTTGAACAAATTTGTTAAAAAAATCGAGCATGGAATGGATAATGTGTTAGGGAAGGAAGGTGGATGTTTAAGGAATGTATATATATATGACCTTACATCTAGGGCATTCGATGGCTCCTTTTCCGCTACAGGTCTCACAATCTTTAAGTATCTGCGAAATTAAAAAGCAGGGAAGATGGTTAGTCATTTAGTTGAAAACTTGAAATGAAGAAATGATAGACACACTGAAGCTGCATCATATATATGGCTTAAGTGGACAGAACCTGATTAAATAGCAGGGCATTTGTTAGTATAAATAAATTTATAATCTAAATGAATATGAGGCGTGCAGATTAAGAGAGCACACTGAATTAAGTGAAAATCCTCCAGATTTAGCAGTAAAGGGTGTTGTGATGCATCTTCTAGTGGCTGTGAATGCTTGGGGACCAACCAAACTGAAGTTGTTATAGCAGTGGATAGAGATAAGCAGTGGACAGAGATATATGACATTTTTCTCTTCCCTTTCCTTTCTAGGTAGTTCTATACTCCTTCTTCCTCTCTTATAGCAGTGGATAGAGAAGACAATGAATGCTTAATGGCTTTTTGAATCCAAGTTCATCTGTTGCCATCTCTTTCTCTCTCTCCTTTGTGCAGTTAGATGCTCTTCAAAACTGTAGAAAATTAAAATTGAAGAGTGCAAGGTCAAATTTGTAATAGATTACAAACAAGTTCATCACTACAAACTAGTTATTCTACATTAAATATTATATGTAGTAAAAAGAGATTCAAGGCTAAAAAACTTAACTAGTAAAAAACATACAGCTAAACATAAGTATACTTCCTTTCCTTTTGGTGGAGAAAAGAAAAGTGGGATCCAAGGTTGCATCATTTCTACTTCTAGGCCAGTGCATGCCAAGAGCCCCAATGACATCTTTGCGTATTAATTACAGATGGTCTACAACCAAGGACTAAAAGAGAATCAAACCTAATTCCTTTGATCTTACCAGTTGAGCCAACCCTTATTTGCAAAATCATAGAAGATCAACCTTCTGCCATTAACATCATCCACTACAATATTTCAAGGATGCTGCATGGCCAAGTTAAATATTAGTAACACACAAGAAGAAGTATCAAATCCAGCTAAGCTATTAACACAAAACAATTACATGTCTTGAAATAGTGTTTAAAAAATTGATCTGAAATGAAATAATTGCATCTCACTTTTTCTTCTCATGTTGATCCTTGACAAGAAGTGCAGAACCAAAAGCACCTTTTACGATTTGCTCAAGTACTTCATACTGCTCCATGTCATCAACAAGTAATTGAAAATTTCACTCTCCTGAACACAAAGTGCAGCACAAATCAAGCATATTAGACCCTTGCACATTTAGTCATTTATATTGAACCATAATTCAAAATTTAAAGTAAATAAATAAATAAAATGTAGTTAATCAGAAACAAAGGAATGCGGTTATACGAGATTGCACCAAATGGCATTGGGCGCATGTGATAAACTGTTGTAAAAGTGCTGCACAAAATTGATCAGAATTTAGTCTTTTGATAGTGTTAGAATAAGTCAATTCTTCAAAATAAAAGACTTTTATATATTAAGTAACATTGAGAATGGAACCATTTGTATGTGTTGCTTAAATTTAAGTTGAATCCGCATTCCAAGCAAGTGTTGTCATTTTCAGGGGAGGATACAGCCATGCGACATTGATTTGAACCAAAATCAAAACAATATCTTTTCAATTCCTTTTATCTAGTCATTTTTTGTACATTTATTCTTAATCAATGCATTTTGATACAAATTAAAATAAGAGACACACATTACAATCTCGTATAGATTTTTAAGATTATCAATAAAAGTGAAATACCTTAACAAAACGAAGGTGAAGAATAACAAATTTTCCTGCATTACTACCACCAGCACCAGTGACTTCTCAGATATAGTTGGGGCTCATTTCTCCATCAGCTTATTGAGGATATCACAGCCAGTTTATAAGAGCATTTCCAAGTGTTCTGATATGTAGAACACAGATTAAAGCCTGAAATAGTTATTAATGTTCTGCAAGTATGATAATTGTTAATTCAGTAACTTCTAATTTCTCCCATTCCCAAAGGTAGAAAGTGTCACATATTTGATATTTGACACAGAACACATAAATTCAACCGTCTAATTAATCACCTTTTCAAGTTTTAACTCATCTGACACTAGTAGAGCCATATTAAAACAGCAATGAAGAGATGATGATGAAACAATTTAGTTACAGTCAATTTTGAAATAGTTGAGATTGTGTTTGGTTTTACCATCAATATCTTTCAATCAATTTCCAGTGTGTTTTCCTCCTTTCTTTTATGGAAATTGAACAACAAAATAGGGCATATACATGCTGAGAATAAAGAACAAGAAACATTTTGACTACTACGTCGATATTCAAACCAAATTAATTAAATTTGTTCATCTAATCTAAGGCAAGCCTAAGGCAATCGATTAGAATGAAATATTTTCAAGAGAACA
The DNA here is from genome assembly GCF_059453495.1 of Arachis ipaensis. Classification (NCBI taxonomy): domain Eukaryota; kingdom Viridiplantae; phylum Streptophyta; class Magnoliopsida; order Fabales; family Fabaceae; genus Arachis; species Arachis ipaensis. The sequence goes on along the minus strand of NC_142438.1, from coordinate 68,076,756 downwards.
AAGAAAAATAGGGAGAAGAACCTACTCGTGAGTCTGCCGGAGGAGAAACTTGTAGCTCAATAGCTCGATGGACGAGATTGCCAGCATAAAAGAACGCCATAGGAGGAGTTTGCCGCTGGAGGAGAAGTTGCTAGAAGAGACGTCGCTGGAGGAGACGTCACAGGAGGAGACGTCGACGAAGGAGACCGTCACTGGAGAAGACGTCGCAGAAGGAGGTCGCCACTGGAGGAGACGTTGCTGGAGGAGACCATCGCTGGAGGAGATGTTGCCGGAGGAGACCATCGCTGGAGGAGACGTCGTTGGTAGGAGGAGATCATCGCAGGAGGAGATCGCCATTGGAGAAGACATTGGAAGAGGAGGTCGCCGAAGGAGAGATCATGACAGAGGAGATCCCAGTGGTAGAGCTTCAAGATTTCTCTCACCGTGGCAGCATTTCAATGAAGGAATGATTGAATGAGGAGGAGTTAATTTAGGGTTGGGCATTTATACAAGTTGATAATGGCATTTTAAAACTGTCAGAATCCAAAACAACTGCTGTTAACTACAAATTAATAGAAACGACATAATATTGAAATATTAGGGCATTTTTATAGAACCCCATTATATTAATGCTATTTTATATCATTATTTTTGTAGTGCTCTTGAGTTCGGCCAATTAGAGTTTTAGGAGGCACATACGATTTCTGATGTTTTCTTTTTCAGCAGCTCGGTTAAAAAGTTTCTCCGGAGTTTTCATTATTTTAATTTCATACAGAGGTAAAGTTTTGATAATTTCTCACCGATTAAATTGGTATTGGATAAGTGAGTTGATGCTGTGATTGATTGTTGATTAAATTTGACTGAATTTATGTTGAATTTTTGTGATAAATTTGAAGTTCGGCCGGTTTAAGTGCAGCTAGAAACTAAATTATTCCGATGAATTTGGGGCTAGAATATTATTGATGCTCAAGTAAAATTGGAATTTGATTTCCAAGAAATTAAATTAAAAACTGTGAAGAATCGGTAGCCGTAAAGCTCGAAAATGGATTTTTAAAGTTATATATATTTTCGAACTGATTTTAAAAAGATATTTTTGGGTTTAAAGAACTGTATTTGTTACCATTATAATATTATTAATTTAAGAATAAAATTTTGTTTTGATAAGAATTGGGATTGATTTTATAAATAAATAAAATTTAGGGGTAAAATGGATATTTTATAAAAGTTTAGGATTATTTTTATAAATATAAAACAAAAAGGGTAAAGGTTTAGATATAAATCTATAAAATATTGAGGTCAAAAATAAAATATTAAGGAGTTTGTGGTTTAGAAAGTAATTTAAAAAACGTTTGAAAATAAGGTTTTATAAAATAAATTTTAAGAGTATTATAATATTATTTTAAATATTTATTTAAAATTACTCATTTAAATTAGAGTAAATTATTATTGTAATTATTATTTATCAAAGATATTATTTTATAAGAATATTATTATATGTATTATGAAGAATAAAATAGAGAGTAGTAAACAGAGTAATCTTAAAAGTTTTAGGAAACACCGACTTAATTAAAGAGTCTTATGATTCTCTTTCTATAAAATACTTAGAGGATAATGAAAGAACAGTGTGAAGATAGTTTGAACGATTAAGGATAAATAAGTAAAAGACTGAAGAAAGAGAGAAGATCAATCGGCACGTGTGATTATGGGAAGGTCATGAAAGGGTGACAATAGTATGGTTATGGTGCCGAAGAATAAATGTTAATAAGCCGTGACATTTGTATGTGAATAATTGTGCAGGGACGCCCGTAAATATGAAATGCCTTCCAGGAGAAGGGGTCACATACTTTAGTTGGAGAATCAGCACCTGCAAGTACTTGTAGAGGTCATGTTCGACATACTTCAACTGGAAAATCAATGCATGTAAGAAGTAGAAACTTGCAGAGGTTATGTCGCTGGAATGCTTTATCTGGCTTGTGAGTTAGATTGCGTCGGGTGCGGATCGAAATTGACAAATGAGTTCATTACCTGCGATAGAAATAGACATGCATCATCCTTGTTTGTATATTTTGCATTTGGTTCAGTGTTGTGAATTGTTTGTGATTGCTTGAGTGTGTTTGTGATTTTCATTGCTTGTTAATTTGAACTTCTATGACTGGTTATTATTCTGGCTAACTGTGTTGGGCTGCGAATGATCGAACTATAATAATACGAATTTAATTATCTACCCCTAACCCTACTAAGAACTCTCTAGTTCTTACCCCCTATTTCCACCCCTTTTAGCTACAGGTGCGAAGGTTTAAATGTGCATAACTTTTTCATTTTAAAACATTTTCCATCCGTTCTTTAAACGTTATAAATTACATGGACTCAATTTTTATTCAAAACAAAATTTACAAAATTCGGAGGTCCAAAAGTCAAGATATGGCTCGTTAAAGTTGGTTAAAAATTGAGTTTTTACTAAAATTCGCAAACCCTCTTTCAAAACTCATGATGTCAAAGGTGACTTTATCGAAATTCATATTCAAACAAAACGAGTATAGAAGTTGCAACATAGATCAAATTTATTTAAGAAGAAAGTTCGAGGTAAAATTTTCTTATAGGTCAATAAAGAAAATTGGCGATGAGTTGCAAACCGACAAATTCTCAGTCATATAAAGTTTTCAAAGTTTCATATAAGGAGTGCATGCAAAGCTCAAAACAACTTTATCAAAGTTTAAAGAATGGTTATGAATACAATCGACTAAGAGAAAGATTAGTTTTGAAATTTCTTTAAAAAGAATCCAAAACTTCTTTCAAAAGGTTTAAATCAAAATTCCGAGTGTAATCTTAAAATTGTACCTTAATAAGGATATTCAGAATGCACTAGAAAGGAAAGTCAACTTGCTTTCAAGAAAGGAACTCACTTCAAAGAAAATCAAGCAGGATTCACAAAGCTAGAAATAACGAACAAATTTTTAGGTGATTCGATGAATTTAAAGAACTTACAAAGAGGGACAACTCAGTCGATAATGATTTCTTAAAGATTTTCAAAGATCTTTTTGATGTATCAAACAATTCAAAAATACATCAAAGAACACATGAGTCAAGATAAAGGGTTTTAAACAAATGAGGCAATTATTTCAAGGAATTTCAAACAGACATATACAGTTAAGATCAAACAAGAATGCACATGAACAAGAGGGCAGGATTGGAAGATAATCTGATTACTCTCCAAGAAAAGAATCGCAAACAAGAACCTCAGAGCATACCAAGAAAGAACAAGTCAGATGACATCCGCAGAGTTCGAGACACCTAACCGAGTAACTGATGACTTGCATTATTTACCCCTTTTTCTTATCTAAAAGGACCATAAAAAGAGCATAATCTCATTAATCAATGAAATTTCATGAACCAAATGATAAATATTATGGTACATTGCTTTGAAATGGGTTTGTGTTGAATTTCAGGAAAAAAAAGTAAAAAAAGAAGCACAAAAGAAGCAAAGAAAGCTGGCGTGCCACTTGGAGCTCTGGGCGTGGGATGCCAGGCCAATGAAACAGAGAAGATTTGCTTAACACAACACAATGGGCGTGCCACTTGGAGCTCTGGGCGTGGCACACCAAGTTGTAAAGCCAAGTCTCAAAGAGGGCATACCACTTGGTGCTATGGGCGTGGCACACCAAGTTTAAAGTCAAGATCTCAAAGAGGGCATGCCACTTGGTATTTTAGGCGTGGTACACCAGGTTTAAGTTTCAGAGGAGTGATTTTGAGCCCCACTATGGGCGTGACATGCCAAGAAGAGGGCGTGGCACGCCGGGGAATATGCCAGCCTGACCTCCTTTCATTCAAATGAAGATATCTTGAGCTACACAACTACAAATGAGGTGGTTCTAGTGCCATTAAAAAGTAGACATCCAGGGTTTTCTAACCATATATAAAACTTTATGATGGACATTGGAATTGAGGAAGATATTGACCCCAAAAACACAAGGAGAAAAACACGTCACTACAGAGTTACCAGCCTGACCTCTTCATCTTCAAAGGAATATAACTTGCATTGTAGAGCTCAAAGTGATCTGATTTTGGTGGCGTTGGAAAGCTGACATCAAGAGCTTTCCAACGATATATAACACTCTAGGGTGGACATTAAAACTGGAGGTGAAAAAGGCCATTATTTCAGCATTGCAAAAGCTGGGCGTGCCACTTGATATCGAAGGCGTGGCACGCTAGCTCTATTTTCATAATGGGCATGGCACGCCAGGTTCTGGGTGTGGCACACTAGTTCTAATGGTCAGAGAGCATCATTGAAGGCGTGGCATGCCAAAGAGTTGGTGTGGCACGCCGGGGTACTTGACAGACTGACCTATTCACCTTTAAATGGGCATAACTTGAACTACAGAGGTCCAAATGAGTTGATTCCAAAGGAGTTAGAAAGATAACATCTAGGGCTTTCCAACAATATATAATACTTTATATTGGAAATTCAAATTGAGTCCCAAAAAACTCAATCTATTCAGTGTTCAAAGTGGGTCATAATCCAAAGTGAAAAATCAAGTGGGAGTGGCACTTGAAACCACACGGCAACTTCTCCCTGCAGCTTCCAACCTTCAACCAAGCCCACTTTAACTCTCATTCAAGCCACACTTATCAATCAATCAAGGCCACAAGAAGCATCTAGAATAGTTTATTTTTATTTCATTGTGATTTACTTTTAATTTCATTTAAGTTTGTAATTTAGGAGAGCCTATTTAAAGGCCTTAGTTTCATAGAATTAGGTATGCTGGATTGGGGGAGTCTTCGGACCTTCTCTGTTCACCATCAGCTTCCTTTCTTTTCCTTCTTACTTTTGTAAATATCTTTTAGTTATGAATTACTAACTCTTTCCATTGGGAAAGAGAGCTCTATTATTTTTCAATGGATTAATTATTTTTATTCTTCTTCTTCTATTCATCTCTCTTTGATTTACTAGAAAGAATTTTGTTCTTCATTCTAGCATTCAATTATCTTAGAAAAGAGATTGAATGTAATTGGGTTTTATGGGAACCTTGGAAGAGGAAACATAAAACCATGCTTGAAATTCTTTCTCACACTTGAGTAGAATATGGGTTTTGGTGTTTGAATATGGTGACATATAATCCTCCCTCTACTTGGACCTATGATGATGTGTGGTATAATCAGGGACCATTCTTCATCTCTTCTTATGAGCAACTAGACCAAGGAATTGGCTATTGATCAAGATTTGAGAGATTGAATCACCAAGGGATTGGGGTTTAATCAATCATGATTGCCAAGAGGTCAATGAGTTGCATGATTGAAGATGAGATGAAATCAATTAATCCGGAGAATGCAATATCTCTTGATCCCAATATTTATTTTATCTTTCTTTCTTTTATTTACTTTATAGTTATTTACTTTTCTGCACTTTACATTTCCAGTACTTTACTTTCTTGTACTTTACTTTCTTTGCCATTTACTTTCTTGCACTTTATTGCTTTCCTTTACTTTCATGTCATTTACATTTTCTTGTTTGATTATCACTCCAATTATGATAGTCTAACTAGGATAATTAATTAACTATTGTTTGCTTTAATCCGTTAATCTCTGTGGGATTCGACCCCACTCCTAGTGGGTTATTACTTGACGATATTTGGTGCGCTTGCCAAAGAACGGATTTATTATATGTGGGTAGTGAATTTTGGCTCATCAAGTTTTATGGCGCCATTGCCGGGAATTATTGTGATTAACAACCTACCGGTTGGTTGATTATCTAGATTAGGCATTTTTTTCTTTTCTTTGTTTTTGTCATTTAATTTCTTTTGATTTTCTCTTGCTAGTAAGGTGTCTGTGTTATTGCCTCACTAAGAATCCCTCATCTGTGACAATGGAATTCTAATTTTTTTTGGTGATTATTGTTTGAGAGAGAGCATTTTGCAAGTAAGAATTGAGTCTACCTCACATTTTGATCAATCATGTCATATGGGATATTGCCCACCACCACAAAATGATTCAAGTCATTATCCTAATGGTGGTTGGGAATATCACTAAGGAATGATAGAGTATGAGCAATCAAATGAAATGGAATACCTTCCAGAGCCACAAAATAGTTCATATTGTTATGATAACTACCGAAATTTTGGCTTTGGAAGGAATTTTAATGCTGCATACCCCATTCTTCAAGGACTATCATCCTGTAATTGTCCAACCTATGCACCTCCACAAAATCTTCTAGAATTTGCAATAGAAAAACTCTCCAAGAAATATCTCTTCATTGCCCAACTCAGTGAGTTTTTAAGGAAAAATGTAAGAGAGGTGATTGAAGATATGGAAATCTCAAGGAGAAATCAAGAAGAGCAAATGAGACAATTGGCACAACATTTTGTTGATGAACCAACCAATGTCTTTCCTTGGCCAGGGGAAGAATATCATGCCACCAGTCTAAGTAGTGAAGAAGTGCTTAATGAGGGTGAAAATGAGAAATTGGTAGAGCAAGAAGAAGAGATTGTTGTACCAAGAGAGCCACCATTCCAAGAAGTTCTTGATAAAGAGGATACTCCAACCATCTCACAACACCCAAGTGTTGAAAACAAAGAAGTGAAGGCAATCAATCAAAGCACTGAAATAAGGATTGTAACCAAGAAACAAATGACTATATCCATGAAAAAGAGAGGGTCAAAGAATAATCCAACCCCTACTCCAACAAGCAAGTTTACTCAAGCTAACAACAAAAGAAAGCTTGCTGGGAGGCACTTAAAACAGGGGACATCAACTGCCTCATCTTTCCCCTTGAGGTCATTCCTCTTAACAAACTGGAAGAAGAGGAAGAAAGTTGAGAACAACATGTTAAGCTAATGACATTAAAAGAGCGCTTGTTGGGAGGCAACCCAACCGTAGGTAACATTTTCTTTCTTTACTTAGTTTACTTTCAATAATTTGACATATGATTGCATTCTAAGTTTGGTGTTGCCATGCAACAATTTGAATTTTAATCTTCACTGGGTACTTGCAACATTCTAAAATGAGAGTGTCATACTAAGTTTGGTGTTGCCACTCACCTTTCATGCAAAGTACCATGCATACACCACTTATTAATGCAATCACATTGTCTCTGTTTTTACTTCTTGTGCCCTTATTGTATCCTTATCTTTGCTTGCTTGAGCACATGCATTACTCACATTTCATTGTGTAAGACACTCATGACCCATCATAAATCCTATCACCACTGTTTTATTTGTTGCTTGAGGACAAGCAATCATTCTAAGTTTGGTGTGGGAAGGGAAAGAATAGGAGGAAAGTGACAACAACAATGAAGATGAACTATAAGGTGGTAAAGTTTCTTTTCCTCTTATTTGTTTCCAGTACATTTAAATTGCATGATTGTCTTCTATCTTCTCTGTATGCATGTGTGTTGTGAATAAGCATAGCTTGATTGTTGAATTGTAACATGTTCTATGACATTATGACTACCATATTGAGTTTTGTGAGTTTAAAAGCAATTTAGTTTCATAATCATAAACAAACAAGGTCATTAAAGAAGAACTTAGCATGGGCATATAAGTATTGGAAGGCTAGCATGATTATTGTTGCTCAATTGCATTTGAATTTATTTAATTGAAGTTTTCATCTAGGACATTTTATGAAATTTTTGAAATCATGAAAACCTTGAAGAAGCAAATGCAAGTAAGGCAAGAAAAAGAAAAGGGAAAGAATGAGAAAGTTGAAGGCTCTGAGTACCAATGACAATTCAATTGTTAAGTACTTGTGGTGGTTATGTATCAAGCAAAAAGCTTGAAAACAAAACACTTAGAGTCAAGGCTAGGCTCAAGTGCAAAAGCACCCCCTCAAAACTCAAGGCTCCGAGCATCAATGATTAGAGAGTAAAGAAAAGAAACAAATGAGCTTAAAGAGTCCACTAATTAAATGCTTGTGGTGCTTATGTATCAAGTGGGAATACTTGAAAACAAAGCAGTTAGAGTCGTAGCTTTCAACACATGGTGCAAAGCACCCAAGAAGCTAAGATAAGAAAAGAATTAAAAGCTTGCTTCAAGGAAGGAACATAAAGAAAAAGATTTCATAAAATGAGCAAGATAGAAGCATTAATCATTTGAATCTCTTTTGTGATTGTAGCATGCATAAGAAACTAGCCAACTATGAACATAAAAATTGCTACTCTTCTCACCTTGGTTTGTCAAACTTTATTGCATGATTCTTTATTTGCTTGAGGACAAGCAAAGCTTAAGTTTGGTGTTGTGATGACTTGCATCATCTACCCTTTTTTCTTATCTAAAAAGACCATAAAAAGAGCATAATCTCATTGATTCAATGCAATTTCAAGAGCCAAATGATAAATATTATGGTACATTACTTTGAAATAGGTTGTGTTGAATTTCACGTAAAAAGAGCAACAAAAGGGGAAGAAAACAACAAATAAAGCTGGGTGTGTGAAGCTGGGTGTGCCACTTGAAGCTCTGGGCGTGGCACGCCAAGCTTTTGAAGCCAATTATCATCAATAAGCGTACCACTTGGAGCTCTGGGCATGGCACGCCAAGCCAACATTCCAGCAAAGAAGGTTGAAGAATTTTACATGGGCGTGCCACTTGGAGCTCTGGGCGTGGCACGCCAAGTTTGTGAAGCCAAGCCTCAAAGAGGGCGTGCCACTTGGTGCTATGGGCGTGGCACGCCATGTTTTTGAAGCCAAGCCTCAAAGCGGGCATGCCACTTAGTGTTTTGGGTGTGGCACGCTAGGCTTAAGTTCCAGAGGAGTAATTTTGAGCCCCACTATGGGCGTGGCATGCCAAGAAGTGGGCGTGGCACGTGGGGCATATGCCAGCCTGACCTCCTCTCATCAAATAAAGATATCTTGAGCTAAAAAATTCCAAATAAGGTGATTCTAGTTCCATTAGAAAGTAGACATTCAGGGATTTCCAAACATATATAACACTTTATAATGGACACTAGAATTGAGGAAGATATTAACCCCGAAAGCACAAGGAGAAAAACACGTCACTGCAGAGTTATCAGCCTGACCTCATCATCTTCAAAGGGACATAACTTGAGTTGTAGAGGTCCAAATGATCTGATTTTGGTGGCGTTAGAAAGTGGACATCAAGAGCTTTCCAAAGATATATAACACTCTAGGGTGAACATTAAAACTAGAGGTGAAAAAGGCCATTATTTCAGCATTGCAAAAGCTGGGCGTGCCACTTGATATCGAAGGCGTGGCATGCCAGCTCTATTTTCATAATGGGCGTGGCACGCCAGGTTCTGGGCATGGCACGCCAGTTCTAATGGTTAGAGAGTAAGATTTTATGCATCATTGAAGGTGTGGCACACCCAAGAGTGGGCGTGGCACGCCAGTTTCAAAATATATGGGCGTGGCATGCCAGAGAGTGGGCGTGGCACGCCGAGCTACTTGACAGACTGACCTATCCACTTTCAAATGAGCATAACTTGAGTACAGAGGTCCAAATGAGTTGATTCAAGTAGGGTTGAAAAGCTAACATCCAGAGCTTTCAAACAATATATAATACTTCATAGTGGACATTCAATTTGAGGTCCAACCAACTCCATCTATTCAGCGTTGCAAAATGGCTCATACTCCAAATGGAAATTTCTATTGGAAGTGGCACTTGAAACCCCACGCCAACTTCTCCCTGCAGCCCCCAACCTTCAACCAATCCTACTCCAACTCTCATTCAAGCCATACTTATCAATCAATCAATGCCACAAGAAGCATCTAGAATAATTTATTTTTATTTCATTGTAATTTGCTTTTAATTTCATTTAAGTTTGTAATTTAGGAGAGCCTATATAAAGGCCTTAATTTCATAGAATTAGTCATGTTGGATTGGGGGAGTCTTCGGACCCTCTCTATTCACCATCAGCTTCCTTTCTTTTCTTTCTTACTTTTGTAAATATCTTTTAGTTATGAATTACTAACTCTTTCCATTGGAAAAGAGAGCTCTATTGCTATTTGAGGGATTGATTGTTTTTATTCGTCTTCTTCTCTTCATCTTCTCTTTGATTTGCCAGAAGGAATTTCGTTTTAATGCTAGTGTTCAATCATCTTGGGAAAGAGGTTGAATGCAAAATGGGTTTCATGAGAACCTTGGAAAAGGAAACATGAAACTATGCTAGAAATCCCTTCTCACACTTGAGTAGGATCTGGATTTTGGTGTTTGGATATGGTGACATATAATCCTTCCTCTACTTGGACCTATGATGATGTGTGGTATAATTAGGGACCATTCTTCATCTCTTCTCATGAGCAATTAGACCAAGGAATTGGCTATTGATAAGGATTTGAGAGATTAAGTCACCAAGGAATTGGGGCTCAATCAATCATGATTGCCAAGAGGTCAATGAGTTGCATGATTGAAGATGAGATGAAGTCAATTAATTCGGAGGATGCAATATCTCTTGATCCCAATGTTTATTTCATCTTTCTTTCTTTTATTTACTTTATGGTTGTTTATATTTTCTGCACTTTACATTTCCAGCACTTTACTTTCTTGTACTTTACTTTCCTTGCCATTTACTTTCTTGCACTTTATTGCTTTCCTTAACTTTTATGTCATTTACATTTCCTTGTTGCTTATCACTCAAAAAATGAATCATCTAACTAGGATAATCAATTAACTATTGTTTGCCTTAATCCGTTAATCTCTGTGGGATTCGGCCCCACTCCTAGTGGGTTATTACTTGACGATATTTGGTGCGCTTGCCAAAGAATGGATTCATTTTATATGGGGAGTGAATTCTGGCTCATCAGTAACCTCTAGAATTAACTCCTGACGTTCCCAAAACCTGCGATTTGCTTTACCTATAACTCGTATATCATCTATGATAACCCATTAGTGCTTCCATATACATAATACACTAGTGTTAAGCTGGCCAAACTTAATACCAGGAATTATTCAATGCAAGACTAATGGCATTAATCAATAGACCATCATGTGCATAAAGCTCTAATTCTTGTTACCCGAACAAGACCTACTACATGACAGATGCTCAGAGTATGCAATTGAAGCATAGTCGGTCCATTCTTCAGGCTCTATAGGAAGGACCGCTCTGATACCATAATGTAACACCCTAACTATTAGAATGTCACGCTTCCGGCTGAGCCACTCTGATAATTCGAGTATTACGATAACTCTTATAATATTTAATACTAAAATATGAGCCTGTTTACATCTTAAATTGTATTACTGCTCGAAAAACTTTTTAATAGATAACATACATCCATACAAAACTCAATACTTACAGAGGATACATATAAATATATACATCTTATTAATTTTACAAGCAATTACATAATCAGAATCCTATCCCTCTTATAAAAACTTATAAAGATAAAGGCGAGGGAAAAAGTAACTAATACAACACAATATCGTTAAAACAGAAAAGGAAAATAAATAAGCTCTTCCAAACTTCGTCTCCCATAACCTGAAAAAGAAAGGACCTGTAGGGGAGTGAGAACATCGTCCTCGCAGGTTCTCACTATGGGGTTAGAGAATTACTATAATAGGATACGTGAAAAATAAAACCGTCTTTTAAGAACAGTGATTAATAACCGCCTTATGTATCTTTACAAAACTAAAGATTCATATTCAAACAAAATCCAAAACCTTTTTAAAATAGAAAACTGTTAATTCTAAAAATAAACTCCAAAATCCTTTTTAAAATTTTTTCCTAGACAACATGAATGACCAAGCTGTTCTAAGCATAGGTTCATTAAGTCTATGCTGAACCAGTTTAGTTTTTCATACTTTTACAAACCAAAACACAAACCAAGCACGGCCTTCGGCCTATCTCATAATCCACAACGGTCCTAGGCCCAAACAAATCAATCCACAGCCAATTCATTACAGGTTCAACCAATTTCAATCACAAACATAAGTAGAAGGTTCAAGCACAATCAAGCAGTTACATCAAGTTGAGCAATTAACAATTAGACATAATTATTCACATAGGCAAACCAATTACAATATGTGCACCCAAACAATGTCATATAGATGCATATGATGAATGCCTGCCCTATGGCTTATAAGTCTCATCTGTCGGTTATCAAGCCAACCCGACACGTCCGGCTGCTAAACCCTGGACTGTTCCCCGACGTGCATCCCCAAGAGTCTATGCATAGCTTTTTCTCATATTTATAAATTGCTCAATGGGGGTCAACCTTCCCAGAAATTTAGAGTGCCCGGTCACATCTTACGTCGTAGGGTCAACAGAGTATCGAGTCTCGACCTGGAACACATGGTGGCAAGCCACGATACTTTATCCAGGGAAACTCGTATCTTAGATATAAGAAGTGCAAATGCCACATATTTATTCATAATCATTCATTCATCATTACTTTCGCACTTCATTAACAATTCATACCAAGTAAAATCATCATTCCTGCCATATATCACTTTTTTCTCAAATCACTTTACTTTGAAACCAAAATCAAACTCATCTTTGTCTCAAAATTCAAAATTCCCATATTTCAAATCAGAATTATCAATCAACAGTCTTGACAGAGACCCAAGACTCTAGGGAAGAATAGCCTACCTCATTTCTTAAATTTTTCTTTAGAAATACTCGAAATCATAGTTACTTGAATTGAAATCGATCAAAATAAAGATTTAAAACCAAAACCAAGGCATGTAAGCTAACAGTTCCGAACCACTTTCAAAACCAAAATTATTTAAGTCCAAAAACCAGTTCCATTTCATTCTTAAATCGAAAAGCTTTTCAAGGCTCAGAAGTGTTTAGTCTTGCAAAGTCAAAATTTAAAGAATACTTCAAAAGCAAAACGAATTTAATTAATCAAAGTTCAATTTCTTTTAGATTCTACTAAAACTTCTCCAAAGGTACCTTTTTAATCAAACTTCAAGACATAGGTTCTTTCATATTTAAACTAATCTTAAAACATAACTTTCCTTAAACAAAATTAAACTCAAAACACATATTTCTTAATAAATCAAGAACCAAATAATAGAACCTCTCAAATTCATTCCTTTTCTAAATCACATTTTAAAATAAAATCTTAAATCTCATGAAAATTCGGCAGCATCTTCCCTAAAACTTGGACTTTGCCACCCTTTCCGGGTCCCAACCAAAATATTTCGCAACCCTCTTCAACGGGTTCAAAACCCAATCAGTTCAAAATCACGTTAATTCTGAAAGTGCATATCATTTGCAGATTTCAAGAAAACTAATTTAAACTCAAATCAACCTCCAACGGGTTAAACTCAATTTCAAAACTTTAGAAGAAATAACTTTAAAGAAAACATTTCAAAAGCAGTCCATTTTATAAAACAACATAATAATTCAATCAAACAAGCATTCATATCCACCCAAGACAATCAAACAATGCATAGGACTTATACAATCACTGAAATACATTTCTCACATAAATATCCATATATAGCAACTCCGAAATATAAAGTTTAGTTTTCTGAAAAAGGACCCTACCTCGAATAAAGGAATCCATAACATAAATGCGGCAATGAATTCCTTTCCTTTTGACTTGAATCCAACGATAGCTTCAATTCATAGCTCCACACATTTCGTAACAGCATAAATAACTTTAAATCACAATATGCAACCTCGGTTACTAAATCCTAAGAAAATTAATGTCGCAAAAATCTTAAAGCACATAAAGGAATACTAATGGCGAGGATTCCAAGATAGATACACTTAATGGAATAAAAGAACAATGCAGTAGCCACTTCGAACTTATCCGGCAGCAGCTCCAACAGTGGCCAGAAGCTCTGGTGGTTCAGCAATAACCTCAATTTCGACATGCAAACCCATGAAAATAATCCTATAACATCCATACATCAAAATCCTTACCCATAGATAATCTGAATGATTACAGTAAGAGCTTCAGAGTGCAAACAACTTACTGTGAAAAGGAGAATGACAAAAGTGGAGCAGCAGCTCCGACGGCAACCTCCGGCAGTGGCGACGGAGACAGCTGCGACGCAGTTCGGCGACGGGTTGAGCTGGGCGAAACGGTAGCGACAGGTCAGGTGCACGTCCCCTCAGTTGCGGATGAGCTCCTGCACTGTTCTGCCTCCTTTCTCGCGCATCCTTCTCTCTTGACAGAACAGCGGCGGCAACGACGTGGAGCACGGGGCGGCGGTGGTTACAGAATCGGCATCTCCTCTCGTGCGTCTCTCGTTCGCGACGACGCAGCTGGCAGTGGCAAGGACGAACGGCGGCTATGGCGAGGCGACGGTCCTGAGCGATGTGGTGGTGGCGCGACGGCTCTTCCTTCCCCGACGCTCTCCCTCTCTCTCAGATCTCCCTTCTTCTCTCTTTCCCTTTCCTTCTTTCTTTCCTTTTCTTCTTTTTTTTTCTTCTAGCTGCTATGTTAGGTTTGTGTTTAGTGTGTGTGGGTCAAAATGGGAGAGGGTGAGCTGAGTACTATTTAGTGAGGGTGAGGGTTTGGGTAGTTTTAGGAAATTTTAATAAAATAGGGATAATAACGTAATTTTATAAAATAAAGAAAAGATAGAATAATAATTAAGAAAACCAAATTAAATACAAAATATTCATCTTTAAAATACCTTTTCAATTACTAATTTGTAATTTATTTCCATTCAAATGCTAATTTAATAAAAATTAGAGATAAGTAAATTAATTCTCCATTATTTGTAAAATAAGGTTAAAAATCTAAATATTTAGAAGTAAGGCATATAAAAGATTCATTATTTTCTCAATTATGAGAACTCTAAATAATAAATAAGAATTTACACAATTTCTATATAAAATCTAAAAATATAATCTTAAATAAATATAATAGCTCGTAAATAATTTATTAATAACTTTTCATAATTCGGGGTCTTACAGGAAGCGTGACATTCTGTTAGTAAGTGTGTTACATTATGGTATCAGAGTAGTCTTGTTAGAGTCTTGGGAATGAACTAATTATATTTCACTGCATACTTCGAGTGTCTGTCATGTAGTAGGACTTGTCCTAATAACAAGAGTTTGAGTTTCAAATACATGATTGTCTATTGATTAATATTATATTGTTTCAACCGTTGCATCTCTCATAGTATTAGGTCTGGCCAACTTAATACTTATGATTTGTGTATACGAAAATACTAATGGATTGCCATAGAAGAAATAAACTTAATAGGTTATGCGAATCACGAGGTTTAAAAATGTTAGGAATTATTTTTCAAAGGTCTGTTCAGTTTCGACTTATGATTTTTGTCGCAAGAGTTGGCACACCGTTTCTTGTTTTACCATCTTCATTGGAGTTCTTTGTTTCCGATACTTTCCTGAACCATGCTTTGATTTCCTTCGGATTATATTCCATCATTCGCATATATCTTTGCTTGACCATGTTCTAACTGTCTATTACTTGAACCTTTTGGAACATTCATCTTTGTCATAGTTTAGTGTCAGTATAACTTTGAATTTTCTCATGTTTAAAATTTGAATATGTCAAATCTTTCTGTTTTTCTTTAACATGTTAGAAAAGGGAGGTTAATATGAATCTTTTCCACTTTAGATCAATTTTCAACGACGAAAAATTTTGTAAAGTGGGTAGAGTGTAATATTTTGAGTTTTTGAAAATTAAATAATTAGTTATTTATGAGTTATTATATTTGTTGAGATTTTTTTTAAAAAAATTATTTTACCAAAAATAATTAAATAAAATTTTATAATTATTAAATTTTAATTTAATTATAACTTATTCTGAACTATTTTTTAAAAACTATTTTGATAGGTAAAATTAAATTAATTTTATAATTATTATTACTATTTGAGTTTAAATTAATTAAGATTATTATATGATTTTGCTATAATAAAATAAAATACATAATTGATTTAAGGAAAAAAAAAAAAAAGAAATTGACCGAAGCCATTTGGGAGCAAAAGAAAGAAAATGAAACGTGGCTTATACGTATATATACATATATAACCAAGGTCACTTAATCACTGAATCATGAATCATCCTTAATCATCATTTAATATCATCATCCTTTGATTAGCTCCATTCATTTGGCTGAGACTCAAAGGAAAAAGAAAAGAAACGTAGCTTGTAATATATATATATATATATATATATAACCAAATGACACCTATAAACCCTAAAACACCACAAATCATAACTTATCACCAAGTGCCTTTAACCATTCATTCATCCATCATCAAATAAACTTGAGGAAATAAAAGAAAGAGAAGTGATCGAGAGTGAGGGAGAGAAAACCGTGAAACCTCCTTGACTTCTGGCTTTGATTTTTTTAATTCGTAACTTCAATAAAAAATTTAATCCGATAAAAGTGTTAATATTTTTCTTTTCTATATGTTAGCGTTATTTTTGTTCGGTAGAAGCTGACGGTGACGACGTGGCTCCCATTCTCCTTGAGTTCGGCCAATTGGAGTTCTAGGAGGCACAGACAATTTCTGATGTTTTCTTCTTCAACAGCTCGGTCAAAAAGGTTTTTCGAAATTTCTGTTGTTTTGATTTTACACGAAAGTAGGAATTTAATAATTTCTCACCGGTTAAATTGGTATTGGATAAGTGAATTGATGTTGTGATTGATTGTTGATTGAATTTGACTGAATTTATGTTGAATTTTTTGTGATATATTGATATTTGAGATAAGTTTGAGGTTCGGCCGGTTTAAGTGCAGTCAGAAACCGAATTATTCTGATAAATTTGGGGCTAAAATATTGTTGATGATCAAGTGAAATTGGTGAGATTTAATGGCCAAGAAATTAAATTAAAAACTGTGAAAAATCGATAGCCGTAAAGCTCAAAAATAGATTTAAAGTTATATATATTTTCGAAAAGATTTTAAAAAGATATTTTTGGATTTAAAAAACTGTATTTGTTATCATTATAATATTATTAATTTGATAATAAAATTATGTTTTGATGAGAATTGGGATTGATTTTATAAATAAATAAAATTCAGGGGTAAAACGGAGATTTTATAAAAGTTCAGGGTTATTTTTATAAATATAAAAAAGGGTAAAGGTTTAGATATAATTCTATAAAATATTAAGGTCAAAAATAAAATATTAAGGAGTTTGTGATTTAGAAAGTAATTTAACAATTTGAAAATAATATTTTATAAAATAAATTTTAAGAGTATTATAATATTATTTTAAATATTTGTTTAAAATTATTCATTTATATTAGAGTAAATTATTATTGTAATTATTATTTATCGAATATATTATTTTATAAGAATATTATTATGTGTATTATGAAGAAAAAAATAGAGAGTAGTAAACAGAATAATTTTAAAAGCTTTCACGAACACTGACTTAATTAAAGAATCTTATGGTTCTCTTTCCATAAAATACTTAGAGGATGGTGAGAGAACAATGTGAATATAGTTTGAACTATTAAGGATAAATAAGTAAAATACTGAAAAAGAGAGAAGATAAATTGACATGTGTGATTTTAGGAAGGTCACGAGAGGGTAACGATAGTATAGTTATGGTACCGAAGAATAAATGTTAACAAGACGTGAGTTTTGTATGTGAATGATTGTGCGGGGATGCCCGTAAATATGGAATGGCTTCTAGGAGAAGGGGTTACATGCTTCAGCTGGAGAATCAGCGCCTGCATGTACTTGCAGATGTCATGTTCGACGTACTGTAGCTAGAGAATTAGCGCCTGCAAAGAAGTAGAAACTTGCAGAGGTTATGTCGTTGGAATGCCTTATCCGACTTGCGAGCTGGATTGCATCGGGTACGGGTCAAAACTGACAAATGAGCTCGTTACCTACGATAGGAATAGACATGCATCATCCTTGTTTGCATATTTTGCATTTGGTTCGGTGTTGTGAATTTTTTGTGATTGCTTGAGTGTGTTTATTCATTGCTTGTTAATTTGAACTTCTATGGCTGGTTATTATTCTGGCTCTCTGTGTTGGGCTGCGAATGAATAAATGTGATAATACAAATTTAATTATCTACCCCCAATCCTACTAAGAACTCCCTAGTTCTTGCCCCCTATTTCCACCCCTTTCAGCTATAGGTGCGAAGGTTTAATGCTGAGCCACAAGAGCATAGAAGAGAATATTTACAAGTTGAGCTGTTAGAATTTATTTTTTTCTCTCCTTGTTAATTAGAGTTTAATTCGGAGAGGTAAGTTTTGTAATTGGTTTTGTATGTGCTACTATAATGTATTATTAACATTAAGTATGTGAAAAAGTGTCATTTGTTTTTGTTGAAAAAGTTTTCTGAACCAATCGATAGACTTACGCATAAAGGCTCATATCCTATTACTAAATATACGAGAGACGTCGTAATACCCTACTATCAGAGTGGCGCACCCAGAATCGTGACATTCTTTTTGTAAGGGTGTTACACTTCTCACTCCTAATTCCAATAAGATATCCAATAACATTTAAAATAGATTAAGATAAAAGGGTTAAAATCGATGAAATAAATAATTTATCATTATAAAACCCGATCAAATCGTAATTAATTAAATAATAAATTAAATATGAGCGAACTTGGTTAAAAAATTTAGCAATCGGAATTTGATAATTTAAAAATGATATTTGGACTCATTGGATTTTTCTGAGTCGGAAAACATAGTTTTCAGCATAAAAACGCAAATTAAAAATTTGATCGGCAGTACCGACTGAGATCTATCTGGTACTGCAGTTGAGAATATTAATTATGAGTGAAGAGGGTTAAGAAATTAGAACTTATGATTTGGAAAAGTAAAAATATTTAAAATACGATTTAAAACTCTAATCTTAAAGGTTTTGGCCCAAAGTTGGGCCAACGGGCTAAATCAAGTGAACCAGGCCCAAGTGGACCCAAGCCCACACTATATAAGAACTCATTTCAGCACAAAACAACCCATTTCCCCCCTTTTTAAGAGAGAAACACGTTGAAATGGTGAAGAGAGGAGGAAGAGAGAAACCCTAGCTACCATCAACTTCAAACCACCATAACTTTCTCTCTGGTGCTCCGATTGACGAGTCGTTTATGGCCACGCGTCGCCCAAGACGAGCTTTTCAAGTCTATCTAGGTATTTGGGTGAGTATTTTACTCTCCTCTGCCCAATTTTCGTTTTCTCCCTTAAATTTGAGTTTGGTTATGGGTGTTGAGTAATTTTATGATTTTGGTTGTTTAGGAGTGCTCTAGTATGAGTTATAGATGATATTCATCATAAACTTCAGTGAGTTGAGGTAAGAAATTACTAACCCTTGTGATTTACTAGATTTTTTAAACCATAGGTTGATGTGTGTATGATATTGGTTGTGTTAGAGTTGTTGAGTGAGATTTTGGTGCTCTTAGGAACTTGAATTTGGCTTGCAGAACTGTTGGTGGAGTTTAAAGCTAGTGCTTGGTAGAAATTTATAAGGAAGGATCAAATTATTGTGACTACAAGAGGTACGGTTTAAGTTTCATTTAAGTACTATGTGGTGTGATGAGAATTCCTAAGTTAGATGCCCCTAGGATTAGGTTTGGATTGTGTGTCTTGATTGGAATTGATATGTATAGATATTATGATGTGAAAAGTAATGATTTGGAATGAGTCTTGTGTGAATGGGTTTGTTTGGTATGTTGTGGGATTGAGAAATTGGATAATGATGATATGCTTATGAATTTCTTATGTTGAATTGAATGTATGTTGGGCCTGAGGCCGTGAACTTTGGGCCGGAGGCTAGGAAAAGTAAGGAAGGTAAGTTGATGTGTGTATTGTGTGATGATATAAGAGGTTGGATAAATTTTAGATATTGAATGTGTGAATAATTGGGTTAATTATCGGGTAATAAGGTTTGAGGAATTGAGGTGTGGAATTTGATAGTTTTTGGTGAAATTGTATAGATAAGGTAGGTTTGGATTTGGTTGAGTGTAAATATATGAATGTGGTTGGGTTGTGGTCAAATTGATGAGAGAAAATGAATTTGGCTTGTGAACCTTGGAAAAATTAGTGATTTCTGTTTTTAGGTAAAAACTAATTTTTGACCAACTTCGGCGGTCCGTAACTTGAATCTCAAAGTTATGAATTCTTCAAAATTGGGTTTTTATGAAAGTTCATTCAACGATCTTTTCAACGGTTCAAGAATAGTTGAAAAAGAAATTTTGTAGAAAAAGTTATGAAGCTTTGAAATTTAGGGTTTAAAACTGATTTCTGCAACTTTGCAAAATTTTCTAAGTCTAGGAGTGCATGCGTACGCATACCCCCATATGCATACATGTCATTCTGTTTGGCATCTATGCGTACGCATACCTGTGTATGCATACGCGAAATGGGCCAAATTGTATGTATGCATACGCATACACCCTGTTTTGCTGAAAAATGGTTTTCTTCACTCTTCAAGGATTCTCTAGCTTTTTAAACTTCTTTAACTCATCTTTAAGACTTGTGGCTAGTAATTAGACCCTAAGACTAATAGAGATGAGTTACTGAAATAAATTGATAATTTTTTGTATGAGTTTAGAAGATGAAGACTTAGGTTTCTGAAGTTGTGGGTGAACTAGCAAAGTGTTTTATTAGCAATGGCTTGAGAACTTGTGAGTGGATGGTAACTTATGGAATTAAGAACTGATGATGATTATGAGATTGTTAACGAGAGTGATGATGATGATGAGGTTGTTAATGAGAATGATGATGATTATGAGACTAATAAAGAGAATGGTAATGATTATGAGATTGTTAATGAGAATGATAACAACTAAGAGGTTGATATTAAATATGATACTGATTGTGATACACTTATTTGGGTAGATGCAGTGGCATTGATTCCACTTGCTCCGGGACGTGGTGACATATACCTGCCTGGGTAGATACAGTAGAGTGATTCCACTTGCTCCGGGTTTAGTTTGGGACTCTTGGGGTAGATACAGTAGTTAGCCCCCACTTGCTCCCAGTCGAGGTTGATTTAAGATTTGTGAAACTATCTGAGTTTCAGATTTCCTTGGGTAGATGTAGTGGGTTGGCTCTACTTGCTCCAGGTTGAGATCCGAGATTCTGTTGACCCTGCGTCGTAAGATGTGGCCGGACACTTAGACCTTTCCAGATGAGCTCTCCCCTATGGATATTTTTATTTTATTGGTTATGATTTTGTGCTTGGGGATGCGCACTCGCAGGGACTGTCCAATAGGTAGCTATCAGGATATGTCGGGTTGGCTTTGTAACCGACGGATGATATCATCAACCATAAGGCAAGCATTCATCATTTGCATATGTTTGACTTGTTTGGGTTTGCCTATTTGTTTTGGATTGCTAAATTGTACATATATGCTATGCTACCTGATTAAATGCTATTTGCTTTACTTGTACTTTAGTTGTGTATTACTTGTCTACTGGGGTGTTCATAAAAAAACTAAAATTTGGTTAACCGGTTAAAAAACCATAACCACATTTTGGCTAACATGTTTAATAAAATAATTTTAAAAATCATATCCATATTTTTTAGAATTGGTTAACCAAAACCAAATTAAAAAAAAAAACCAGTTTTTTACCGGTTAACCAAAACCAAAACCAAATTAAAATCGAAACCTAATTTCAAAACCAAATTACATACTCTCTCTCTCTCTCTCTCTCTCTCTCTCTCTCTCTTTCTCCCCCGTTCCTCTCTCTTTCTCTCTCCCTCTCTTCTTTCTCTTCTTTTCTCTCTCTCTCTCTCTCTCTCTCTCTCTCTCTCTCTCTCCTTCCCTCCCTCTCTCTCTCTCTCCTCTTTCTCTCCATTATCTCTCTCCTCCTATCTCTCTTTTTCCCGTCTCTCCCTCTACTTTCTCTCTCATTTTTCTCTTTCTCCTCCTCCTCTTTGTCCTCTCCTTTTCTCTCTACCCTTCCTCTCTCTCTCTCTCTCTCTCTATCTCTCTCTCTCTCTCCCTCCTCTCTCTATTCTCTCTCCCCTTCTCTTTCTTCTTTCCCCCTATTTCTCTCCCCTTTCCTTCCCCCCTCTCTCTCCCTTCTCTCTCTCTCTCACTCCTTTTTCTCTTTATCTCCCCTCTCCTTCTCTCTCTCCTTTCCCTCTCTCTCTGCTTCTCTCTCTCCCTCTTTCTCCCCCTTCTCTCTCTCTATCTATCTCTCTCCTTTTTCCCTCTTTCTCTCTCCTATCTCTCTCTTTCCCTTTCTTCCTCTCTTTTTTTTTCTCTCTCTCTCCCATCTCCCTCCTCTCTCTTCCTTCCCCTTCTCTCTCCCTCTCTCTCTCCTCTCTATCTTTCTCCACCTTGTCTTTCTTTCTCTCTCTCTTGTCTCTCTATCCTTCTCTCCATCTCTATCCCCTTCCCTCTTTCTCTCTCTCCTTCTCTCCCCCCTCTCTCTGTCTCTCCCTCTTTCTCTCTGCTCTCCCGCTTCTTCTCTCTCTCCTTGACCTCTTTCTCCCCCTCCTTTCTCTCTCTTTCTCTCTCTCCTCCCCTTCCTCTCTCTAATCATCTCTCCCCTTTTTCTATCTCTCCTCCTCCTCTCTCTCCTCTCCTATCTCTCTCTCCTATATCTCTCTCCTTTCTCATCTATTTTCCCTTCTCTCTCTCTCTCTCCCATTTTCTTCCTTTCTCTCTCTCTCTCTCTCCTTTTCCTCCCATCTCTTTCTCTCTCTCGCTCATCTCTCTTTCCTTTTCTTCTTTCTCTCTCTCTCTCTCCCATTTTTCCTCTCCTCCTCTTTCTCTTTTTCTTTTCTCTCCTCGTCTTTCTTTTCTTACTCTCTATTTTCTCTTTTTCTTTCAACCTTCTCTCAATCTCTATCCCTCTTCTATCTCTTTTTTCCTCTTCTTTCTAAAGTGAGAGAGAAGAGAGAGAGAAAGAGAAGATAGAGGAAGAGAAAGGAAAAAAAAGGAGAGAGATAAGAAGAGAGAAGAAGGATAGGAGAGAGAGAAGAAGAGAGAAAAAGAGGAAGAGAAAAAGGATAAATAGAGAGAAAGAGAGGGGAGAGAGAGAGAGAGGATGGGGAGAGAGAAGGAGAGAGAGACAGAAAAAGATAAAGAGAGAGAGAAAAGAGAGGAGGGGAGAGAAAAGGAGAGAGAAAAGAGAGGAGGGAGAGAAGGATAGAGAGAAAGAAAGGGGAGGGGGAGAAAGAGAGAAAGGGGAGAGAGAGAGAGATAGATAGATAGAGGGGAGGGGGAGAGAGAGAAAAGAAGGAGAGGAGGAGGGAGAAAAATGGGAGAGAGAGAGAGAGAGAAAGAGAGAGAAAAGGAAGAGAAGAGGAGAGAGAGGAGGGCGAGAGAAAGAAAAATGGGAGAGAGGGGAGAGAGGGAGGAAGAGAAAGAGAGGAGAGGGGGAGAAAGAGAGAGAGAGAGAAGGAAGAGAGAAGATGAAGGGGAGAGAAAAGGAGAGAGATGGAAAGAAGGAGATAAGAAAAAGTTACTCGTATCATTTAGAAAGAAAATTATTTATATTAGAAAAAATTATTTATAGAAAATGTTGAAAAGAGATAAGAAAGAAAAAGGAACGAAAGCAATCAAAGGGATTTCATTATTTACAAATGTTATTCGTATCATTTAGAAAGAAAAAAAAATTTTAGATTAAAAAAATTCAATTAAAAAAAAGTTTAAAAATTTGGATTTTTGTATATAAAAATATTAATTTGGGTAAAAATCTATTTTTATATGTAAAAACTAATTTAATGGTATAAAAACCAATTTTTTAGTATAAAAATCGGTTTTTTTTTAATGTAAAAACCGGTTTTTGCTTTAATAACCGGTTAAAAAGCAGTTTTGAATTTTACTAACCGGTTAATAACCGGTTTCATCATGTAAAACCAACTTGGTTAATTAACCAATACTATATTTTTGGTTAACCAAAAAACTGGTTTGGTTTTTGGATTAACCAAACCATGAACACCCCTACTTGTCTGTATTGCTTGTGTTTGTACAACTGAGACGTCCCTCATGCTGGTGTCGGTTGATGCTAAGGGCTGTTCTTGTTGAAATAAAATGAGGAGATGATTAATTAACCATGATGAATATTAAATGAGATGATTTCAGCTCCCTGGGTAGACGCAGAGAAGTGGTTTCACTTGCTCTAGGTGAGGATATGAGGTATTGATATAGAATTGTTGAGACAGAATAGTTGGTGATGGTTTTGTTTATGACTCTGATTCTGATTTGTTGGAGAGTTAGAAAATTGGGAAGCATGAAGGAGATGAATTAGATTTAGTATTCCCTTATGACAGTTTCCTATTTATGGATTAGCGGGAATATAGGATGAATATTTGATGAAAAGAAGTTTAGGATGCTTAGTGAGTTTTTATTATAGTACATTGTATTTATTTGGAACTTTTACCATACTGGGAACCCATGGGTCGGAGGTTCTCATTCCATATATATCTCTTGTTTTTCAGATGCAGGTCCATGTGCTCAGCAGTGAGCTGTGGTTTATCTGAAAGACAGTGAAGACCTTTAAGATCTCTCATTTACATTTTGCTTAGATTCTCTCCATTTTTGTTTTTAAAGAACTCATGCTATGTATTTAATCCTTTTGAAAAATTGCCTATAGAGGCCCTTGTGTATCTTTTGGGAGAGATTAGGAGATATGGTTGTCAAAATGCTTTTATACTGTACCCTAGCTGGCTTGAACTTTTCAATTCAGAGAAGAGTTATTTTTCAATATACTCTAATTCTTAAGATGAAGAACGACACTTAATTCTTGACTAACAATCAGTGTATTAATCAAAATAGAAGAACAATCATATTAATCTTTCAAAATAAATAGAGCTCCTAACCTTAACAAAGGAGATTAGTTTTTCATGCTTTCAGAGAAAACCTAATATTATCAAGTGTAAAAAGTGTCGAAGAAGAGAGGCTGTCTGTGACTTATCTCCTTAGATACTAACCTAAAAAATTTCAAAATTCTAACTTAAAACTAAATCAAGTTAAAACAAAATCAAATCTAATTCATAAATATTTTCCTCCAGCTAGGCTTTTGATCTTTTCTCTTGTAGTCCTTAATCAATGCTAGGATTCATGGGCCTATGTAGAGCCTTGAATAAATCACTTAAGTCTTGAAGAATTGGATGTCTTGGTGAACAACTTAGGGCCTTTAGAAGGTGACACATTTGGGTGTGGGACTTGCATCCTTGGCCGTGCCACTTGTGATTGGGCTTTAGCCTAATTAGCCTCTGTTTGAGTCTCACATCCCACGCCTATGGAGCCAAGTGCCACGGCTAAGCAATTTTGGCTTTTGTTGCTCTCTGTTTGATCCAAAAGTGGCACGTGAAGAAGTCCACGTTAAACGTGGCTTTATTTAGCTTCTGTTTTCCTCCTTGGCATCCCACAGACGTGAACTAAGAGTTGTGCGTACGCATGCTGGATGTGTTCGCATGACACTCCTTGCAGCATTAATCGTGCATACGCATGCTAGATGTATATGCATGATTCCTTTTGATGGCTCTGGTTGCGTGTACGTATGGGGTTGCGTACGTGTGACTCCCATTTCTTCTTCTCACGTTGTACGGCTACACTCCCACGTCCAATGGCTGGCTTTCATTCTTGGTTCCACTTTGCTTCTATTTTGCTTAGCCGTGGCACATGAAGAATTCCACGTTGCATGGCCAGCTTTCCTCATCAAGTTGGTGTCCAGGGAGTTTGCTGTTTAGTCCATAAAGCTCTATGAGTTGCTTCCCCTTCTTGTGTCTCTTGTGTCTCATTAAATATAATGCATAAACATAAAGAAAAATAAAGAAAGGAATGCATTGCAGAGAAAGTAAATTTGCAAGAAGACTAAAGAGAATATAAAACAATAGAAGGAACCTTATAGAAAAGTGAACTCTGAACAAGATCAGAAAGTCTTTGTAGATATAAAATTGCAAGAGTATTTTTTTTTGGAGATAAATTCCAATCCTTATTCCTTCCAAATTCTGTCTATTTATAGCCCTTTTAAACCAATCAAATTTTATTCACATGCTTCACATGTGAGAAAACCAAATATAATTGTTTCCACCACATAAATAATGTGAAAATCGTCCTCAACTTCTTCAATTGCTAGCCTATCCATTGCTTCGATTATAGAATCTTGCCTTTGACATACATTTCGATCTTTCCTTGCTCATTGATGCCTTTTCTTCGATCAACTCAAAAATATGCTTTGATAGAGTCCAAACAAATATTTTTGATATGTTCATTGCCAAGTTAAATTATTTCGACCCAACAGTCACTAATAGACAAACAGCAATTTAAATAATTGTTCGTACTTGAAATATCATATTCCCCTATCCAAAAACGATATGCATGATAATTTGTCAACATTGTATCTTTTTTACAAATAGAAGAGGTATTTTATAAAAATGAATATTGGGATGTGGTCGGTCAACATAATAGCTCAAATCAATATCAGATATCTATCAATTACGTTATTAGATATTAATTAAATAAATGTTCAATTTTTTCTATTAACAATACTATGTAACCAGTAAATATTATTATTTTGAGTTAGTACTTAATCAGCAATCATTTATATCTATATTTACAAATATTTATACACAAAAAATATGTAATTTAAATTTATATTTATCAAAAATTGCATACATGAATCAATATAATTTATATTCATATTTTTTAAAATTTATATATATAAATTAATAAAATTTATTTATTAAAAATAATTTAACATTTATATTGATTAAATAATAACTAAAATTATTAAAGATTGCTGGTTCTTAGAATGTCTGTTTCTTCTATATTAGATATTAATTAGATAGAAAATTTGATTTATGGCATGCAAAAGAATATATATATATATATATATATATATCACCCCGATGATGATTATTTTGAAACATTAATTAAACAATGAAATGAAAGAAGGGATTGATCACCAACGGAAATGCATCTTCTCCAATTTTTTTAACACTTGACAGAATTCAGTGTGATCTCTCACCTTTGATTCTATAAGTGGGACCAAAAATAAATAAAAAAAATAATGAATATTTAGATTAAACACTGCACACTATCAAATTTTTTTTTACTGTAGAAGATCCACTCCCGATCACCAACAACCCTTGTGGTCTGCATCAGCATGGGTTATCTACAACAACATTGTACGTGCAGATAATGCAATTTTTTATTTTTTGTTGTGTACAGATAATGCAATTTAATTGTACCAACTACTGCCAAAAAATAAAATCAGAAAGAAATATGCGGTGGGCACACAGCCGCACACGAATTTGAGAAAGCTTATTCATTTCATTATGTTTCATACTTTCATGACTTACACCTAGGAATTGAATTCGAAGCTGCGCATTGAAAATGCACGGTGAGCGAATTTTTGGTGTATTGATTTCACGTGTTTCTGTTGGTATATGGTATTTATTATGCGTTCTGTCACTCGTTGATATTAATATGCTATACATTTGTTGACCGACCCATTATAATACAATATATCAAATATGCATAGTATCATCTGGATTTTAATCAGTAAAAATTTTAGACTAATTTCTTTTATTTTCATAATATATATATTCAAAATTTAAATTTTACTCGAAAAGAATTGTTAGCCGTATCAGTACTTTGTGGTAGTAAAGGATAGATATAGGTGGATTTTTCCCTTTTTGTCTATACTAAGAAGATTTTTTTTTTGTCTCAGTTTTATATCTATATTTCAAAGATAATAATGAACTTCGCTATCATTGGACTTAATTATTTCATAATTATGAAAATTATTTTTCAAAAGCAATAGTAAAAGAAGTTATTAGTGGAAGACTACAGAAATATTTTATAATAGAAAGCAGAAGTAATTATTTTTTTATTCAAATTACAACCAAAATCATACCGTGTATAGCTTGTCTGCTAGTGAATTTCGTTTAGATGAATTATACGTCGGCAATGAGAGATCAAGGAAGTGGATACCTGCAAAAGATACTCTGACGCTCAAGTCAGTAAGTGAATAATAGGTTTTACAAATTGCAATTATCTGAACAATCTTCTTACTCCTTTCCTTTATATCTGAAATGAAGAGTAACAATTATGTCTCTGAGTAAATGATGCTTTAAACGGAGAGTAATAGCATGTCCGAGCGTTTTGGTCCTTGTTTGAGTGACTGTTACTGACAGTCGATTTATGACATTAATAGCCGAGTTATAACGTATAACCGACGTATAACGGTCAAATAACAGCTCCCAAGTTTGGTCGGGTGATTTTTGATGAAATAGGTTGAACTTTTATTGGGTTATAACTCGGCGTTTTGAGAGGCATGTGGAGTCCCCAACTTAACTTGTTTGATCAAAACAAATTTCAAAGAATGTAAATAGTGAAAGGATTAAATGGAAAAGTATAAGTTTTTCTTGAACAAAAAAAAAAAAAAAAGAAAAGTGGTCTTGTCATTAAATGGGTAATAACTAGCGCTCCAATTTTCAAGGTGAGTGATAACCATTGGTATTGATAAAAATAACAGATGTGATTAAAGATATGGAAGTGAACCATTTTGCATATATGTTTGGAATTCTGAAGGTTTTCATTAAAGCAACTTCAGTTTGATTAAAAACGCTTTGCAAGAGTGAAACATGAGTAAAAGAGGTCATTTTCTCTTTCATTTCTGGTTCTGATTTTTTCATCTTCTTTTACCATTTTCTTTCAAAAAAATATGGGTGAGAAAAAGGAAAAATGAAAAATGGAAGATGTTAATGATGGTTCTTACAATTGAGTTAGTGAGGATGTGAAAATTTGAGGTTCTTTGTTTGTGGACACGGATAGTGTGGTTAAGATTGATTTTTCAAAAATAGTTAGGAAGGGTTTTGGGGTGAGGATTGAGTTGCTTCCATGCACTAGGGTTGATCGTGTTTTTCATAGAAAAATGAATTTTGAATTTTTTTTACATGCATAGTTGTGTTCTTGAAAAATTGCTTGTTGAAACTGTCTTTTACGTCTTTTGAATGTGATGTTTTAAAACAACTAAATTGTGCTCCATCTCAGCTCCATCCGAATGGTTGGGCTTTTATGAGATGTTTTAAAATTTTGATGGAATTTCTGGAAATAAAACCGTCTCTTGAGTTCGGAAGGGCTTTGGGTGAATCTGAATAGTGCTCCTGGCTTTTCGGTTTTCAAACTCTATAAGTCGTCTTTCAAGGATTCTAAGTAAATGTTTTTGAAAGTAAAGTCGGTCGATGAGGATTTTTCTTTCTATTTGGATGAGCATATAGGTGAGAAGTTTTCTCTGTACTGGTGTTCGCAACCACAAAATATATTACGTCCAGAGGAGATCACTCCTCGAATGAGTGTAAAATACGAGTATTTGGTGGAAGTCGTTGATAGAAAAAATTTAATATCTGTATTTGATTTGCTTCCATGGGAGAAGGAAAGAGCATCTGTGGTGAATTATTTCGGTGAGAATTGTTGAGCTGTTAAAAGATATTGATATTTTGAACGCATTTTTGATATTTATTTACTGGTTTTGTAAGTGAAAAGTATTTCGAAGTGTCTGCGGCGAGTTTGAGAGCTCGTCCGAAGATAAACAATTTTGAGAAAGAGGGGTCTTCCTCTAATCGCAAGAAGATGGATGGAGATGGAGAGGTAAATCAACCAGCCTCAAAAAAGAAGAATTTTCTATTTAAGAAAAGGAAGGCGGATGTTATAAATTTGGGTGATGAGATCACTGAGAAGGAGAAGGAAATTCCTCTGGAGGAGTTGTCGACATTCATGAGCAAGCAAGAGAAGCTCCATGGGTTTGCCAAGGATGGGGATGGTTCCTCGGTATAGGATAAGAGATTTTCGTTTATGGTTGTAGCTGATGAAGTAGTGCAAGCATTTTTTGATGTTTCTTTAATTGATGAGGTCCGGGATATTGGTGTCAACCAATATCTTCAGGTACAAAAACTGAAATTCATCTCTAAACTTTTGTGATGATAAGTTGTATGTTTTTTAACTTTTGGGTTGTTTTAGGTTTTGGGTTTTTGCTTGGCTAGTATAGGTCGGAGCCAAGAGAGGAGGCATAAGAAGCTGTTACAGAAAAATGATGAGTATGTAAATCTGAACGAGGAGTTGGACTTGAAAAAAAATTGTTATTTTGGATCTTAATAAAAAATGGCTGAAAAAGATGAAGAGTTGAAATTCAAGAAGAGTAACCATGACAAAGATGTATAGTTGTTGAAGAAGAAGAAAATTGATCTTTCCAATTTGAATGACCAAGTTATTAAAGTTACTGTGAAGCTGAAGAATATGGAGAAGGGTCGTGAGACCGAGGTTTAAGATGCCTTTGCTAAATGATTTGAACGTGTTGTTACTCAAGCAAAGTTGTTAGCCCCCGAAAGTGATTTCTCGATGATGGATCCAAGCAAAGTAGTTAGAGATGAAATTTTGGTGGATGATGAGGATGCTGCCGAGGAGGATGACAACCTGGTAAATTGATGTTTTGTAGTTTGTTTAAAAAACATTTGAATGGTTTGATGTAATTTGCCAATTTGTCTTAGCCTTTTTGGGATTTATAATAGGTAGGCTTTGAACTGATTCTTTTTTATAATATTTAATCACTGTTTGATTATATGATCTTCGTTTGATGAGCTTGGATTTGACTTTTCTAGGTTGCTTTGGCTATTTGAAATAGGTAGTTGGTTGAGACTGATCTCTTTTGGATAATATCTGATTTTTTGATATTTGATGAATTAGTAGATAGATGTTTGATTGAATGAGTTAGGTAATGGCTATTTTGGATTGCCACTGATGTATTAGTCTCCATTTCTGACAGGGGTTTAATAGAAGTGAATTGTTTGGACGAGAATATCTCGTTAGTTCACCTTTGTTTGGTGATTTGATTGATGGTTGAGTTTGATTGCCCACGTTTAAACGATGCAAATTTGAATTGAACAGTTATTGCAAATGGATAAATGTTTGTGATTGTTCGATATTGGATGGATGATGATGACTAAATTGTAGGTTAGGATTTTCTCCAAATAGATCTTTCGTTGCAACTATAGGTCCGAACCAACAATTAGGCAATAATCAAATTATCATTCTAAAGATTGTCACAATTCAAATCAAATTAACCGAGAGTATTTAGACTCCCGGGTCGTTCTCCCTAGGAACTAATGCCGATGAGTGCATACAATTTTGGTTGTGGGGAACAACGGGTGTTTTCAATAATAAGGAAGCAAACAAATAAAGAGATAAAAGAATAAGACAAAATTGCAATTAATAAAGCAATAAAGGAACAAAAGAACTATGTATGTAATACAAATAAGTAAGACTCAAAAGTAATGGAAAAGTGGTTCAAAACATAAATGAAACCTTGACTTGGGATGAGTTATGGAATCCCTTCCTTGCCATAACCACAACTGTGATAATTATGATGGATTAATCTCACTAAGTCAACCCTCACATCGGAGAGTAAGTTAAATAAGCATAAGTGTTCTTAACCCACAAATCCCAGCTTGCTTGCTAATTATCTTAGCA
Organism: Arachis ipaensis; assembly: GCF_059453495.1. Taxonomy (NCBI): domain Eukaryota; kingdom Viridiplantae; phylum Streptophyta; class Magnoliopsida; order Fabales; family Fabaceae; genus Arachis; species Arachis ipaensis. Next base: position 68,045,490 of record NC_142438.1, on the reverse strand, counting down.
ACAAATTAGCGTTAGTGGGAACAAGAACAATTAACAACCCAAGAATTATCACTAAATGTTGGACATTGTGGCTCTAGTAATTCATACACTCATTTCCCCCAAGGCAAGGGGTGGAAATTACCCCATAATCAAAATTGGCATTTCATCAAACACATAGTGGGCATAAACATAAAATATGGCAAAATTGGTAAATTAAGGAAAGCTATGAACCACAAATGCTCAAAATCAATAAAGGCAACTCAAACAAACATATAAAAGTCACCAAACATCAAATTAAACAACTAGGAATCTAAAATTGCAAGACTATATAAATATGGAGAAAGGAGATGAAAATAAAGGCAAGTGTAGAACAAGTGTAGTAATTAAAAGAGAAATTAAAGAAATACTTACAATGAGATAGCAAAATTCAAAGCCAAAATTGAAGTATAAAATGCTACAAACCCTAATTAAACCTAAGGAAACTTGAAAGAAAACCTAAACTAAACTACCCTAAAACTACTCCTAAAAACTCCTCTATGAAGTATGGTAGTGTATGGTATGATATATGGTTGCTTCCCCCTTCAAATATGCTCCAAAGCTTTCAAAAATGGGCCAAAAAGCCCCCCAAAACGCGAGTCCACGTGACTTTTTAATGGAGGCACGCGTTGGTACCTGTGCGGACGCACAGATGTATGCGGATGCACAGATGTGTGCGTTCGCACACTTCGCTGAATTTCCACTTGTGCGTACGCACAGAGGGTTGTGCGCACGCACACTTCGCGATGCTCTGGATTCGCTCTGCTTAGGTTCTTGTGCGTACACACAGGTTGTTGTGCCCACGCACGCATGCTGATTTCCTACTTGTGCGTACGCACGCTTGCTTGTACGTACGCACACATGGCTGTGTGCTTCTCTTTTGTTTTCTTCATGCTTTCTCCCTTTATACATGCTTCCTTCCACTTTTGCCTTGCCAAACTTTCCTCTAGGACCAAAAATCACTCAACAACATGTCATGGCATCGAATGGCATAAAAGTGGGATTAAAAATCACTAATTTAAGCTCAAAATCGCATGTTTTCATATTTAGGCACAATCTAGAGAGAAAACACAAAAACATGCTATTTTAGTGAATAAGTGTGAGTTTATGTGATGAAATCCATTCAAATCAAACCAAAATACATCGTCAAATATGGATTCGTCAATTCTCCCACACTTAAACAATAGCATGTTCTCATGCCAAACCAACAAGAAGAATGATAAAAAAGGGTAATCAACTTATTGAGTGCAACTATCTATATGCATGCAAGTATGTATATACTATATATACCTATATATTATAGTATCCTATTGAATTGGTGAAAACAAACAATCAAATTCTCAAGCATGTATATAGACATATAGGGCTAAGCAAAGAAGTAGCTCAATGCAATCAGAATCTAAAGAATTGATTCAACTCATAAAAAAGAAGCAACTTGCAAGAATGCATGATAAGAAGTATGGAAACATAGAGTTGAGTGATCGAACCCTCACTAGGTGTGTATGCACTTTCAACGCTCCGTGTTTAGGGTTTAATCACTCAAGTCTCCTCTAATCATGTTTTCAAGGATTTGCTTTTTCATCTAACAATCAACAAGTATTTGATGCATGTATGCAAGTATCATGAGGTCTTTAGAAGGTCGTAATGGGGTTGGGGTAAGGGTAGGATGAGTACATATCTAAGTGGACTAAAGGATTAAATCTTTGATTAGCTCAAGTACCCAACTCAACCTATATCAATCAACCCACAAAAAAATGCATTCTAGCCACCCATTACTTCTTTTCACACACATTCATGCTTTAATTTCTATTAAAAACACATATGCATTTCTTATTCCTTTTTTTTTTCTTTTCTTTGGGGGCAACCTTTGTCCCCTCTTATTATTTTTTTCATTTCATTTTTTTCTTTTCTATTTTTTTTTCTATGACAAATGCATATGGTTAAAGCAAATTGATACATGAATGTGCACCCATTTTTTCCAATTTTTTTCAATAATTACTTAAAACAAAATTTTTCTCTACCAATGCTTCCCAAAATTACCTAAGCTAATCAAGGATACAATCCAAGGTAAATCATAGTTTTCCGATTAGGGTTGTGATGTGCTAATAATTAGAACAAAGGGGATTAAAAAGCTCAAAATGGTTTAACAAGGGTAGATGCAAGGGTAAGGCTATATGGGTGAGTAAGCTTAATTCAAAGATGGCCTCAATCATGCTAAATGCATTCAAGACATCAAACTTCGGAAATAAAGAATCAAGTAAAACCAAGCTCACAATCATAGAAGGAGAAAAATCACACTATGAACAAAATTAGTGGTTAGAATGTGTAACCACTCATTAAAGCTCAAAAACTCACAAGGCATTTTGTTCTATCTCTCTTCTATGTTCCACAAAAATTCATTCAAGCAAGTTTAAAAATAATTTTTCAAATCAATTCAATAGAAAGCCCTAAAAACAAAATTCTTGAAAAATCCTTGTTGTTTTTCACCAAAATTATTTTCTATATGTATGTATGTTGTGATGGATGCAATTTTTTTTCAAAATTCCCTAGTTCTATTCCTAATTTTCAACATCCAAAAATTAACATGAACAATTAGGAAAAAATTGAACTAGGTGCTATACTATTCACATCATCCAATCACAACTTCTATCTATAAAATATATACTAAGAAAAGATGCAAAAATGCAACATGCAATAACTAGAAATAAACTATGCATAAGCTAAGATATATATACTAGAAGAAAATGCAATGCAACAATCAAAAGCACTCTAAATATCTACAAGAAACATAATAAAAAGAAATAAAAATAAAGTGCAAAGTGTTCAGAAAAGAAAGTTTACGCCCCAAAATGACGAATCCTCCCCCACACTTAAGCGTTGTATGGTCCTCCGTGCACAAACACAATCCAGGGAGAATGTCTCTAGGTTCCTCCACCTTCGGTTGGCGGATGCAGGGGCTTGGATTGTGTGGAAAATCGCCAAGTCCACTGTATTCTTGGCATCTCCATCCTCAGTTTTCTCCTCCTCTATCGGCTCCTTGCCTTATGTCTCATCCTAAAAAAGAATGGATAAAGTATAATTAGAAATCATAGGGCAAGTAGCATATAAGGGTAAAGGAGAGAGTAAATAAGCATCTAGTTGAGGAATTTTGCATAGTTGTGTGGTATGATAAAAAATTGAGCTATGTATGTATTCCAATTATGCGCGCGGTTAGAATACACGCAATGGTCGGTTAAAATGGCATCCACACAATCACAAGTAATAATGAGTTCCTCAATTAAATAGCCTAAGATGCAACTAAGAGATGAGCATCAATTAAACACAAGCAAGCTTAGGCAATTGCAACAAGAGTGAATTGAATTTAGGAAATATTGGATATTGAAGGTGTGCAAGTGAAAGAGCAAAATTGATATATAAAATAGCACAACAAACAATAACCAATGCAATGATGAAAAGAAAATTACTTATTCATCCTTAGGAAAAATCAAATAATCCCACGGTTAAGGTGTTTGTTACAAAAAGGTGACAAACTTGATAGAATCAAGTTAAGTCAACTCAAAAAAATGCAAGGCATTAGCAAGGAACAAATACCTTGTTATGTGATTATATTGACTTAAAAATCATGATGAACAAGCAACTCAATTCAATTCACTAAACTCCATGTGCACTCATAAAAGTTTCACCTAACATGCAACAAAATGTACATGCACAAATCCAATTAGGTGATAGTAATTCAAGGCAAAGTATAAGTGCATTGATGAAATTCAAGCAACAGCAACCCAATCAATCAATATGCAAACACTTGCAATTTATTTACCTAACAAACAACTTAAAGCAAAACAAATATAATTACTAAAACAAAAATGAGATGCAATGAAAACAAAGTAAAACAAGTAGAAAATAAGGTAAAAGATAGAGAAGAGAGGGATGGAGTAGGCGGGAAGTGCGTTAGGGCTTATTTAAAGTGGAATAGGAATGTTACCCAAAACAGCACCTGTGCGCACGCACAGATATGTGTGCATACGCACAAAAAGGTAAAACAGGGGGTGTGTGCTCGCACAAGGTGTGCAAGTGCTCCAAACAAAAGGCGAAAATAGAAGTGTGTGCACGCACAAGCCTGTGCGCGCGCACAGTACGTTTTTTTTGTAACTGATGGATCATGTGTGCGCGTGCACAAAGGTCCGTGCGCACGCACAAGAGCGAAAAGGGGTATGGGGTGCAAGCGCACAGGCCGTGCTGGCACTGCAAACAGAGGGCAATACAAAGAGTGTGCGGGCGCACAGGCTTGTGCACTCGCACAGGTCGCGAAACTCACAGTTGTGTGCGCATGCACAGCAACGTGTGTACGCACAGATGCCCTGTTTCAAAAAAAATTTTCTTTCAAAAACTAATGCATTAAGCCTTAACTCAACCCAAATTCATCCCCAAACATTCAAAACATCACAAAATCATGATCCATATGCAAATTAACATATCTAAGCTCAAATTAAACTAATCCTAAGCTAATTAAGACATGTAATAAACTAAGACTATAAACAAAGAGAAAGGGTAAGAAAGATGTTACCATGGTGGGGTGTCTCCCACCTAGCACTTTGGTTTATAGTCTTTAAGTTGGACTTATTGAGGAGACTCTAGCTAGGGTGGCTTGTGTTTCCACTCTTCCTTGAACCTTCATCCATGCTTGGTCTTTGACTCTTGATAAACCACTATTTTATAGTTTATAATGTGTTTAATTGTGTGGTTTTATCATGATCTATACCCATTTATTCATATGATTAGCATGCATTTATACTTCCTTCCTAAAATTATTATAGGATTGAAAACTTGCTTCATAGAGACTTTTAATTATGTATTTTAATTCTCCTTTATTCCATTCGATGCCGTGATCTGTGTGTTAAGTGTTTCAGGCTTTATAGGGCATGAATGAGTTGGAGATTGGAAAGGAAGCTTGCAAAATTGGAAGGAAAACAAGAAATTGAGGAGATGACCAGCGAGAAGTGACGCGGCCACATGGCTCACGCGACCACGCGAAAGAGAGGAAATCGCAGTGACGCAGCCGCATGGCTCACGCAACCACACGGATTGGAATAGCACAAGTGACGCGGAGGCATGGACAACGCGCTCGCGTGGCAGGACAAAACGCCGAATGACGCGTTCGCATGAATGACGCGATCGCGTGACGTGCGCGATCTGCATAATCTGCAGAATTCGCTGGGGGCGATTTTGGGCCCTGTTTTGACCTAGTTTTTGGCCCAGAAAAGCAGACTAGAGCCAGAGAACATGCAGAAACCAAGAACAACATTCATTCTACACAATTTTAGTTTTTAGATATAGTTTTACTCCTCCTCTAGGTTTTTCTCTCTACACATTCATAGTTCTTAGGATTTTATTTCTATTGCTCTTTGCATTGGGATATTGAGAAGAGTTATTACCTCATCAAGACTTTGTCATTCTAGTTCATTTTCTTTACTTGGCTTTACTCTTTCATGTCCTTTAATTTACTCAATTTTACTGTTGGATTATTTTAGAATTTATTAATACAAGAATTACTTTTATTTTTAATTGATTCCTTTGAGTTTTATTTATCATGTCTTTCTTTAATTCGCTTTCCTATGTTATGAGTTCTACATTCACAATGAGCGAGTAGTTCCCTAACTTGATGGGGAGTTGATTGAAAGGAACCCTTGAGTTGGGATGCTTAAAAGAAAAAATTGTAATTGGGTTTATTGTTGGAATGCTCTCTAGTCACTAACACTAATCCTTTTCAATTGAGCAGATTGGAACTTGTGAATAGAAACAGCATTCCAACTTGTTTGACTTTCCCTTACCTAGTAAGGGATAACTAAACAGAACAACCTTCAATTATCAATTAATCTTGAGAGTACTTCAACAAGAATAGGGCTTCCAACTAATCTACTCCCAATCAAGGCTTTTATTTAAATTATTTAATTTCTCTAATTTAATTTCCTGTTTATTCAACTCAAACCATTTTGAAAACATCTGATTAATAAAATAGCACATCTTTCTGCAACTCATTGGGAGACGACCTGGGATTCATACTCCCAGTATTTTAATTTTAATTTTTGTGACAACCCTTCTAAATTGATAAGCGGATTCCTGGTTGGTTAAGAACTATACTTGCAACGCATATCTCATAACAATTCTTAATTCGCCAATTTCCGCCACGTCAATTTTTGGTGCCGTTGCTGGGGAGTTGCAATAGAGTGCTAAAGTTATTAATTGGAATTTATTTATTTGTATTTTATTTTATCTTGCTACTATGAGCTGCTTGTTTCTTTCGCTAGATGACGCGTTCACTTCCTGATCCAAGCTTGCCAGTATTCGATCCTGAGATTGAAAGAACTATTTCACGAATAAGGCAAGCTCGGCGTCGGTTAGTCCTCTCTGAGGGCAGATATGAAACGTCATTTGAGGAAGAAACCAGCCCCCGTTCTACTGATTCGGTTGATTTACGTGTAGGTGACATGGCAGCACCTAGGAGAGTTACTATCTAGGAGGCTGGAGCCCCTGATTTTACAATGCAATCGTTTCAAGCGCATCACCCAGCGGTGGCTACAGACTTTGAAATAAAGACTGCATTGCTCAATTTGATGCCCAAGTTTCATGGCTTACCTGCTCAAGAGCCTATCAAGCACCTGAGAGATTTTCAAGCAGCCTGTTTTACTGTCAGGCGTGATGGTGCAGATGAAACTTCAATTTTGTTGAAAGCTTTCCCATTTTCTCTTGAGGGAAAGGCAAGAGAGTGGTACTACACTCAACCCGCAGCAACTGTATCCAACTGGGATACACTTAGAAGAGAATTTTTGGAAAAGTTCTTTCCAGCTGAAGTTACTGATAAACTGAGGAAAGACATTTCCATGATTGTTCAGGACGAATCTGAGACTCTCTATGAATACTGGGAGCGTTTCAATAATCTTCTGGAAGCATGCCCCCACCATATGATTGACAAGATAGTGTTACTCGGTTACGTCACACAGGGCATGAGGCCCCAAGATAAGACCACATTGGAAAGTGCTAGCAATGGGTCCATGAAAAAGTACAAGACCACTGATGAGGCATGGCAATTGATCAGCGACTTAGCTGAATCCACTCGGAATCAAAGGCAGAAACAAGGCCGTTCAAAAGCCGTTGCAGAAGTATCCTCTGGCAGAGAGACTGCTGCTCTAACTCAGAGTATCTGTGAAATGACCAACTTGCTGAAGTAGATGCAATTGAATCAACAACAAGTTCAGCAAGCTCAACCTTCTCCACCACAGCAAAGCCAACAGTTCGTCCCACAGAGAGTTTGCGGAATCTGTGCTGATTATAGTCATTATACTGACGAATGTCCGCAGCTCCGATAGGAAAATAACACCGTGGCAGCCACTCATAACTTCTATGACCGCCCCAACCAAGGGTACAAACAAGATGGCAATTATAGCCATGGATGGCAGGACAATTCTAACCAGAATTGGAGGGACAACAGCAACAGAGGAGGCAGAGACAATCAGGGAAATCAGAGGTGGAATAACAACAACAACAGGCAGCAGAACCAGAACCAGCCTTACAGAGCACCTCACCTGAGGCAATCCCAAGGACCACAGAATACCCAACAGCAGACCTCTCAAATTACTTATCCTTCTTCATCTACTAATGATGACTTACTACAATCTATTGATCGGAGACAACAGACCATGGAAAATAACCTTTATGCTACACTAAATGGTCTGACCTCTACCCTGCAAGCTCTTGTCTCACAGATTGGATCAATAAATAACTCCAATAACCAGCCTTTGAGCTCCAATGGAATTCTCTCTCAACTATTACCCAATCCAAAGGGTGGCATTAATTCCATCACCCTAAGGTCCGGAACCACACTTCAGGAGAGGAATCAGGAGGAGCCAAGCCCACCAGAACACACCTCAGCTGAAGAGGTAGTGGAAATAGAAGATGTTGAAGAGGAAGAAGACATACAGGACTTAGATGAAAAAGAAGAAGTTCAACCATAGGAGGAAGCACCACAGGGAGTAGACACTGCAGAAGACACCACTCCCATTCCATTTCCACAACTTGCAAGGAAGCCCAGGAAGCAGCTGGAACCTGACCCCAAAATGGTAGAAATATTCAAAAAGGTTGAGGTAACTGTTCCTCTTTTTGATGTTATTCAACAGGTACCTAAATATGCAAAGTTTCTAAAAGATTTATGTATACATAAAGACAAAATTAATGAATTAGAAACTATTCCTTTAGGTAGTTCCATATCTGCTTTAATGGGAGGTTTACCTGAAAAGTGTAGTGACCCAGGTCCATGTATGGTTAATTGTACTATTGGTGGTGTGGTATTTTCTGCCTGCATGTGTGATTTAGGAGCATGTGTGAGTATAATGCCTTTGTCTATATATGATATTTTGAGGTTTCCTCCCTTAAAAAGGTCGGCAGCTCGTTTTGTGTTAGCAGATAAAAGCATTATTACAGTGGCTGGAGTTGATGAAGATGTATTAGTGGGCATTAAGAGGCTCACATTTCCCATTGATTTTTATATCCTGGAGATGCCCCAAAATGACCCAGAGAAGCCATCATCAATCCTACTCAGAAGACCATTCTTGAAGACTTCGAAGTTCAAATTAGATGCTTTTTCAGGAACATACTCTTTTGAAATAGATGGCCGAGTAGTAATCTTCAATCTAAATGGAGTTATGAAGCATCCTTCGGAGGATCATTCTATCCTCCAGTGTGACATCATAGATGAAACTGTGACTGAAGTTCACCAGGAGGAATTTAAAGAGAAGTACATAGGACAAGGTCTAAGTGTGGGGACATTCTCAGAGGACAATGACAGTGCTTTACCATTGTCACCAGCTCCAGACAACCCAGAGCCTGACCATGATCAGAAGCTAGAATTAAAACCCCCTTCCTCCACACCTCAAATATGCTTACCTTGAGGACGAGTAGGAGTTTCCAGTTATCATTGCAAGGGAACTCACTTCTCAACAGGAAGAGCAGTTACTTAGTGTGCTGAGGAGGCACAAGAAGGCAATTGGTTGGAGTTTGGCAGACATAGTAGGCATCAACCCTCAAGTCTGTGAGCATAGAATATTTTTAGAAGAAGGAGCAAGACCTGTCCGTCAACCCCAGAAGAGACTGAACCCCACTATCTTAGAGGTTGTCAAAAAGGAAGTGACCAGACTACTGGCGGCAGATATCATCTATCCCATCTCAGACAGTGAATGGGTAAGCCCAGTACAAGTGGTGCCAAAGATGTCTGGAGTCACTACAGTGAAGAATGAGCATGGAGATCTCATTGCAACCAGAGTTCAGAATGCCTGGAGGGTCTGTATTGACTACAGATGCCTCAACCAGGCCACTCGTAAGGATCACTATCCTCTTCCATTCATTGATCAAATGCTGGATCGCCTGTCAGGTAAATCACATTATTGTTTTTTAGATGGTTACACAGGTTATTTCCAGATTCATATAGCTCCTGAGGATCAAGAAAAGACCACTTTTACATGTCCTTTTGGGACTTATGCTTACAAGAGAATGCCCTTTGGCTTGTGCAATGCACCAGTTACCTTCCAAAGGTGCATGATAAGTCTTTTCTCTGATCTTATTGAGGACTGTATGGAAGTTTTTATGGATGATTTTAGTGTGTACGGCGATTCCTTTAGCCTTTGCTTAGATGGATTATCTAGAGTATTAGATAGATGTGTCAGTACAAACCTTGTATTAAATTTTGAAAAATGTCACTTTATGGTAAAACAAGGTATTGTACTAGGACATGTTGTGTCTAATACTGGCATTTCTGTAGATCCAGCAAAGGTGGATGTTATTTCTAGTTTACCTTACCCCTCCTCTGTAAGGGAAGTCCGTTCATTCCTTGGCCATGCAGGTTTTAACAGGAGATTCATTAAGGACTTCAGTAAGGTAGCACTTCCCTTATCCAGGCTACTGCAGAAGGATATTGAGTTCGAGTTCAGTGAGGATTGCAAACAAGCGTTTGATAAGCTGAAGAGTGCTCAGTCTCAAGCTTTTTCACTTGACACCTTCACGCCACAAGCACATGGTTAGGGACAGCTTGATTTAGCCGCTTAGGCCAGGATTTTATTCCTTTGGGCCCTCCTATCCATTAATGCTCAAAGCCTTGGATCCTCTTTACCCTTGCCTTTTAGTTTAAGGGGTTACTAGCTTTTTCTGCTTGCTTTCTCCTTTTCTTTCTTTTTCTTTTATTTTTTGCCATTTTTTTTGCAAGCTTTGTGTTTTTCACTGCTTTTTCTTACTTCAAGAATCAATTTTATGATTTTTCAGATTATCAATAACATTTCTCCTTTTCATTATTCCTTCAAGAGCCAACAACATTAATATTCATAAACAACAATTTCAAAAATATGCACTGTTCAAGCATTCATTCAGAAAACAAAAAGTATTGCCACCACATCAATATATTTCAACTAATTTCAAGATAAATTTTGAAATTATGTACTTCTTGTTCTTTTGTAAATAAAAACATTTTTCTTTTAAGAAAGGTGAGGGATTCATGGAATCATTCATAGCTTTAAGACATATACTCTAAATTTTATTGATCATGGAATAAAAATAAGACATAAAATAAACATAAAAGCAGAAAAATAATAGTAGAAGAAAGGAAATTAAAGACACAAAAGTAAAGCTTATGTAACTCTTAAAATATGTTTCTAATAATAAAAGTTATCACAGAGTTAGGAATAAACAACCTTTATTTTGAGAGATAGGTGCTTCTTCAATCTGTGGGATGTCCAGCTCTTCAAGGATCAGCTTCTGGCGCTTTAGTTCCTGTAGCTCACGCCCTTGCTTCTCTTGTTCTCTGAGCAGTTTGCAGAGCATGCTGTTCTGATTCTGCTGCTCTTCTTTGAGTTGATCCATAGATTCTTGCAGCTTGTTGACAGATGCTTCTAAGCGGGCCCAATAGTCAAATTGAGGAATTTCTGGGAGGAGCTCATGCGCCCTCCTCTTGATGAGGTTGTCTTGAACTTGAGATCCATCCATTACCCTTTTGGTGATTGAGTGTTCAACTGGGATATACTCATCCACACCTATCTGTACTCGCGCATCTTTACATAACAGACTGATCAAGCTTGGGTAAGCCAATTTGGTTTCAGTGGATTCCTTGTTTGCAAATAAGTAAATTTCACAAGGAATTAGCTGATGAACCTCCACTTCTTTTCCCAGCATAATACAGTGAATCATTACTGCTCTTTTGACAGTGACTTCAGAGCGGTTACTGATGGGAAGTATAAATCGCCCAATGAAATCCAGCCAGCCCCTAGCAACTGGCTTAAGGTCTCCTCTCTTCAGTTGGTTTGGAACACCTTTTGCATTGGTTATCCACTTGGTTCTAGGGAGGCATATGTCCTCTAGAACTTGATCCAGCTTTTTATCTTTAGCCATTCTCCTATTAAAGGATTCTGGATCATCCTGCAGTTGAGGAAGTTTGAGGACTTCTCTTACTTTGTCAAGATGGAAGTAGATAATCTTCCCTCTGACCATGGTTCGAAAAGTGTGGAATGCAGTTCCCTCCATTCTTTGCTTATCTGTCATCCACAGATTTGCATAGAATTCCTGGACCATGTTTCTTCCCACATTCATCTCAGGATTAGCTAGGATTTCCTAGCCTCTGTTTCGAATCCGCTCTTGGATCTCCAGATATTTGTCTTCTTTCAGATCGAACATGACTTTCGGGATCCCTGATCTTCTGCACACAATTTTGAAGTAATGATCTGCATGTTCTTTGGTGTAGAACCTCTCATGAATCCATTGTGATTTTGGATTGTTCTCTTTCTTGCCTCTTGGAGTGGTTTGTTTTCCTTTAGGGGCCATGATCTTGGTCAGTGATCACAGAAAATCACATCAAACTTAGAGGTTTGCTTGTCCTCAAGCAAAAGTAAAGAAAGAAGATGAATAGATGGAGATGATTCGAATAATGGAGGAAGGGGATGGCCGAATGTATAAATAGAGGGGAGGGAGGGAATGGGTTCGAATTTTTAGAAAAAGATATGATATGAAAGATATGATTGATAAGAAATAAACATGATATGAAAAAGAGAAGATTGTTTTCAAAATTTAAGAGATATGAAAAAGATATGAGGAAGTTAGATCTGAATTTTTGTTTATGCATCTAAAAAATAAAAGATAATATGAATGAATTAAAAAGATTTGAAAAGAAATTGGAAAGATGAATGAGTTTTTGAAAGAGATTTGAAAAGAATTGAAGGAGAATTAAAAAGAATTTATAAGATTATGAATTTTTGTTAATGGAAATTAAAAATTGAATGTTTGTCATGTTTGGATGCAGAAAATTTTGAATTAAAACATGAAAATTTTAAAAAAATTGAATTGGAAACGAAATTACCTCTCCCCTAGCTGTGCTGGCGTTAAACGCCCAGAATGATAGCCATTCTGGCATTGAACACCCATCTGGTGGCCATTTTGGGCGTTTAATGCCCAGCCAGATACCCTGGCTGGCGTTAAACGCCACAAATCCTTTCTCACTGGGCATTTTTCTGAACGCCCAGGATGCTGCTATTTCTGGCGTTAAACGCCCAGAATGCTGCCCATTCTGGCGTTTAACACCCAGAATGATATCTTTACTGGCGTTAAACACCCAGAATGATAGCCATTCTGGCGTTTAACGCCCAAATTGCCTCTTTACTGGTGTTTGAACGCCAGTGAGCTCTTTTTATCTGTGATTCCTCTGTTTTATGTTCTGAACCTTCATTTTCTTGACTTTTTCACTGATAAGCATTAACAAACATAAATAACATAATCAAACAAACTTATATAATTGTTATAAACATCTAATAATGGCTGGGTTGCCTCCTAGCAAGCACTTCTTTACTGTCTTTAGCTGGACTTTACTGAGCTTTTAATTTAGTCTCAGCTTTGAGCATTCTTGCTCAACATTGCCTTCAAGATAATGTTTGATTCTCTGTCCATTAATAATGAACTTTTTGTTAGAATCAAGATCTTGAAGTTCTACATAGCCATACGGTGACACACTTGTAATCACATATGGTCCCCTCCTCCGAGATTTCAATTTCCCAAGGAACAATCTGAGTCTAGAGTTAAACAGCAGGACCTTCTGTCCTATCTCAAAGACTCTAGATGATAGCCTTTTGTCATGCCATCTTTTTGCTTTCTCTTTATAAATTTTAGCATTTTCGAAAGCATTGAGTCTGAATTCTTCCAGCTCATTCAACTGGAGTAATCTCTTCTCTCCAGCTATTTTAGCATAAAGGTTTAGGAACCTGGTTGCCCAGTAGGCCTTGTGTTCCAGTTCTACTGGCAGATGACAGGCTTTTCCATACACAAGTTGGTATGGAGAGGTTCCTATAGGAGTCTTGAATGCTGTTCTGTATGCCCACAGAGCATCATCCAGACTTCTTGTCCAATCCCTTCTACGGGTACTTACAGTCCATTCCAGGATTCGTTTTAGTTCTCTATTTGAGACTTCAGCCTGCCCATTTGTCTGTGGATGATATGGAGTTGCCATTTTATGGTTAATTCCATATCTAACCAGAGCAGAGTCAAGCTGCTTATTACAGAAATGAGTGCCTCCATCACTTATCAGTATCCTAGGGACACCGAACCTACTGAAGATATGCTTCTGGAGGAACTTCATTACAGTCTTACTATCATTAGTGGGTGTTGCAATTGTCTCAACCCATTTGGATACAAAGTCTACTGCCACTAGAAAATAAGTATTTGAATATGATGGTGGGAAAGGCCCCATGAAGTCAATACCCCATACATCAAACAACTCAATCTCTAAGATCCCTTACTGAGGCATGGCATAACCGTGAGGCAGATTACCAGCTCTCTGGCAACTGTCACAGTTACGTATAAACTCTCGGGAGTCTCTATAGAGAGTAGGCCAGTAGAAACCACATTGGAGAACTTTTGTGGCTGTTCGCTGACCTCCAAAGTGTCCTCCATACTGTGATCCATGGCAATGCCATAGGATCTTCTGTGCCTCTTCTCTAGGCACACATCTACAGATTACTCTGTCTGCACACCTCTTAAAGAGATATGGTTCATCCCACAAGTAGTACTTTGCATCAGAGATCAACTTTTTCATTTGTTGTTTACTGTAGTCTTTGGGTATGAATCTCAGAGCTTTATAGTTTGCAATGTCTGCAAACTATGGTAATTCCTGAATGGCAAAGAGTTGCTCATCCGGAAAGGTTTCAGAGATCTCAGCAGGAGGGAGGGACGCCCCTGCTACTGGTTTTATCCGGGACAGGTGATCTGCTACCTGGTTCTCTATCCCTTTCCTGTCTCTTATTTCTATATCAAACTCTTGCAGAAGCAACACCCATCTTATGAGTTTGGGTTTTGAATCCTGCTTTGTGAGGAGATATTTTAGAGCAGCATGGTCAGTGTACACAATCATTTTTGATCCCACTAAATAAGATCTAAACTTGTCAATGGCATAAACCACTGCAAGTAACTCCTTTTCTGTGGTTGTGTAATTCTTCTGTGCATCATTTAAAATACAGCTAGCAAAATAAATGACATGCAGAAGCCTATTATGCCTCTGTCCCAATACTGCACCAATGGCATGGTCACTGGCATCACACATTAGTTCAAATGGTAATGTCCAGTCTAGTGCAGAAATGACTGGTGTTGTGACCAGCTTAGCTTTCAGAGTCTCAAACGCCTGCAGACACTCTATGTCAAAGATAAATGGCGTGTCAGCAGCTAGCAGATTACTCAGAGATTTTGCAATTTTTGAGAAATCCTTTATAAACCTCCTATAGAATCCTGCATGCCCCAAAAAGCTTCTGATTGCTTTAACATTGGTAGGTGGTGGTAATTTTTCAATCACCTCTACCTTAGCTTGATCCACCTCTATTCCTTTGTTTGAAATTTTGTGCCTAAGGACAATTCCTTCAGTCACCATAAAGTGACATTTTTCCCAGTTTAAAACCAGGTTAGTCTTTTGGCACCTTTTCAGAACAAGTACTAGATGGTCAAGACAGGAGCTGAATGAGTCTCCAAATACTGAGAAGTCATCCATGAAGACTTCCAGAAATTTCGCTACCATATCAGAGAAGATAGAGAGCATGCACCTTTGAAAGGTTGCAGGTACATTGCACAGACCAAATGGCATCCTTCTGTAGGCAAATACTGCAGAAGAACATGTGAATCTTGTTTTCTCTTGGTCCTGAGGATCTACTGCAATTTAGTTGTAACCTGAATAGCCATCCAAAAAGCAGTAGTATTCATGACCTGCTAGTCTCTCTAGCATCTGGTCTATGAATGGTAAAGGAAAATGATCCTTTCTGGTGGCTGTATTGAGTCTTCTGTAGTCAATACACATACGCCACCCTGTAACTGCTCTTGTAGGAACCAGTTCATTTTTTTCATTATGAACCACTGTCATGCCTCCCTTCTTGGGGACAACTTTGACAGGGCTCACCCAAGGGCTATCAGAAATAGGATAAATAATCCCAGCCTCTAGTAGCTTAGTGACCTTTTTCTGCACCACATCCTTCATGGCTGGATTCAGCCGCCTCTGTGGTTGAACCACTAGCTTGGCATCATCCTCCAATAGGATCTTGTGCTTGCATCTGGCTGGGCTAATGCCCTTAAGATCACTTATGGACCACCCAAGAGCTGTCTTGTGTGTCCTTAGCACCTGAATTAGTGCTTTCTCTTCCTGTGGCTCTAAAGTAGAACTTATGATTACTGGAAAAGTGTCATCTTCTCCTAGAAATGCATATTTCAGGGATGGTGGTAGTGGTTTGAGCTCGGGTTTAGGAGGCTTCTCCTCTTCCTGAGGAGTTTTCAGAGATTCTTCTGTTTTCTCTGATTCCTCCAGATCAGGCTGAACATCTTTAAAAATGTCCTCTAACTCTGATTCGAGACTCTCAGTCATATTGACCTCTTCCACTAGTGAGTCAATAATATCAGTGCTCATGCAGTCTTTTAATGTGTCTGGATGCTGCATAGCTTTGACAGCATTCAACTTAAACTCATCCTCATTGACTCTTAGGGTTATCTCCCCTTTTTGGACGTCAATTAGGGTTCGTTCAGTTGCTAGGAAAGGTCTTCCTAGAATGACAGTTGCACTTTTGTGCTCCTCCATTTCCATCACTACAAAGTCATTGGGAAAGGAGAATAGCCCGCCCTTGACAATCATGTCCTCAATTATGCCTGATGGAATCTTAATGGAGCCATCAGCAAGTTGGAGGCATATCCGGGTTGGTTTAACCTCATCAGTCAAACCAAGCTTTTCGATAGTGGATGCAAGTATGAGGTTGATACTTGCCCTAAGATCACATAGAGCTGTCTTGGTACAAGCACCCTCTAATGTGCATGGTATCATAAAGCTTCCGGGATCTATAAGCTTTTCTGGTAAGCTTTTCAGAATGACTGCACTGCATTCTTCAGTGAGAAAAACTTTTTCAGTTTCTCTCCAATCCTTCTTATGACTTAAGATCTCTTTCATGAACTTAGCATAAGAGGGTATTTGCTCAAGTGCCTCTGCAAACAGAATCTTTATTTCAAGAGTCCTGAGATAGTCTGCAAAGCGGGCAAATTGTTTATCCTGTTCCGCTTGGCGGAGTTTCTGAGGATAAGGCATCTTGGCTTTGTATTCTTCAACCTTAGTTGCTGCAGGTTTATTTCCTACAGAAGTGGTTGGAGAAGCCTGCTTAAGGGGGTTATTATCAGCACTTTCAGGTGTCTGATCCCTTATTGGCATTTGAACACCAGAATTGGGCACTGCATGGGTGTTTAACGCCAGATTGCCACCCTTTTCTGGCATTTGGACACCAGAACTGGCCATCCCTTGGACGTTTAACGCCACTTTCTTACGCTTTTCTAGCGTTTGAATGCCAGAATCATTCCTCTCTGGGCTCTTACTGTCTTCAGAGGGATTTTGGGCAGTGGGTTGGTCATCCTCTGTCATTTGTTCCTTTCTTGGCTTTCTGCTGCTTTGAATTGAGACATTCAATGTCTTCCCATTCTTTAATTGAATAACTTGGCATTCTTCTGTTATCTGTTTAGATAGCTGCTGTCTTGTCTGATTCAAGTGTTTTTCCATATTTTCATTAGCATCTTTGGTTTTTTATAGCATCTCTTTAAATTCTGCTAACTGTTTTGTTATAACAAGCAATTGCTGATTGAGTTCAGCAACTTGTTCTTGAGGACTAAGTTCAGTGGATACTGCATTAGCTTCTTCTTTTATGGAGGACCTACTACTTAAGTATAGATATTGATTTCTAGCAACTGTGTCAATGAGCTCCTGAGCCTCTTCAATTGTCTTTCTCTTATGTGTAGATCCACCAGCTGAGTGGTCTAGAGATATTTGGGCCTTTTCTGTAAGCCTATAGTAAAAGATGTCTAATTGCACCTATTCTGAAAATATTTCAGAGGGGAATTTTCTTAGCATCCCTCTGTACCTCTCCCAGGCATTATAAAGAGATTCATTATCCTCTTGTTTAAAGCCTTGGATGTCCAGCCTTAGCTGTGTCATCCTTTTTGGAGGGAAATATTGATTCGAGAATTTGTCTGATAACTGTTTCCATGTTCTTATGCTTGCTGTGGGTTGGTTGTTTAACCACCTCTTAGCTTGATCTTTTACAGCAAATGGAAACAGTAATAATCTGTAGACATCCTGATCTACTTCATTATCACGTACTGTGTCAGCAATTTGTAAGAACTGTGCCAGAATACTGGCAATTTTGCTGCACCATGATAATGAGCTAAGGATTTAGCTCAAAACTGCTTGCTCTGATGGGAGGTATACATATACTACTCCCATAGGAAGCATTAGTGGGGTTAGCATATGACCCCAAAGTCCTTCTGGACTGTTCATTTCTACTTAGGTCCATGATGGAGAAAGGGAGATGTTGTAGATTGTAAAATAGAAATAAAGTAAAAGAAAAATCAAAATATTTTTGTTTTTATTTTATTTATTTAAGGAGAAACTGAATTAAAAAGGAAATAAGATAAAATAAAATAAAATAATTAGAAAATAGAATATAATTTCGAAAACAAAATAAAATAAAAAATAAAATACTAAAATGGTTAATTAATCGAAAAGATTTGAAAAAAATTTGGATATGATTTTCGAAAAAAAATGAAGAGAGAAAATAGTTAGGGAGTTTTGAAAAAGATTTAAGAAGATAAATTTTTAAAATAGAAATTTTAACTTGGCTAACAAGAAACTACCAAATTTTAAAAATTTTGACTAAGTCAACCTAAGGAGTTCGAAAATAATGAGCAAATAAAGGAAAAGATATTTTATTGAATTTTTGAATTTAATGAGGAAAGAGAAAAACAATAAAATGACACCAAACTTAGAGTTTTTAGATCAAAACAAAGAAAGAAAACATGAAAATATTGAATATCAAGATGAACACCAAGAATACTTTTTGAAAATTTTTAAGAAAATAAAAACACAAAGGACACCAAACTTAAAATTTTTTGTACCTTGGACACTAATAATTCAAAAATGCACAAGAAAAACAAGAAAAGACACAAAACAAGAAAAACTAAAGATCAAACAAGGAAAATAAACAAGAACAACTAGAAGATTAAGAAAGAACTAAGAATATATGATTCAAAAAATTAAAAGAAAAATAAAATCATGCAATTGACACCAAACTTAAAACATGAAACTAAATTCAAACAGAAGACTAAATTATGAGGTTTTTGTTTTTAAAAACATTTCGAAAATAATTTAGAAAAAAAATAAGGATTTTAAAATTTACAAAATAATTGTGATTACACTTTTCACAACTCCGCACAACTAACTAGCAAGTGCACTGGGTTGTCCAAGTAATACCTTACGTGAGTAAGGGTCGATCCCACGGAGATTGTCGGCTTGAAGCAAGCTATGGTTATTTTGTAAATCTTAGTCAGGAGATTAATGATAAATGTGATTGTATTTATGAAAAATAAATAGCATGAAATAAATAGTACTTGTGATTCAGTAATGAGAAACAGGCTAAGGTTCCGGAGATGCTCTGTTGTATGAATCTCTGCTTTCCCACTGTCTTCTTCTCCAAACACGCATAGCTTCCTTCAATGGCAAGCTTTATGATCCTCTCGGATGAAAAATACCAGGTACGATCTCTATACAGCTAATCAACTGTCGGATTTCTCGTCTTGGATGAAAAATACCATGTACAGCTACCGCACGACTAATCATCTGTCGGTTCCACTAGCGTCAGAATAGGACCCTTGTCATTTTGCACACTGTCACTGCGCCCAACATTCGCAGGTTTGAAGCTCATCACAGTCATCCCTTTCCAGATCTTACTCGGAATACCACAGACAAGGTTTAGACTTTCCGGATCCCAGGAATGCTGCCAATTGGTTCTAGCCTATACCACGAAGGTTCTAACCTCCGGACTTGGTCTGTAGATTAGAAACCCAAGAGATACGCACTCAAGCTATCGCCCAATGACTACGTTGAGCTCAGATAGAACGGGAGTGGTTGTCAGACACGCGTTCATAGGTTGAGAATAATGATGAGTGTCACGGATCATCATATTCTCCATATTGAAGTACGAGTGAGTATCTTAGAATAGAATCAAGCGTGATTGAATAGAAAACAGTAGTAATTGCATTAATCCATTGAAACACAGTAGAGCTCCTCACCCCCACTTATGGGGTTTAGAGACTCATGCCATAGAAGATACAATATAAAGTGTAGAATGTCATGAGTTGCTAAATGAATCTCTAAAAGTAGTTTTTATACTAAACTAGTAACTTAGGTTTACAGAAAATGAGTAACTAAGTGCAGATAGTACAGAAATCCACTTCTGGGACCCACTTGGTGCGTGTCTGGGCTGAGCTTTCAAGCTTTCACGTGCATATACCGAAGGTTGGAGTTAAACACTACCCTGGGTGCCAAAATGGGCGTTTAACGCCAAGAATTATGCCAGTTCTGGCATTTTATGCCAGAAAGTTTTAGGCTGTCTTTTAACGCCAGTTTGGACCACCAAATCTCGAGAAAAATATAAACTATTATATATTGCTGGAAATCCCAGGATGTTTACTTTCCAACGCAATTGAGAGTGCACCAATTGGGCTTCTGTAGCTCCAGAAAATCCACTTCGAGTGCAAGAGGGTCAGAATCCAACAGCATCTGCAGTCCTTCTTCAGCCTCTGAATCAGATTTTTACTCAGGTCCCTTGATTTCAGCCAGAAAATACCTAAAATTATAGAAAAATACGCAAACTCATAGTAAAGTCCAGAAATGTGATTTTTGCATAAAAACTAATAAAAATATAATGAAAAGTAACTAGAACATACTAAAAACTACCTAAAAACAATGCCAAAAAGGGTATAAATTATCTGCTCATCAGTCACCGAGATGATTTAGCTGGCTTGTGTCCTATGGGAGGCAGATGATGAGACACCACCCAACGACCATGGGAAGGAGGACGTGATTCCGTGGGGGACATGGGTGCATGAGAAGCCCCTATCCCGGCGCCGGTCTCGAGCCAGAGCAGCATTAGCCGGACCTTCCTCTTCATCAGCTGCATCAGGACCATCAGCACCAGCAGCATCCATTACACCACCACCACTAGCACCCCAGCCGACATATCTCCTAGTGCAGCATTTGATCCGCTTCATGGAGCGCAGTGAGCGCCGCATTATGCGACGCTTGGACAGAATGGATCAGATGTTTGTGGCTCTGGGCGTTGAGTTGCCTCCTCTTCCCGACTCTTTTGCATCTGAGGAGGAGGAGCACGAGGAGGAGCCAGCTCAAACAGAGGCACCACCGCAGACACAGACTGTTCCAGAGGCTCAGCAGCCCCCTGAGGAGCCATGATGTGTGGGAAACGATCCAACACAAAACTCACCGGCAAGTGTACCGGGTCGCATCAAGTAATAATAACTCACGTGAGTGAGGTCGATCCCACAGGGATTGAAGGATTGAGCAATTTTAGTTTAGTGGTTGATTTATTTAAGCTAACAAGAGTTGATTTGAGTGATTTGTAATTGATAGAAGCTAAATTGCATGAATTGTAAAGGGAGAGGGGCAATTGACTGTAAATTAAAGAGCAAAGAAAGTAAAGAAGCTGAATCTTAAGTGTAAGTAATATAAATTGCAGAAACTTAGATTGCAAGAAATGTAAATGACTGAAACTTAAAGTGCAAGAAATGTAAATTGCTTGAATTATAAAAGGAATTGGAAATTGGGATTGCAGAAATTTAAATAAGAGGAAGCAAAATGGCATTAAATAGAGAATTAAAGGATGAATTAAACTGAAGTAAATCTCAAATAGAAAAGTAATTTGGCTTGAAGAAGCCTCAGCAAATGAACAGAAAGGAAAATGCAAGATCTCAGGGGTCAAGAGACTAGAAAACTAAGTCTAGATCTCACTACCTTCCTTGATCCAATTCAGAAAACAATTTCAAACAAAATGAAGGATGAAAATCAGTAAAGAAACTTGAATTATGCAAGAAAAGGAAACAAAGAGATCTCAAGGGTGAGGTTGAGACAGAATTTCCTCAACTCTTCACTATCAAGACTCAAGCAAGTTTTGTAGAAAAGAAAATAGAAAACCCAGAGAAGAAGAGAACTCAATTCTCCTGCCAATTCTCCAAGATCCAAAATCTCAATAACAAATGAAAAATTCTAAAAGAGGTAAAACGTTCAAAGTAAAAAGAAAAAGTCCTTTCTAAATCAAACTAGCTTCTATTTATACACTTCCTTCTAATGATCTTTAAGCCTTTAATTTGGGCCCTTGGCCTTGATGGAATTGGATTGAAGATAGCCTCTGTTGATTGCTCTTGGTCTTGAAAAGAAACCCGTTTGCATAATGGACTTTGGGATCATTCACGTTTGAGGCAAACGTTGACTCAAACGTCTTGTATTAGCATTATGCAGAATGGAGTTTTGCTGTCACTCACGTTTGAGTTCACGTTTGAGGTCAAACGTGAGCTCAAACGTGTTCCCTCCAAGGCAATTTTGCAGCCAATGTTTGACCTCACGTTTGAGGCAAACATTGGCGCAAACGTTAAGTCCTCCTGGGTGTATTATTGAGCCAACGTTTGACCTCACGTTTGAGGCAAATGTTGGCGCAAACGTTAGCTCCTCCTGGGTGTATTATTGAGCCAACGTTTGACCTCACGTTTGAGGCAAACGTTGGCGAAAATGTTGGCTTCCTCCAGGGTGTTCTTTTAAGCCAACGTTTGACCTCACGTTTGAGGCAAACGTTGGCGCAAACGTTGAGTCCTCCAGGGTTCTTCTTAAGCTAAAGTTTGACCTCACGTTTGAGGCAAACGTTGGCACAAACATTACCTTCCTCCCAGGTGCTTCTTAGCCAATGTTTGACCTCACGTTTGAGGCAAACGTTGGCACAAACGTGAGCTCTTCCCAGGGTGGCTTTGCTGCCTTCATTTCCATTGCTGCCATCCCCTTTCTTCAACCTTCCTCCAAGTCTTTTGGTCACCTATCATCAATCAACAAATGCATCAAAGCTATGCTGAAATCATGAGACTTCTTCTTATCCTTAGCATATAAACAATTATAGCACAAAACTCATGAAAATGCATCAATTTACTCATGATTGATTGAATCCTAATACACATAAATTTCTACCCAAATGGCTTACTTGTAATTCAAGAAAGTGTATAAAACCTATTAAAAACAAAGGAAAGAGACTAGTAAAACTAGGCTAAGATGCCTTGGCATCAAGCCACAGCCTGAGGCCCAGTAGACGGATGCGACTATTGACCCCCACTCTGAGCCCGAGCAGTAGCATCGAGGATGATGCTTCATTTTAAAGTGTGGGGAGGTCACCGTCGTCGCCATTGGTGGATAGCAATTTGGGGTGAACATTCCGGACATTTATCTCCCATTTTATGTTATTTTGCTTTATTTTGCATTTTGTTCAGGATTATTGTATATACTAGTATTGTGGATACTTATATTCTAGTTGTTGCGTGTTGCACCTTAGATTTGATACATTTCATATTTTAGTAGATTTTATTTACATAATTGTTTTTGCTTATCTTAGCTCTTTGGTTGTGATTAGAAAAATATTTTGGATTGTTGAAACCCAGTTGACCCTTTTTGTATATGCAGATGTTGGATTCTGACCCTTCTGCACTCGAAGTAGATTTTCTGAAGCTACAGAAGCCCAATTGGTGCGCTCTCAATTGCATTGGAAAGTAGACATCTTGGGAATTCTAGAAATATATAATAGTCCATACTTTGCCCGAGATTTGATAGCCCAAACTGGCGTTAAACGCTAGCCAGAGACCCTTTTCTGGCGTAAAACGCCAGAACTGGCACCGGAACTAGAATTAAACGCCCAAACTGGCACCCAAGTTGGCGTTTAACTCCAAGAATGGCCTATGCACATGAAAGCTTCAAATCTCAGCCCAAACACTCACCAAGTGGGCCCCGGAAGTGGAATTCTGCACTATCTACACCTAGTTACTCATTTTTTGTAAACCTAAGTTACTAGTTTAGTATAAAAACTACTTTTAGAGATTCATTTTGGCAACTCATGACATTTTACATTTCATATTGTATCTTCTACGGCATGAGTCTCTAAACCCCATAGGTGGTGGTGAGGAGCTCTGCTGTGTCTCAATGAATTAATGCAATTACTATTATTTTCTATTCAATCACGCTTGATTCTGTTCTAAGATACTCACTTGTACTTCAATATAGAGAATATGATGATCCGTGACACTCATCATCATTCTCAAATTTATGAACGCGCGCTTGACAACCATTCCCATTCTACCTGAGCTTAACGTAGTCATTAGGCGATAGCTTGAGTGCGTATCTCTTGGGTCTCTAATCCACGAACCGAGTCCGTGAGATTAAAACCTTCGTGGTAGAGGCTAGAACCAATTGGTAGCATTCCTGAGATCCATAAAGTCTAAACCTTGTCTGTGGTATTCCGAGTAGGATCTGGAATGAGGTGACTACTACGAACTTCAAACTCACGAATGTTGGGTGCAGTGACAGTGTGCAAAAGGATAGAGAGATCCTATTCCGACACAAGTGAGAACCGACAGATGATTAGCCGTGCGGTAGCTGTACCTAGTATTTTTCATCCGAGACGAGAGATCCGACAATTGATTAGCCGTACAGAAATCGTGCCTGGTATTTTTCATCCGAGAGGACGGATGGTAGTCATTGACAACGGTGATCCACCAACATACAGCTTGCCATTGAAGGAAGCCATGCGTGTTTGGAGAAGAAGACAGTAGGAAAGCAGAGATTCAGACGACAGAGCATCTCCGGAACCTCAACCTATTCCTCATTACTGAATCACAAGTACCATTCATTTAATGTTATTTACTTTTCATAAGCAAAATAATTTTTATTACTAGTCTCCTGACTAAGATTTACAAGATAACCATAGCTTGCTTCAAGTCGGCAATCTCCATGGGATTGACCCTTACTCACGTAAGGTATTACTTGGACGACCCATGCACTTGCTGGTTAGTTGTGCGGAGTTGCAAAGGTGTGATTGCAATTCCGTGCACCAAGTTTTTGGCGCCGTTGCCGGGGATTGTTCGAGTTTGGACAACTGACGGTTCATCTTGTTGCTTAGATTAGGAAAAATTTATCTTTTTTGGTTTAGAGTCACTAAATTTGAGTCTTTTGTTATTGTTTTTGTTAAAATTTTAAAATCCTTGTTTTCTTTTTCTAGATTTTTTCGATAATTTTTAATAAATAGATAAAAACCAATAAACTAATATTTGAGTCTTCTGTTTGAGTTTAGTTTCATATTTTAAGTTTGGTGTCAATTGCATGTTTTTATTTTCCTTCTATTTTTTGAATTGTATGTTCTTTTTACTCTTCATATTTTCGAGTTTTATGTTCCTTGTTCTTTCTTGATCTTCAAGTTGTTCTTGTTTATTTTCCTTGTTTGATCTTTAGTTTTTATTGTTTTGTGTCTTTCCTTATTTTTCTTGTGCATTTTCGAATTATTAGTGTCCAAAATATAAAAATTTTTAAGTTTGGTGTCCTTTGTGTTTTTATTTTCCTAAAGATTCCCAAAATTTGTTCTTGGTGTTCATCTTGATCTTCAAAGTGTTCTTGGTGTTCATCTTGACATTCAAAGTTTTCTTGTTTGTTTTCTTTGTTTTGATCTAAAAATTTTAAGTTTGGTGTCATTTTATTGTTTTTCTCTTTCCTCATTAAATTCAAAAAAATAAAAAAAATATCTTTTCTCTTTATTTTAATTGAATTTTCGAAATTTACATTAAAAAATTCAGATTTTTATTTTAAAATTTTTATCTTATCTTATCTTAGTTTTAAATTTCAAAATTCAAAATTTTTTTTCAAAAAAAATTATATCTTTTTCAAAATCTTATCTTATCTTATTTCAAATTCAAATTTCAAATTTCAATTAAATTCCAAAATTCAAAATTCAAATTTTAAAATTTAAATTTAAAATTTTAAAATCAAACTTTTTCAAAATTTAAATCTTTTTCAAATCTTTATCTTATATTGTTGACTTTTTCAAAATTCAAAATTCAAAATTTAAAATTCAAATTTCAAATTTCAAATTTCAAATTTCAAATTTTAAAATTTAAAATTCAAAATTTAATTTTCAAATTTAAAATTTAAATTTCAAAACTTTTTAATTTAAAAACTTTTCTTAAATTCCTTATCTTCTCTTACCTAACTTATCTTATCTTTTCTAATCTCAAATCTTAAAATCAAATCTTTTTCAAATATTTTTAATTAATTAACTAATTTAGTTTTCTAATTTCTTTTATTTCTTTTTCTTTTCTTAATTTTCGAAACTTGCATCAATTTTTTTATTTACTTTATTTAAAAAAAAAGGGAGGATAAAATTTTTATTTACAATCGACATCATCTCCCTTTCTCCATCATGGACCTAAGTGGAAATGAACAGTCCAGAAGGACTCTGGGGTCATATGCTAGCCCCACTACTGCCTCATATGGGAGTAGTATCTGTATACCCCCATCAGAGCCAGTAATTTTGAGCTAAACCCTCAGCTCATTATCATGGTGCAGCAAAATTGCCAGTATTCCAGTCTTCCACAGGAAGAACCTACTGAGTTTCTGGCACAGTTCTTACAAATTGCTGACACAGTATGTGACAAGGAAGTAGATCAGGATGTCTACAGATTATTACTATTTCCATTTGCTGTAAAAGATCAAGCTAAGAGGTGGTTAAATAACCAACCTACAGCAAGCATAAGAACATAGAAACAGTTATCAGACAAATTTCGAAATCAATATTTCCCTCCAAAAAGGATGACACAGCTAAGGCTGGACATCCAAGGATTTAAACAAGAGGATAATGAATCTCTTTATAATGCCTGGGAGAGGTACAGAGAGATGCTAAGGAAATGCCTCTCTGAAATGTTTTCAGAATGGGTGCAGTTAGACATCTTTTACTATGGGCTTACAGAAAAGGCCCAGATGTCTCTAGACCACTTTGTTGGTGGATCTATACATATGAGAAAGACAATTGAAGAGACTCAAGAGCTCATTGATATAGTTGCCAGTAATCAGCACCTGTACACAAGTGGTGAGACCTCCATGAAAGAAGAAGCTGAGGCAGCACCCACTGAACTTAGTCCTCCAGAATAAATTACTGAACTCAATCAGCAACTATTTTCTGTAACAAAATAGTTAGCAGAATTTAAAGAGATGCTACAAGAAACCAAAGATGCTAACAAGAATATGGAGGAACAAATGAATCAAACAAGGCTGCAGTTATCTAAACAGATAACAGAAGAATGCCAAGCTATTCATTTGAGGAGCGGGAAGACATTGAATGTCTCAACTCAAAGCAGCAAAAAGCCAAGAAAGGAACAACTGATAGAGGATGACCAAACCACTGCCCAAAATCCCTTTGAGGACAGTAAGAGCCCAGAGAGGAATGATTCTAGCATTCAAACGCCAGAAAAGGGTGAGAAGTTGGCGTTGAACTCCCAGTGGATGGCCAATTTTGGCATTCAAACGCTAGAAAAGGGTGGCAATTTGGCGTTGAACGCCCATACAGCACCCAATTCTGGCGTTCAAACGTCAATGAGGGATCAGACACCTGCAAGTGCTGATAACAACCCCCTTAAGCAGGCTTCTCCAACCACTTCTGTAGGAAGTAAACCTGCATCAACTAAGGTTGAAGAATATAGAGCCAAGATGCCTTATCCTTAGAAACTCTGCCAAGCGGAACAGGATAAACAATTTGCCCACTTTGCAGACTATCTCAGGACTCTTGAAATAAAGATTCTGTTTGCAGAGGCACTTGAGCAAATACCCATTTATGCTAAGTTCATGAAAGAGATATTAAGTCATAAGAAGGATTGGAGAGAAACTGAAAAAGTTTTCCTCACTGAAGAATGCAGTGCAGTCATTCTGAAAAGCTTACCAAAGAAGCTTAAAGATCCCGGAAGCTTTATGATACCATCCACATTAGAGGATGCTTGTACCAAGACAGCTCTATGTGATCTTGGGGCAAGTATCAACCTGATACCTGCATCCACCATCAAAAAGCTTGGTTTGACTGATGAAGTTAAACCAACCCGGATATGCCTCCAACTTGCTGATGACTCCACTAAAATTCCATCAGGCGTAATTGAGGACATGATTGTCAAGGTTAGGCCATTTGCCTTTCCCACTGACTTTGTGGTGCTGGAAATGGAGGAGTACAAGAGTGCAACTCTCATTCTAGGAAGACATTTCCTAGCAACTGGATGAACCCTCGTTGATGTCCAAAAAGGGGAGGTGACATTGATAGTCAATGAGGATGAGTTTAAGTTGAATGCTGTCAAAGCTATGCAGCATCCAGACACCTCAAATGACTGCATGAGCATTGATATTATTGACTCCCTGGTGAAAGGGGTCAATATGACTGAGAGTCTCGAATCAGAGCTAGAGGACATTTTTAAAGATGTTCAGCCTGATATGGAGGAACTAGAGAAAACAGAAGAACCTCTGAAGACTCCTCAGGAAGAGGAGAAGCCTCCTAAATCCAAGCTCAAACCACTACCACCATCCTTGAAATATGCATTTCTGGGAGAAGATGACACTTTTCCTGTGATCAAAAGCTCTACTTTAGAGCCACAGGAAGAGAAAGCACTAATTCAGGTGCTAAGGACACACAAGAAAGCTCTTGGGTGGTCCATAAGTGAGCTTAAGGGCATTAGTCCAGCCAGATGCATACACAAGATCCTATTGGAGGATGATGCTAGCCAGTGGTCCAACCACAGAGGCGGATGAATCCAGCCATGAAGGAGGTGGTGCAGAAAGAAGGTCACTAAATTACTAGAGGCTGGGATTATTTATCCTATTTCTGATAGCCCCTGGGTGGACCCTGTCCAAGTTGTCCCCAAGAAGGGAGGCATGATAGTGGTTCATAATGAAAAGAATGAACTGGTTCCTACAAGAATAGTTACAGGGTGGCGTATGTGTATTGACTACAGAAGGCTCAATACAGCCACCAGAAATGATCATTTTCCTTTACTATTCATAGACCAGATGCTAGAGAGACTCGAAA
The DNA here is from genome assembly GCF_059453495.1 of Arachis ipaensis. Taxonomy (NCBI): domain Eukaryota; kingdom Viridiplantae; phylum Streptophyta; class Magnoliopsida; order Fabales; family Fabaceae; genus Arachis; species Arachis ipaensis. The sequence goes on along the minus strand of NC_142438.1, from coordinate 68,016,967 downwards.
GTCATGAATACTACTACTTTTTGGATGACTATTTAGGTTACAACCAAATTACAGTAGATCCTCAGGACCAAGAGAAAATAGCATTCACATGTCCATCTGGAGTATTTGCCTACAGAAGGATGCCATTTGGTCTGTGCAATGCACCTGCAACCTTTCAGAGGTGCATACTCTCTATCTTCTCTGATATGGTAGAGAAGTTTCTGGAAGTCTTCATGGATGACTTCTCAGTATTTGGAGACTCATTCAGCTCCTATCTTGACCATCTAGCACTTATTCTGAAAAGGTGCCAAGAGACTAACCTGGTTTTAAACTGGCAGAAATGTCACTTTATGGTGACTGAAGAAATTGTCCTTGAGCACAAAATTTCAAACAAGGGAATAGAGGTGGATCAAGCTAAGGTAGAGGTAATTGAAAAATTACCACCTGATGCCAGGGCATTTTGGCCAGTTTCACTGACCTTTTCTTTACTGTTTTAGGGTAGTTTCATGCATTTTCTTAGGAAATAAGCAAGTTTTGGGTAGAATTTCACTTACATCTTCATTCAAGCAAACATTGTGCATTTTACATGATTTCATGAGAATTATGCATAAATTAAATGACAAATTGGATGATGCATGTCTCATAACTTGGATTAGAACTTTGATGCACTTTATTGCTTGATTTCAGGACAAAGGAAGCAAGGAAGAACCACGTTAGCAGCCACGTTAGTCTAATTAACGTGACCTCTAACGTGGAAGGGAAGCTAGATTGCAACGTTAATGAGAAAAGTAATCGCCAATAACGCCCTCGAAGCCATCATAGCCCACGTTAATTGCCACGCTAACTACATTAACGTGGTAGTTAACGTGGAAGAAGAAAATGAAGCCAACGTTAGTGACACTCACCTTTGTCACTAACGTTGGACCAAGCTCATATTGGCCACGTTAAGAGCCACGTTAACTCAGTTAACGTGGACTTTAACGTGGGGAAACAAAAGAATGACCAATGTTAGTGACACTCACCTTTGTCACTAACGTTGAGCTAAGCCACTTTAAGCCACATTAGTTGCCACGTTAACTCAGTTAACGAGGACTCTAACGTGGAGGGAGCAAAGAATCGCCAATGTTAGTGACACTCACCTTTGTCACTAACGTTGGAGATGGCTAGCAATACCACATTAGAAGCCACGTTAACCTAGTTAACGTGAACTCTAATGTGGGAAGTAGGGGCATTTTGGAATGTTAGTGACAAAGGTAAGTGTCACTAACATTCTCGAACATGTGGCAAGCCTACGTTAAAGTTCACGTTAGCTGACAAAGGTAAGTGTCAATAACGTTCTCGAAGATATGGCAAGCCTACGTTAAAGGTCACGTTAGCTACACTAACGTAAACTTTAACGTAGGGAGAAAGGAGGATTCTCAACGTTATTGGAAAAAGTAAGTCCCAATAACGTGTGCGAAGGACCAAGAGGCAACGTTAGTCAAGTTGATGCCACTAACATTGAAGTTAACGTGGACCACTTTGGGTTAGGAACGTTAGTGAAAAGGTGATTGTCACTAACGTTCTCAACCCCACATTTTTCCTTAACGTTAACACCACTAACGTCCTAAGCTAGAATCCCTGCCTACTTCACACTTTCTCTCTGCAAGTAAAGCTAAGCCCACTGAAAAAGATAACTGCTTCAACTCAAGATCCAAAGGCCCATATCCAAGACTTGAAGAGCCAACTAGAAGATCAGAAGAATAGTATAAATAGGGAGAGCTTTGAACTAGAAGGGAGCTTTTTGGGCATCATTAGAATTACTCTCTGTATTTTACTTTCTCTGCAACTTTTAGTTTAATTCTCAGAATGTACTCTCCATCTATGCTTTTCATTCCCAGAGCTATGAACAACTAAACCCCTTTCATTGGGTTAGGGAGCTCTGTTGTAATTTGATGGATCAATAATAGTTTTCATTATCCTTCTTCTCTCTTTTCTCTTGATTTTACTAGAAAGCTTTCAATCTTCATCCAATTGAGTAGTTATCTTGGAAAAGAAGCTATTCATACTTGGATCTCTTCTGAACCTTGGAAGAGGAATGAAGAGATCATCCTAGAATTGCTTTCTCATGTTGGACTAAATTTGGGTTTGGGCGGATATGGTGACATATAATTCTCCCAATGCTTTGATTTGGAAATATATGTGGTATAATCAGTGATCACACTTCATCTCTTTTCATGAGCAATTAGACCAAGGAATTGGCTATTGATCTGATTTGAGAGATTAAATTACCAAGGAATTGGAATTTAATCACTTAAGATTGCCAAGGAGATCAATGAATGCATTGATTGAGGAAGAGATGAAAATGAACTTGATCCAGAGAATGCAACATCTCCTAAGCCCAATGAACTCCCCATTTCTGATCTTACCCATTCTCTTTACTTTCTGCTATTTACTTTCATGCTAAACTCCCCTTCCCTAGTTAAGACTCTGCAATTTACCTTCCGTCATTTATTTTCTGCAATTTACTTTTCCACCATTTAATTTCTTGCAATTCTCAACCCAATTTCTGCTTAGCTCAACTAGAACATTCTTCCAATTAAAGTTGCTTGACCAATCAATCCCTGTGGGATTCGACCTCACTCTTTTGTGAGTTATTACTTGACGACAATTTGGTATACTTGCCGAGGGAGATTTGTTAAAGGACAAGTTTCTGTGCATCAAGTTTATGGCACCGTTGCCGGGGATTGATTTTGTATTAACAATGATTAAATTGGTGGATAACTAGATTGATCATTTGTTTTTATTTTGTCTGATTTAAGTTCATTTGAGTAATTTACTTTCTATTCAGTTATTTTCTTCCCTTTCCCCTACCCATTTTTCTTAGTTGTTTATAATTCAGTCACCAACCCACTAACTGTTTGATATATTGCATCACTCACACTAACAGCATTTCTGTAGAAATTACTATCTGCATCTATCTTTCTTGCTTTTGCCTTGTTGGTTGTATGACAGGTAGAAGAAGCGGGGCTTCAACTTCCTTTGATTCTGAACCTGAGAGGACCTTCCTTAGATTAAGGAGGGAAGCAAGAGGAAAGAGAGTAGTTGGTGTTGAGGAAGAGGAGGAGTACTTTGAACCAGATATGGATGAGAATATGGAGAACCATCATGAAGAAGAGGCTCACAACCATGGCCGAGAAGGTCCAGCACATCAGGCTAGGCAAGAGAGAAGAGTTTTGGGTTCTTACATCAATCCAAACCCAAGAAACTGTGGAAGTAGTATCCAACAGCCAACCATACATGCCAACAACTTTGAACTAAAGCCACAGCTCATCACCCTTGTTCAGAACAATTGTTCATTCGGAGGAAGTGTCCAAGAAGACCCCAATCAACATCTAACCACCTTCCTGAGGATATGCGATACTGTGGAGTCTAATGGTGTTCATCCTGACACTTATAGACTACTTCTGTTCCCTTTCTCACTCAAGGACAAAGCATCTAAATGGCAGGAATCCTTTCCAAAGGAGAGTTTAGCAACCTGGGAAGATGTGGTGAACAAATTCTTGGCAAGATTCTATCCTCCTCAACGGATCAACAGGTTGAGAGCTGATGTACAAACCTTTAGGCAGCAAGATTGTGAGACTCTATATGAAGCATGGGAGAGGTTTAAGGACCTGACAAGAAGATGCCCGCCAGATATATTCAATGAATGGGTGCAGTTGCACATTTTCTATGAATGTCTTTCATATGAATCAAAGAAGGCAGTAGACCACTCATCCGGGGGATCTCTGAACAAGAAGAAGACCATTGAAGAAGCTATAGATGTCATTGAGACTGTAGCTGAGAATGACTATTTCTATGCTTCTGAAAGAGGCAACACTAGAAGAGTGATGGAGCTGAACAACGTGGATGCACTGCTAGCTTAAAACAAGATGATTACCAAGTAATTAGCTGACCTCACCAAGAAGATGGAGAGGAATCTAGTAGCAGCAATCACCACTTCAGCAGCAACTCAAGAAGGAGTGAATGAAGAGGCAGAGGGTGATCAGGAACAGGCCAACTACATTGGAAATTCACCCAGGCAGCACTATGACCCATACTCCAAAACATATAATCCTGGTTGGAGGAACCACCCAAACTTTGGGTGGGGAAATCAACAGGATCAAGGCCAAGATCAGAGACGCCATAACCCCAGCAACAATGCAACTCACCAACATCCCACACAGAGATCATATCAGTACCCACCTAACAACACACCTCAACATCCATACCAAAGTCAAAATGGCCCTTCTCATCCTTCCAATCTCAACTCTCTATCATCGGAAGAAAGACTATCAAGGATTGAGACTCTACTTGAAGGCATATGCAAGGAAATTTAAGATAACAAGGTGTTCAAAGAGGAGGTGCGAGCCAATATCAAGAATCAGGGAGACACCATCAAGAGGCTAGAATTTCAAGTTGGATACCTATCTGAGAAGATTCCCAAACCTACTGATAGCTTCCCAAGTGACACAGAGAAAAATCCGAGAGGTGAAGCAAAGAAAGTCAGATGGGAAGATTACAAGATGGTTACTATAAGTGATAAGGAGACTGAGGAAGAGCTGAACAAACCATCAGAACAATCTGAAGAGACATCAGCAGGAAAGCAGGAAGAGAATCATCAGGAAACCACAATTACGCAGAAAGAGTTGCTGAGGCTCTATGCACCCTTTCCCCAATTACTAAATGGTGGTGTAGAGAAGAGAATATACTCAAGGTTTCTTGACATATTTGCATCCCTTCATGTAAACATACCATTCATCAAGGTTCTCCAACAAATGCCCTCATACATCAAGTATATGAAGGAGCTGCTGACCAGGAAAAGCTCACTCAAGGGAGGACAAACCATAGTGATGAACAAGGAGTGCAGTGCTCTCATTCAACCAGAGCTGCCTACAAAAAGAAAGGACCCAGGGAGATTTCACATCCCCTGTGCCATAGGAGAAACAATGTTTGACAAAGGACTCTGTGATCTGGGAGCAAGCATCAACTTAATGCCTTTATCCCTTATGAAGAGGCTGCAAATCAATGAGCTGATGCCACAGACGTAGTCATCAGGCTGGCGGACAAAACTCAAAAACAAGCAATTGGAGTGGTTGAAAACGTGCTGGTGAAGGTTGGGAACTACTTCCTTCCCACAGACTTTGTCATACTGGAAATGGAAGAAAGTCATCTTCACTCAATCATATTGGGAAGACCATTCTTAGCTACAGCCAGAGCGCTCATAGATGTGGAGCGAGGAGAGCTAATACTGAGGATACATGACGAACAACTCACCTTCAACGTCTTCAAACCCTCACAAGAAGCAAGTCAGGAAGGCAAGGAACTAAGGGCAGAGCATGACAGAGCAATGGTGGGAGAAAAAAGCATTGAAGCACAAGCTGTACACCCTGGAATTCCTTTGGGTGATGAACAAGAGAATCAGCAGCTGTCACAGCTAAAGGAAACTCAAGTGGAGCCAAAACCACCGGAATCATATGAGACCAGCAACAAAATCTCCCTAGGGAAAGAGACCACAAAGAGCAGGATAACAGCAAAAGAAATAAAGAAGAAAGTACCAAGGAGATGGAGGAATAAAAAGATCCCTACAGAAGATTTTTCTCCAGAGGATAAAGTGATCTCAGCTTACTTCCTAGATATCCCACCTCATCTCCCCACCATCCCATCTCAGTTACCTAAGGTTTTCACCATCAACAAAGTTCTCTCCCTAGAACATGTGGAGATCATTGATGAAGCCAATGGATATAGGTTTACTACAAGAGGGGAAGATCTGAAGCATTACCAACCACCATGACAAAGGCAGAACGTCAAGCTAGTGACGCTAAAGAAGCGCTTCATGGGAGGCAACCCATGTTTTATATGCTTTTAAAAGTAGTTAATAAAGCAAGGTTCAGGGATTTCAACTCAACTTGACATGCACTTGAATGAATCCTTTTGTGCAACATATAGTGAGGAACAAGTTTGGTGTTCAAGGCACACTAAGAGAACATAAATGTAACCCATATCATGTCACTCTTAGGGGCCTTGAACAAATCTTTTACACCACATGGCACCAAACTAAGTTTGGTGTTGCCAATGTTGCATACATGGATGTTGAGTTAGTCAGTTGGTGTGCACTCATGAATAGCACTTAGTAATTAGAAACAAAAACTTTAAAAAGTAGTTATTTTTTTTTTAATTTTGCCGCCACTTTCCACAAGTTTTCTTTTAATCACATTTCTTTTATTTTATAGGAGAATTGATGGGACAGTTGAAGGGTTCGGCTACCACAAAAGGAGAGGACTGTACACGTGTCTCCAAGGAGATTGCATTGGAATTGTTGCCATGCAATATTGGAAAAAGAACAAGCTTGGAAACTGAACCAACACCATCATAAAGTTGATGATCCTTGTGCTCATCCCATGCTAAACCCCATCCGTCCATCACACAACCACCCCATTAATCCACACCTTCTATTCACTCACCACTTCTCTATATAAGTGGTTCTTAGTTCATAACCCTTCTACATTCTAATTCCCATTCCTTATACTCCACACCTCCAGAACTCAAATCCCTTCACTACACCCAATCTTAATCCAACTGAATTCCCCCATCTATCCATACCTTCCACCACCTTCACACATCAACTCCTACTCATGGCATCATCAAGCTCCAAGAGGCAAAAGAAGAAGGAACCGATGGAGAGCATTCCTTTCGATGAAAGGAGATTCAAAATGGCATTCCATGAACTCAAATTTGAATGAATAAAGCTCAAAAAGATACTGTCTGAGTTAACATTCCAACTCAATGAGGAAGAGTGCCCACAGATTCGAGAGAAGATTGAACAAAGGGGTTGGCAAAGGCTCACGAACCCAGAAGCAAAGATAAATGCAAACCTCATCAAAGAGTTCTATGCAAATGTGTTCAGAGAAGACAAGACCAAGGCCCCCACCTTCAAAAGTTACGTAAGAGGAAAAGAGGTAGACTTCAGCCCCAATGCGATAACAAGAACTCTTCAGCTGAAATCACCACATTTTGATGAGCCTAGTTATCATGCAAGAATAAGTAAGAGCATTGACAATGATGAACTCGAAGAAATTGTGACTGACATATGTGTTATAGGAGCTGACTGGAAAAGGTATGCGGATAGGAGACCCCGGTTCATCAAGAGAGGAGACCTCAGCCCGGAAGCCAAGGGATGGTTTGAACTCATGAGGAGATCTATCCTACCAGCCGCGAACAATTTCGAGGTCAACGTTACTCGAGCTACTATGGTACATTGCTTAGTACAGGGTGGAGATATTAATGTGCATGAACTTATAGCTGAGGGGATTCAAGAATCAGCTGAGAAGATTGATTCGGGTGCCAGGCTTTGGTACCCCAGCACCATCCTCAGACTGTGTACGAAGGCCAAGGTAGTCTTCGAGGATAGTAATCCAGATTGGGTAAACCCTGGGAGGCTAATTACTCTCCAGTGCCTAACTTATGTGACACCTGCCTAACAAAAAAGAAGACCTCAAATAGGGAAGCGAAAACCAAAAGAAGGACCTCACCAAGAAGAGTCTCATCAGGAAGAACACCAACAAAGAGAATATTATGACCCAACCAACATAAACCTGAATCACATTCACGGAGCCATTGAGGAGCTAGCAAGGAGTTATATGGAGGGACAAGAACAACAACTGCACATTCAAGCTCAAAGGATGGATCGTCAAGAAGAGCTCCTTTCTAATTGGATGAATCAACAAGGAGAATGGCAAAAACAGCAAATAGAACACTATTACCAGCTTACTCAAGCCATAAATCAAGTGACTGAAAGACAAGAGCGACAAGACAAGCGCCTTCAAGAACTCAATCAACGACAGCTAGCTCAGACGAAGGCATTCAATGAGTTCAGCGTACTGAATGAAGGACGGCAACTACATAGGGAGGAGTTCAACATAAACACTCAAGCCAAGTTGAACTACATGTCTGGTCATATGCATAATCTACACTCTGCAATCCCTAGGTATGATGAGGTCCAAAAAAATTTTTACAGAACAAGAGGAAAGGAAGGTGAAACAGCAGAAGGAAACACTGAAGAAGAAGATGGAAGACGCTGGCTTCTGGAAGAAGTTGATTGGAAAAAGCAAGGGAAGTGGGAGTGCAAGCACTCAAGAAAAACACAAAGAGGACAAACAAGAAGGAGAGCAGGAGCAACCCCATGAGTAAAAGGTGGTGGAGTTCCCTCATTGTCCCATCTTTTTCAAGTTTTAAATAAGGAAAATCATGTATGAAATAGAACATGCTTCCATGGTAGTTTAGAATTTTCAATTCTGTTTTTAGTATTCTCCTTGCTTAGGTCCATGATTGCTAGTCAAATTGCCTGTTTTCAATTCCATCTTGCTTATTGTATGCTTGTCCTTTTAAGTCCAATAAAAAGAGATGTTATGAAAGACCAGAGTGGAGTTCAATTTGTGGAGTAAGTTCTTAGATTTGTGGTGTAGTAATCACTTAGCTAAGTTGGTTCACCAACAAGGTGGGAAGGCAACTATCTGTCCTAAATCATATGCTTGAAACACACCCCATGAGACTAGCTAAATAATAAGATCCTAATAAGAAAAAGGAAAAGAACAATAAGAGTTGAAAAAGAAAGAAAAGTTAATAAAGAATAAGGCTAGGTATCAAGGGCTTGAATCTTGAGGGATGTGTCTGTGGTGCTCTTGTACCAAGGATCTGCTTGGATGAATAAGTTCTTAGGAGTGCTTCATTACTTGGTAACTTGGGTTAACTAACCCGGGATCATCAACTGAAAATCCACTATCAAGAGCAACCTTGCTACAGAACATTTAGTAACCCAAAGAGGTGCTGGACACCAAGACCTCAAGGGAAGAAAATAACAAACCATGTGCCTGTGGTGTGCATGTATGGGGGAGAGAGACTTGAGGGAGTAAGTCTGATAAACCCATATTTTATGATATATTTTGTGCTTAGTTTGAGTGATTTATTCAATCCTTCACCCACTTATTCATATTAATTGCATGGTTTTACTTTCCCTTCCTTATTATGTGATGTATGTGAAAAACATGTTTTCTATGCTTTAATATTAATTATTTTTAATTACCTTTATTTCCATTCGATGCCGTGATTAGTGTGTTGAGTAGTTTCAGATCTTCTAAGGTAGGAATGACTTAAAGGATGGAAAGGAAACATACAAAAATGGAAGGAAAGCACAAAACGGAGCTTCTGAAGAAACTGGCAGCCACGCGATTGTATGGACGAAGCGATCGCGTGCCAAATGCGAATCAGCAGCGACGTGGCCGCATGACTGACGCGACCGCGTGGCAAGGAAATTCTCCGAATGACGCGACCGTGTGACCCACGCGGACGCGTGACAGAGGCCACGCACCAGAAATTGCAGAAAACGCTCATAGCGAATTCTGAAGCCCTTTTTGGCCCAAATCCAAGTCCAGAAGGCATAGACCAGAGGTTATGAAGTGGGAGAATGCATCCATTCAGGGAGAGCTCGCCAATTTTCACTTTCCATGATTTAGATTTAGTTTGAGAGAGGTTCTCTCCTCTCTCTCTTAGGATTAGGATTAGGATTTAGGACTTCTCTTAGTTTGTAAGAGTGACTCTCGATCCAGGTTTAATATTTACTTTAATGCTTTTATTCGTACCTATAAATGTTGCCAACTTGACTTATGAATCCTTCCCATGTTATGATTTGAATTAATGATTATTTGAGGTATTTCAGTTATTGATTGCTTTCTCCTTAATTTGTGTTACCATTGCTTCCCATCTAAGGACATTTTTATTCCAACAATTTTACTTTTTCTCCTTTGGTCTTGGTTAAGAAATCAGTAACTCAACATTATTAAACTCAGCATAATTGATAATCGTTATCTTGCTAATTGAACTGAACTTCAATAATCCCAACTTTTTCTTAGGAAAATAAATAGGATTCAAAGGTCAAATTAATTAGTCCCTTGACTTTCCTTTGCTTTAGTAAAGGTTAACTAAGTAGAATTTAGATTCAACTTTCATTATTGTTGAGTGAGATAATTAAGTTGGACTTCCAATTTCTCATACATTGCCAAAAGTTTGCTTTACAGTATTTGTTTATTCATTTTAATTGCTATTTAAATCAACTGTCATATTTGTCCCTCATTCTTAAAACCCCCAATTCTACAATCTCCATAACCAATAATAAGAATATACTTCCCTGCAGTTCCTTGAGAAGACGACCCGAGGTTTGAATACTTCGGTTAACAATTTTAAGGGGTTTGTTACTTGTGACAACCACAACTTTTCTAAGAAAGGTTGATTGCTTGGTTTAGTAACTATACTCACAACGAGAGTTTCTATAACCTCTAAACCATCAATCTTCGGGTTCTTTCAAAATGGCGTCGTTGCCGGGGAACTGCTAACGTGTGCCTTATTATTGGTTATTGTAAATATTTTTCTTTTGCTTGTTTCTCTATTTTTGTTCTTCCTTTTCATTTTATTTGCTACCATGAACTCTCACCCCTCTCGCTTTGAGTTTGGTTCTAACTTTGTTGAAGGAAATAGAAGTTACAGCAGGAATGTGCATCAAGGTCAGACCAATCAAGGATGGATGGAGCCAAGATGATCTGATCAACCCTTTAGGCAGCAACACTCTCCGAGATATCCTGGACAAAGACCATTCTACCGTGCATACCCAGCTGAAGGATATGGTGGACAACCTTGTAACTACCAACAAGCCCCACCCCGTGCATATAAACCATCCTTTCAACATAACCTCGAACCACCACACTCACGAGCTTCTCTTCACCATTCGCCACCATATGATCCTTCCTTACCCCAGTACCAATCCAATCACTCCCAATCACCACCACTTTCCTATGTATCATGCCCAAGTCCGGCAACCCGAGAAGCAGAGGTTCGCCTAAAGGAAACAATAAATAAATTTCAAACAACCATTCGACAACTAGAGCAAGTAGTAATTCAATGTGTTTCTAGACGCTCAAATACACAAGGATCAGCCACAGCCCTATGTGAATAGTCTAACGAAGAACGTAGCATGAAGGAAATACCAGAAACTCTAGTGGATAAGACAGAGAATGAATTCGTACTAGAACAAGTAGAAGAAGCTATCATTGTTCAAAAAGAAGAGTTGGTTGAAGATCTAGGAGATGCTGAACCTCCATGGGAATCCAGAACTGCAGAGAACTCCATCAAGGACGCTACAGTTAATGCTAAGGAGGATATTGTACAATCTCCAAGGCAAGTTGTTTATGACGAATCAGACGGAATAACCCAGGACACAAATTCCCTTGATGATGATAGTCACAAGTCAAATTCTCTTAGTAATGAACTTGCATCCGCAAGCGAATTCTCTGAGATCGAAGAATCTTCCCCAAGTGAATATGAAGATGATGCGGAGGTAGATTTATCTCAACCTCCAATCTATGACTCAAGTGATGAGGAAGACATAGAAGACTTTGACCAGGGTGATACTACATTTGAAGACTCTTACAAGGAAGTGGAGAAATTCACAGAAGAACCCAAGGGAGTAGAACTTACAGAACCCCCAGAAACACCTATCCCAAGGCCATTACCACCTAATACAAGCTTCAAGTGGGTACAATCCTTAACCTATAACTTTACTTATTCACTTGAATATGGTTTGCTTGAAACAGATGGCCAGCTTAGAGCTCTATGCGGCTTTAAGAGTAAGAGGGAAATGGCTCGTACTCAGAGTTGGTGCACAAGGTTCAATAAGGTTCCACGCTTCACCTCGAAGTACATGGATTGGTATCATGCTCAATTGCATGGATCACGGAGAACGTTTGGTCACCATGATGAGATTCTACTTTTTAAACCGCCCGGATGGAAACATATAGATCAAGATGGAGGCGGATTTAATAGCAAAGCTTGGGATCCTGGAATCTATTCTGACATTTGTCACCCCAGGAGCCTGAAAATTTGTCTGAAGCTGCTCAGAAGCTTTACATGCCTAGTTTGGGACCCCGGAGGCTATTGGCATTCCAAGCACTGGTGGAAATTTCTGGATGAATTTAAACACAAGCCACCATAACAAGAAGCCCTTCCAATGTCCAACTTAAGGACTTTAACTAAAAGTGCTAGGTGGGAGACAACCCACCATGGTATGATCGTTCCTTTTGCAATTTTAATTTTATTTCGTTTTGTTTGTTTTTGAATTTTATTTTTATTTTATTAAACCTGGAATCATGCATAGCATTCACATTAAGCATTGCATCCTGTATTCAAAAAAAAAAAGAAGGATGCACGACGCGACCGCATACCCCATGCGATTGCGTCATACTGCGAATACACTATCCACGCGACCGCGTCATCCACGCGGCCGCGTGCCTTAGAGATCAGCGTCAAAAATCCAACATCCAGAGAGTTAGGCTGGAATCGTGCGGCCCTTGTGCGTTTTGCACAAATTGGCCCACGCGATCGCATGCCACATGCGATCGCGTCACTTGCACTAAACCACTCCCACGCGACCGCGTGAGTGACGCGATCGCATCGCATGGATTACACAACACCCTAGGACGAGACAGAGAGTTGTGCTGAAACGGTGCTGGAGTCGTGCGTTTAGCACAATGTCCAGCGACGCGATCGCGCAACCCACGCGATTGCGTCATCCCCTCTTCCACCCCTTTCATGCAATCGCTCGACCCATGCGATCGCGTCATCCCCTCTCCTACCCCTCTCACGTAATCGCGCAACCTACACGATTGCGTCACCCCCATTTTCACCCCCACCACGCGATCGCGTCCCCCATTCGATTGCATGGATTTGAAAATATAACCCCCCTAGCTACGCGAACCCTATCAGTCGCGCTGCTCCCCCAACCCTCTTCTCCTTCTCTGCCCCTCTTCTCTCAACCACCACCCAGCCACCATTGCCGCCGCCCCGACCACCACCCAGTCGCCGCCGCCACCCAGACGCCGCCGCCACCGACCCCCTTCCTCCCTTCCCTTCTTTCTTTCTCCTTCTTCCTCTTTCTCCCTCCTTCTCCACCACTGCCCTCGGCCACTTGCCACCTCACACCATCGCCCCCAACCCAGCCGCACCCCCTCTGCCACCCACAAGCTACCCCTCTCCCTTCCTCTATCAATTACCCTAAACCCTATCCCCATTACCCCCTTCGCCACTGCCCCCTCAGCCGCCACCGACCCGCCGTGCCCCGCCACCGCGCCGGACGCCGCCGCAGCCACCACCCAACCGCTTTCTTACCCCGTTCTACTCCTCACGCCTACCAGGTTCCGATGAACGCCGCCTTTCTATCCTTCGCAGTTATTTTACAATTTTTTTTCTGTTTCTGTTCATAATTAGGATAGATAGATATGCATGCTGTAGTGGATTTTTAGGTTGTTAGGTAGATTAGGCTGTGGTTAGTGGATCTAGGTCTGTTTACTTGCACTGTTCATGCTTCTGTTTTATCAAAACTGCAATTTTGCTGTTCCTGTGACCTTGTTCATATGCTGTGATTTCCTGCATTTGCTGCTTGTTACTCTGAAATTTCCTGTTTCTATTAATTATAGGTAACTGCAGCAAGTTTTTTTAATTCATATGAACTGCCTTGTTTGCTGTTTATTTTCCGGGACAATCCAATTTTAGCTGGAATGCTGCCCAAATTTTTTTTGAATTATTTTCATTCATGTTTTGGTTTGGCAATCTAAACTCTGTTGTCCTCTGCCTTACCCAAACCATTTCATGAATGCTATGGCAGACTTTTCTATCCTCTTTGATTTCCTGGTTTATAAACTGCATCTGTGATATTCTGATTCCAATTCTTGCTTTCTTTATATCTCTTTGAATCAACATCACCCTGTTTTCCTTGTTAGGTTTTGAGTTATTTTTAGTCATAATTGTGAATCCTTGTTACATGGACTATTCTCTTTATGCCACTTACTGACTCACTAATTTTAATTTACTAACTTCTTTTTCAAATTCTAACCATACTAACCTTTTCAAAATCTCTTTTCTGATCTTTTTCACTTTCCTCTAACTTTCTAACCATGGCATACTGACAATTTTTTCTATTTAACTTGGATTCTGATACATTTTGGATTGTAAATTCTTCCTTTCCAAATTTTACACTACTAAACATTCCTTAATGCACATTTACTTGACTCATTTACCTCATTCTAATTCTCCTTTGCCGCTTTGAGTTTTCTTTGTTTAAATTGCCTATTTGCTTCCCTATTTTTATCCATATCCTGGTTTCCTATTTTTCAGGATGTCTACCTCACAAAGGAAAGGAAAAGGCAAGGCTACTGGCAAGCGCAAGAGAGGAGATTCCTCCCAGTCCATCATTGCCCTCATGCATGATTCCTCATGGCGGGAAAAGAACTTTACACAGTAGGAAAAAGCTGACCAGCTGCTCCCTGCAACTGATCCAATAAAATTTGCAAACCGGTACTGTGAGCTGAAGTACCCGACTTTTGCAAACTCCAGAAATCTATACCTGGAGAGAACTCTGAAGATTTCAGAAGCACTCCAATAATACACCACTGAGCAAATCAAGCAAAGAGGCTGGTTCTTTCTGGAGAGAACATTGACAGAGGTCAATGCATCTTGGGTCCGGAAATTCTACTGCAACTACTACATCACCACCTTAGATGCAGTGAACCTGAGAGGAAAATAAATTCTGGTCACTGAGGAGGCCAGAGGACATTCTCCAGCTCCCAGCAAGTCCGATCAGCCTGATGGTTATTCAAAGGCTGAGGAGGACATGCACCTGATGCAGTTTGATTGGGATGCTGTAAAGGCACGGATAGCTCTCGACCCGACTGTTCCTTGGGAGGTAGGTCAGGACACCACCATGCCTAGAGGGATCAAGAGGGCGTACTTAAATGATGAGGCTCGGTTATGGCACCAGATCTTGAGTAATTATGTGATGCCGAGTACTCATGAGACAGAGATCCCAGCTGCTATGATCACCCTCCTATGGTGTGTGCTGGAGGGTAAGGACCTTTATCTACCATGCTTTATTCGGCATTATATGGCTAGGGTCCACGTCCGAGGCACCCTCCCTTTTCCGTACCTGGTTACACAGCTAGGCCATCGAGCTGACGTGCCATGGGAGGATGCCAATGAGAGACCACCAGTGGCGGACTGCAGGAAGATCATTCCTCACAGCAGGAACTTCCTAGCCTTGGGCTACAGACCACCACCCTTCACTGCTAGTAATGAGATAGCCTCACCGTCTGCTGGACCCTCTTCATCCACAGCTGCCACTGCTACCCCTGCTGCTACCATTGCACCTCCACCTACCTCTGAGCCCGTATACCGCCTCGTGCACTGCCTATTCCAACAGCTTGATCAAATAGAGCGCCGTAACCGACGCCGGTATGAGAGATTGGAGCGTCGCAGCCAGCGAAGCTATTCGCATCTGAAGCTGATGATCCGACAGGGTGGTGACATCTCCTCCGAGCCTGACACACCATCAGAGCCATCAGAGGAGGAGGAGGATGAGCACGAGGAGGAGACTCACTTCCAGGAGGAGACCCATCAGCAGACAGACACAGAGCAGGCTGCCCCACATAAGGAGGTTACGCATCAGATAGAGGATGCAGATCCGGAGATCCCGATCCAGTCAGCACCGCCTCTACAGCAGCCAGACCCTCAGCCCACCACCACCACAGAGCCTCCAGCTACCATCCCTACCAGTGATGACACCCCTTCACACCCGGCTTGACTGAGCATCAGGGACGATGCTTTATTTTAAGTGTGGGAAGGTCGCCATCTCTGGCGTTTTATTTTGGTGAACCACTACATCTCTTTTTTCTTTTATTTTGGATATTTTTCTGTATTTTTCTTTCTTTTTTTCTGAGTACTTATACATTGCTGCTTTTATGTATTTTTACTCTATTTTTGCATTTTGCATTTTTAGTTCATATTTTTAGTTATTTAGTTTAGTTTGCAATTCTGACTTATTAGTTGATTAATTAGTATAGTTTACCCTTTTTAGCATAAGATAGCATAGTTTAAATTAAAAAAATATAAAAAGGAAGTAAGCTAGGAAATTGAATATAACAGATTTAAATCCATAAACCTTGTATATATAGCATTACATCATATAGTTAAGTTGACAACATTTCATCAAGGAGGAACATTAAAACTTTAAAGGCTACCCTAAATAATTTTTTTATGAGAATAATGGGAATTTTTAACTAAACCTGCATAACATATATGAATGATATATGATGCTTGAGTTAGAGAACACACAGCCTGTGAGTATTGAGCTTAATTGTATGGTTGCATTCAAACCATAATTTCATTCCTGTGTGTTTCGTTTCTTTTTATTCTAATGTTCTTTACTTTGCTTTAATCTATATGTCCAATTATAGAATATAGATACATGCCAAAAGAATGATTGAGGCCATAATTTGATTTTAGCTCACTTACCCCAAAATAACCTACCTTTCACATCACCCTTGTTAGCCCCCTTGAGCCTTTAAAATCCCTTTTATTCTATTTAGCCACACTACTAGCCTTAAGCAGAAAAACAAAATAAAATCCCAAGTTGAATCCTTGGTTAGCTTAAGATAGAAAATTATGAATAGATTAAAATGTGGGAAACCTATTGGGAACATGGATGATAGAAACAAAAGGTAGAAAAGTTGAAAGAAATAAAATAATTCAGAAAATTTGGGAAGCATGCTCATGAGAAATCAAAGTGATAAATTACCATGTGCATTAAAAAAAGTTATTTTTCAGCATTTAATAAAAGGGAATACAAAAGAATTCTCCAATGCAAAATAAAAGCAATGCACATGGGATAAAAACAAAAATTGAAACATGAGCATGTAACAACAAGTGGGATAATATGGGAAAATTGGTAAAGAAGTTTTGTTCTACTAAATATGTATGTTAGGTGAGATCTTAGTCTAATTAAGGATTCACTTATTAGCTCACTTAGCCTTATACATATATCCTTACCTTTACCTTGGCCCCATTACAACCTTAATTAAAGACTTCATGACTTTTGGTATGACTGTACTCTATAATTGTTGATTGGTTAGATGAAGAACAAAGTTATAGGAAGTAAGAATAAAAAGAAAAATAAAGTGAATAAACCCAATAAACACTGAGTGACTAGAGGGTAAACATAAAATCCAGTGAGGGTTCAATAACTCATCAACATATATCTGTGCTTAATTTACTAATTGTTTTGCAAGTTTGTACAATATTTTTATTTCCCATCTCATTTGCTAAAATGCTTTATTATTTAAGGGTTGGCTATATATATATATATATATATATATATATATATATATGACTCCTTGAGAATGTGAATTAATTTGACTACATGTAAGCTTTATATATGAGTGGATAAATTGGAATTGTATGACTCATTTAGGTAGATGCATTTAGAATAGGTTGCATTGCATAACATTCCACCACTTTAACCTTACCTTATTCTTTACCTTGGATTTAGCATGAGGACATGCTATTGTTTAAGTGTGGGGAGGTTGATAAACCCATATTTTATGATATATTTTGTGCTTAGTTTGAGTGATTTATTCAATCCTTCACCCATGTATTCATATTAGTTGCATGGTTTTACGTTCCCTTCCTTATTATGTGATGTATGTGAAAAACATGTTTCCTATGCTTTAATATTAATTATTTTTAATTACCTTTATTTCCATTCGATGCCGTGATTAGTGTGTTGAGTAGTTTCAGATCTTCTAAGGTAGGAATGACTTAAAGGATGGAAAGGAAACATACAAAAATGGAAGGAAAGCACAAAACGGAGCTTCTGAAGAAACTAGCACCCACGCGATCGCATGGACGAAGCGATTGCGTGCCAAGCGCGAATCAGCAGCGACGCGGCCGGATGACTGACGCGACCGCGCGCCTTAAGCAGAACGCACATGACGCGGTCGCATGACTGGCGCGACCGCGTGGCAAGGAAATGCTCCGAATGACGCGACCGCGTGACCCACGTGGATGCGTGACAGAGGCCACGCACCAGAAATTGCAGAAAATGCTCATAGCGAATTCTGAAGCCCTTTTTGGCCCAAATCCAAGTCCAAAAGGCATAGACCAGAGGTTATGAAGTGGGGGAATGCATCCATTCAGGGAGAGCTCGCCAATTTTCACTTTCCATGATTTAGATTTAGTTTGAGAGAGGTTCTCTCCTCTCTCTCTTAGGATTAGGATTAGGATTTAGGACTTCTCTTAGTTTGTAAGAGTGACTCTTGGTGCACAAATTGTGAATCACACTTTTCACAACTCGTACCATTGACCAGCAAGTGCACTGGGTCGTCCAAGTAATACCTCACGTGAGTAAGGGTCGAATCCCAAGGAGATTGTTGGTTTGAAGCAATCTATGGTTATCTTGTAAATCTTAGTCAGGAAGTCAATTATGTTTATCAGTTGAGTTGCGAATAAACAAGAGAGCATGGATTAAAGGTTACTTGTTATGCAGTAATGGAGAATATGTTGAAGTTTTGGAGATGCTTTGTCTTCTGAATCTCTGCTTTCCTCTGTCTTCTTGTTCACGCACGCACGTCCTCCTATGGCAAGCTGTATGTAGGGGTTCACCGTCGTCAATGGCTACATCCCATCCTCTTAGTGAAGAATATGCTCACATGCTCTGTCACAGCACGGCTAATCATCTGTCGGTTCTCGATCATACTGGAATAGGATTCTTCGTCCTTTTGCGTCTGTCACTAACACCCAGCACTTGCGAGTTTGAAGCTCGTCACAGTCATTCGATCATTGAATCATACTCGGAATACCACAGACAAGGTTTAGACTTTCCGGATTCTTATGAATGCCGCCATCAGTTCTAGCTTATACCACGGAGATTCTGATTAAGGAATCTAAGAGATACTCATTCAATCGTATATAGAACGGAGGTGGTTATCAGGCATACGTTCATGGTTTGAGGAAGGTGATGAGTGTCACAGATCATCACCTCCATCACACTTAAGCGCGAATGAACATCTTAGATAGGAACAAGCGTGTTTGAATAACAGAAATACTTGCATTAATTCATCGAGACACAGCAGAGCTCCTCACCCCCAACAATGGAGTTTAGAGACTCATGCCGTCAAAGAGTACAAAGTTTAGATCTAAAATGTCATGAGATACAAAATAAGTCTCTAAAAGTTGTTTAAATACTAAACTAGTAACCTAGGTTTACAGAAAATGAATAAACTATAGCTGATGGTATAGAGATCCACTTCTGGGGCCCACTTGGTGTGTGCTGGGGCTGAGATTTAAGTAATTCACGTGCATAAGGCCATTTTGGGCATTCAACGCCAGGTTTGGATCCATTTCTGGCGTTGAACTCCAACTTTTAATCCTTTTCTGGCGCTGGACGCCAGAATTGGGCAGAGAACTGGCGTTGAACGCCAGTTTACATCGTCTATCCTTGAGCAAAGTATGGACTATTATATATTGCTGGAAAGCCCTGGATGTCTACTTTCCAACGCAATTGGAAACACGCCATTTCGAGTTCTGTAGCTCCAGAAAACCCACTTTGAGTGCAGGGAGGTCAAAATCCAACAGCATCAGCAGTCCTTTTTCAGCCTGAATCAGATTTTTGCTCAGCTCCTTCAATTTCAGCCAGAAAAATACCTGAAATTACCGAAAAACACACAACTCATAGTAAAGTCCAGAAGTATGAATTTTTCCTAAAAACTAATGAAAATAAACTAAAAACTAACTAAAACATACTAAAAACTATATGAAATTAACTCCAAAAAGCGTATAAAATATCCGCTCATCACAACACCAAACTTAAACTGTTGCTTGTCCTCAAGCAACTAGACAAATAAAATAGAAGACTAATAGGTTGAGAAGCAATAATATCTCAGATTTTTTTAGTGAAGCTCAGATTCTAATTAGATGAGCGGGACTAGCAGCTTTTTGCTTCCGAATAGTTTTGGCATCTCACTTTATCCATTGAAGCTCAGAGTGATTGGCATCTATAAGAACTTAGAATTCAGATAGTGTTATTGATTCTCCTATTTCAGTATGATGATTCTTGAACACAGCTATTTCATGAGTCTTGGCCGTGGCCCTAAGCACTTTGTTTTCCAGTATTACCCCTGGATGCATAAATGCCACAGACACATAATTGGGTGAACCCTTTGGATTGTGACTCAGCTTTGCTAAAGTCTCCAATTAGAGGTGTCCGGAGTTCTTAAGCACACTCTTCTTTCTGCTTTGGACCTTGACTTTAACCGCTCAGTCTCAAGTTTTCACTTGACACCTTCACACCACAAGCACATGGTTAGGGACAGCTTGGTTTAGCCGCTTAGGCCAGGATTTTATTCCCTTAGGCCCTCCTATCCACTGATGCTCAAAGCCTTGGGATCCTTTTTATTACCCTTGCCTTTTGGTTTTAAGGGCTATTGTCTTTTTCTGCTTTTTTTTTTTGCTGCTTTTTCTTGCTTCAAGAATCATTTTTATGATTTTTCAGATTATCAATAACATGTCTCATGTTCATCATTCTTTCAAGAGCCAACATATTTAACAGTCTTAAGCAACAAATTCAAAAGACATATGCACTATTCAAGCATTCATTCAGAAGACAGAAAGTATTGCCACCACATGTAACTAATTAGAATTTCTCTTATTAAAACTCGAAATTTTATTGCCTCTTATTCAAAAGATCTACTATTTTATTCATGTTTGCTGATGATGAGAAAAATAAACTATAGCTTAATTGGAGATAAGATCAAAATAGATACTAATTACTACTATATGACTCCTAAGGTGAACTTTTCTAATAACACTATCACAGATTTAAAGCAGAAATTGGAATTTAACAACTTTTATTCTGGGGGAACAGGGGTTCCTCTGATCCTTGGGGTGCTTGGTCCTGCAAGAGATAACTTCTGGCGCTTCAAGTCCCTTAAGTCACGCCCTTGCTCCTCTTGTTCTTTAAACATATTGGTAAGAATTTGACTGTGTTCCTTTTGTTCTTTTATTATTTGCTCCATAGCTTCCTGTATCTTGGTGATAGATGTCTCAAGATACTCCCAATATTCAGATTGAGGGATTTCTGGGAGGAATTCCTGCGTTTTATTCTTGGTGGGATCCTCCTGCGCTTGTTTTTTTTCCATTGATGCCTTGGTGATTGGTTTCTCAACTGAGGTGTACTCAGTTATTCCCATCCTTACTCCAGCATCCTTGCAGAGCAGCGATATCACGCTTGGATAAGCCAACCTGGCCTCCTTAGAATTTTTGTTAGCAATTTTGTAGAGTTCAGCTGAGATCAGCTGATGAACTTCCACTTCCTTACCCATCATGATGCAATGGATCATCACTGCTCTTTTAACTGTGACTTCAGAACGGTTGCTAGTAGGCAACAGAGAATGCCCAATGAAGTCCAGCCATCCTCTGGCGACTGGTTTGAGATCTTCTCTCTTGAGTTGATTTGGGACACCCTTTGTGTTGGTGGTCCACCTGGCTCCAGGGATACATATGTCCTCTAGAATCTTATCCAGACCCTTGTCTGTTCTCATCATTCTCCTGTTGAAGGAATCTGGATCATCTTTCAGCTGAGGTAGCTTTAAGATCTCTCTGATCTTGTCAGGGGTGGTATGAACAATCTTTCCTCTGACCATGGTCCGATATTCATAGAAGGTAGTTCCAGATAGTTTTTGCTTGTCAGTCTGCCACATATTAGCATAGAACTCCTGGATCATATTCCTTCCCACCTTCGTTTCAGGATTAGCTAGGACTTCCCAGTTCCTGATTCGAATTTGCTCTTGGATCTCCGGATATTCATCTTCTTTCAGATCGAATCTAACTTCCGGGATCACTGATCTCAGACCCATTATTTTGTTATAATGGTCTGAATGTTCTTTAGATAAGAACTTCCCTTGATTCCAAAGTGGTTTTGGAACGCTCTCTTTCTTGCCTCTTGGAGTGGGTTGTTTTCCTTTGGGGCCATGATCTTAGTGATCGCGGATAAACACACCAAACTTAGAGGTTTGCTTGTCCTCAAGCAAAAGAAAAGAAAGGAGAGGGATAGAAGGAGAGCTAGGTGCAATTGTTGATGGGAGAGGAGGGAGGCCAAACTCAAATTTATAGGGGGGGAGGGTGGGTTTTCGAAAAAAAAAAAAGATAAAGATATGATAAAAAGATTTATTTGGAAAAGATAAGATAGAAGATATGATAAGAGAAGATATAGTTTAAAATTGAGAGGATATGAAAGATTTTTGAGAAAGATAGATTTAATTTTTGAAAAAGATAAAGTGGAGGTTTTGAAAAAGATATTGATGAGTTGAAAAGATAGATTTGTAAAAAAAAAGTTTTGAAAAGAGTTAGATTGAATTTGCAAAGAGGTCTGGTGCTTATGGATTAAAATACATTTGATATTTTTAGGGTAGGGTTTTTAGAAATTATGGAATTTAGAAATCAAGGTTCTTAACATGTTTATGCAAGAAATCATGTATTGAAGTATGAAAATCAAGATTTAGAATGAAAAAATTTGAATAAAAATGAGTTTTGTCTCCTCCCTACCATCCTGGCGTTTGAACGCCCAAACACTGCCTGTTTTGGGCGTTCAGCACCCAATTGCTGCTCTCCTGGGCGTTCAACGCCCAGCTGCTGCCATTACTGGCGTTCAACGCCCAGTGGGTGCCCATTTCTGGCGTTGAACGCCCAGATTGCTACCATTACTGGCGTTCAACGCCCAGTGGATGCCCAACGCCCAAAATACACTTTTACTGGCGTTTTCTTGCCAGTGAGCTCTTTTTCTCTGTTTTGTGTGCCCAGTCCTTCTGTAACTCTGTGGACTTAAATGATTCTTCACCTTAGTGTCAGTGAACTTTATATAAATAAATAAAAATAAAAATAAGGCAAAATGCTTAGAGGATTGTTGCCCCATGGCTGGGTTGCCTCCCAGCAAGCGCTTCTTTATTGTCTTTAGCTGGACCTTGCTGAGCTTTTAATCTAGCTTCAGCCTTGAGCACTCTTGCTCAATGTTGCCTTCAAGATAGTGCTTGATTCTCTGTCCATTGACAATGAACTTCTTATCAGAATCAATATCTTGAAGCTCCACATAACCATATGGTGATACACTTGTAATCACGTATGGTCCCCTCCATCGGGATTTCAGTTTCCCGGGGAATAGCCTGAGTCTAGAGTTAAACAACAGAACCTTCTGTCCTGGTTCAAAGATTTTAGATGACAAATTTCTGTCATGCCACTTTTTTTATTTCTCTTTATAAAGCTTGGCATTTTCGAAAGCTGTGAATCTGAATTCCTCTAGCTCATTTAGCTGGAGCAATCGTTTTTCTCCTGCTAATTTGGCATCAAAGTTTAGGAATCTGGTTGCCCAGTAGGCTTTATGTTCTAGTTCCACAGGCAGGTGACATGCCTTACCATACACGAGTTGGTATGGAGAGGTCCCTATAGGGGTCTTGAATGCTGTTCTGTAAGCCCACAGAGCATCATCCAAGCTCCGTGCCCAATCTTTTCTACGGGTATTTACTGTCCGTTCTAGGATTCTCTTTAATTCTCTGTTAGAGACTTCAGCTTGCCCATTAGTTCGTGGATGATATGGAGTAGCTACCTTGTGGCGAATTCTATACCGAACCATGGCAGAGTAAAGCTGTTTATTGCAGAAGTGAGTGCCCCCATCACTGATTAGTACTCTAGGGACACCAAACCTGCTAAAGATATGTTTCTGGAGGAACTTCAGCACTGTCTTAGTATCATTGGTGGGTGTGGCAATGGCTTCAACCCATTTTGATACATAGTCAACTGCCACCATAATATAAGTGTTTGAGTATGATGGTGGGAAAGGTCCCATGAAGTCAATTCCCCATACGTCAAACAACTCAATTTCCAAGATTCCTTGTTGAGGCATGGCGTAACCATGAGGCAGATTACCAGCTCTTTGGCAACTGTCACAGTTACGTACAAACTCTCGGGAATCTTTATAGAGTGTGGGCCAATAGAAGCCACATTGGAGGACCTTGGTGGCTGTTCGCTCACCTCCGAAATGGCCTCCATATTGAGATCCATGGCAATGCCACAGGATCCTCTGTGCTTCTTCTCTAGGCACACACCTACGGATTATTCCGTCTGCACATCTCTTAAAGAGATAAGGTTCATCCCACAAGTAGTTCTTTGCATCAGTAATTAATTTCTTCTTTTGTATCCTGTTGTACTCCTTGGGTATGAACCTTGCAGCTTTATAGTTTACAATATCGGCAAACCATGGTGTTTCCTGAATGGCAAATAAATGCTCATCCGAAAAAGTCTCAGAGATCTCAAGAGAGGGGAGGGGCGTCCCTTCTACTGGCTCTATCCGGGACAGATGATCAGCTACTTGGTTCTCTGTCCCTTTTCTGTCTCTTATTTCTATATCAAACTCTTGCAGAAGCAACACCCATCTGATGAGCCTGGGTTTTGAATCCTGCTTTGTGAGTAGATATTTAAGAGCAGCATGATCAGTATACACAATCACTTTTGATCCTACTAAGTATGATCTGAACTTGTCAATGGCGTAAACCACTGCAAGTAATTCTTTTTCTGTGGTTGTGTAATTTTTCTGGGCATCATTTATAACGCGACTAGCATAATAAATGACATGCAGAAGCTTGTCATGCCTCTGTCCCAATACTGCACCAATGGCGTGATCACTGGCATCACGCATTAGCTCAAATGGTAACGTCCAGTCTGGTGCAGAAATGACTGGTGCTGTGACCAGCTTAGCTTTCAACGTTTCGAATGCCTGCAGGCACTCTGTGTCAAACACAAATGGCGTGTCCGCAGCTAGCAGATTGCTCAGAGGTTTTGCGATTTTTAAAAAATCCTTTATAA
Organism: Arachis ipaensis; assembly: GCF_059453495.1. Taxonomy (NCBI): domain Eukaryota; kingdom Viridiplantae; phylum Streptophyta; class Magnoliopsida; order Fabales; family Fabaceae; genus Arachis; species Arachis ipaensis. The sequence goes on along the minus strand of NC_142438.1, from coordinate 67,992,187 downwards.
ACCTCCTATAGAATTCTGCGTGCCCCAGAAAGCTTCTGATTGCCTTAACATTGGCAGGTGGTGGTAATTTTTCAATTACCTCTATTTTTGCTTGATCCACCTCTATTCCCTTGTTTGAAATTTTATGCCCAAGAACAATCCCTTCAGTCACCATGAAGTGACATTTTTCTCAGTTTAAAACTAGGTTGGTTTCTTGGCATCTTTTCAGAACAAGTTTCAGGTGATCAAGACAGGAGCTGAATGAGTCTCCATATACTGAGAAGTCATCCATGAAGACTTCCAGAAATTTTTCCACCATATTAGAGAAAATAGAGAGCATGCATCTCTGGAAGGTTGCAGGCGCATTACATAGCCCAAATGGCATCCTTCTATAAGCAAACACTCCAGATGGACATGTGAATGCTGTTTTCTCTTGATCCTGAGGATCTACTGCAATCTGGTTATAGCCTGAGTAGCCGTCCAAAAAGCAGTAATAATCATGACCTGCTAGTCTTTCTAGCATCTGGTCTATGAATGGTAAAGGAAAATGATCCTTTCTGGTGGCTGTATTGAGCCTTCTGTAGTCAATACACATGCGCCACCCTGTAACTGTTCTTGTAGGAACCAGTTCATTTTTTTCATTATAAATCACTGTCATGCCTCCCTTTTTTGGGACGACTTGGACAGGGCTCACCCAAGGGCTATCAGAAATAGGATAAATAATCCCAGCCTCTAGTAGTTTGGTGACCTCTTTCTGCACCACTTCTTTCATGGCTAGATTTAGTCGCCTCTGTGGTTGAACCATTGGTTTGGCATTATCCTCCAATAAGATTTTGTGCATGCATCTAGCTGGGCTTATGCCCTTAAGGTCACCTATGGACCACCCAAGAGCTGTCTTGTGTGTCCTTAGCACTTGAATAAGTGCCTCCTCTTCCTGTGAATTTAAAGCAGAGCTTATGATCACTGGAAAAGTGTCACCTTCTCCCAGAAACGCATATTTCAAGGATGGTGGTAATGGCTTGAGCTCGGGTTTAGGAGGTTTTTCCTCTTTCAGAAGAAATTTCAGAGGCTCTTTCATATCCTCTGAATCCTCTAAATCAGGCTGAACATCTTTAAAGATGTTCTCCAACTCTGATTCAAGACTCTCAGCCATGTTGATCCCTTCTACCAAAGAGTCAATAAGATCAACTTTCATGCAGTCTTTTGATGTGTCTGGATGCTGCATGGCTTTGACAACGTTCAACTTAAACTCATCATCATTGACTCTCAGGGTTATTTTCCCCTGTTGGACGTCAATGAGGGATCGTTCAGTTGCTAGGAAGGGTCTTCCTAGAATGACAGTAGCACTCTTGTGCTCCTCCATTTCCAACATAACAAAGTCAGTGGGAAAGGCGAATGGCCCAACTCTGACAATAATGTCTTCAATCACGCCTGATGGGTATTTAGTGGAGCCATCAGCAAGTTGGAGACATATCCTGGTTGGTTTAACTTCTTCAGTTAAGCCAAGCTTTCTGATAGTGGATGCAGGTGTTAGGTTGATGCTTGCCCCAAGATCGCATAAGGCTGTCTTGGTGCATTGACCTTCTAATATGCATAGTATCAAAAAACTCCAAGGGTCTTTGAGCTTCTCAAGAAAGCTTTTCAGAATGACTGCACTGCATTCTTCAGTGAGGAGAACTCTTTCTGTTTCTCTGATCTCCAATCCTTTTTATGACTCAAGATCTCTTTCATGAACTTGGCATAAGAAGGTATTTGCTCAAGTGCTTCTGCAAATGGAATCTTTATTTCAAGAGTCCTGAGGTAATCTGCGAAGCGAGCAAATTGCTTATCCTGCTCCTCTTTCCGGAGTTTTTGAGGATAAGGTATCTTGGCTTTATATTCTTCAACCTTAGTTGCTGTAAGTTTATTGCCTACAGAAGTGGTTGAAGAAGCCTTTTTAGAGGGGTTGTTATCAGCATTTGTGTGTGTCTGATCCCTCACTGGCAATTGAGTGCCAGAGTTAGAAGCTGGAGTGAAACTGGACGCCAGCTCCTTGTCTGCTCCTGGCGTTTGAACGCCAGAATTGTGCCCATTTTGGGCGTTCAGCGCCAGATCTTGCCTATTTTGGGCGTTCAACGCCAGATCCTTGCCCATTTCTGGCGTTGAACGCCAGTCCTGCCTTGTTTCTGGCGTTGAACGCCAGTCTTGAGCATGGTTTGGGCGTTCAGCGCCAGCCTTCCACCAATTTTCTGGCGTTTTAGTTCCAGAATTACTTTTCCCTGGGCTCTTACTGTCCTCAGGTGAATTTTGGGTGGTTTGCTCATTTCTTAGCTTTTTGCTGCCTTAAGGTGGGGTATTTAATGTTTTCCCACTTCTTAGTTGAACTGCTTGGCATTCTTCTACTATTTGCCTTGACAGCTGCTGCTTTGTTTGCTTAAACTGTTCGTCCATATGTATATTAGCCATCCTTGTCTCTTGTAGTCTATCTTTGAATTCGGCTAACTGCTTTGTTAGAAAGTCCAATTGCTGATTGAATTCAGCAGCTTGTTTTACAGGACTGAGTTCAGCAGTTGCTGTTTTAACCTCTTCTTTCATGGAAGGGTCACTGCTTAGGTACAGATGATGATTCCTGGAAACTGTATCAATGAGCTCTTGAGCTTCTTCAATTGTCTTTCTCATGTGGATAGATCCACCAGCTGAGTAATCCAAAGACATCTGAGCTCCTTCTGCAAGCCCATAATAGAAGATGTCTAACTGAACCCACTCTGAAAACATTTCAGAGAGGTATTTTCGTAGCATCTCTCTGTATCTCTCCCAGGCATCATAAAGAGATTCATTATCTCCTTGTTTGAAGCCTTGGATGTCCAGCCTTAGCTGTGTCATCCGTTTTGGGCGAAAGTATTGATTCAGGAATTTTTCTGTTAGCTGTTTCCATGTCCTTATGCTGGCCTTAGGTTGGTTATTCAACCACCTCTTAGCTTGATCTTTTACAGCAAATGGAAACAGTAATAGTCTGTAGACATCCTGATCTATTTCTTTATCATGTACTGTGTCAGCAATCTGTAGAAACTGTGCCAGAAACTCTGTAGGATCTTCTTGTGGAAGACCGGAATACTGGCAACTTTGCTGCACCATGATAATTAGCTAAGGATTCAACTCAAAGCTACTGACTCCAATGGAGGGTATGCAGATGCTACTCCCATATGAAGCAGTAGAAGGGTTAGAATATGACCCCAGAGTCCTCCTGGACTGTTCATTTCCACTTAGATCCATGATGGAGAAAGGGAGATGATGTCAAGTAAAAATTTTATTTTTATTTATTTATTTATTTATTTATTTCGAAAATAAATTAAAATAAAATAAATAAAAAATAGGTGAAGATTTTCGAAAAAATGAGGAGAGAGAAAGTGGTAAGGAAGTTTTGAAAAAGATATGATTTGGAAAAGATTTTAAATTTTAAAAAAAAATCTGAATTTTTTTTTAAAAAAATAATTTTCGAAAATTGTTTTAAAATTAGAGAGAAAAGATATTTTTGAATTTATTGAGAAAAGAGAAAAATAATAAAATAGCACAAGATTTAAAATTTTTAGATCTAATGCTCCTTGTTTTCGAAAATTTTGGAGGGTAAAACACTAAGGAACACCAAACTTAAAATTTTAAGATCAAGACACAAGGAAAACTCAAGAACACTTTGAAGACAAACAAGAACACAAGAACATGAAGAAGGAACACCAAACTTAAAATTTTTAGAAAACCAAACCAAAATTTTCGAAAACCAAAGGAAAATCAACAAGAAAACACCAAACTTAAAGTTTGGCACACAATTTAATAGAGAAATTATTATTTATGAAAAAGAAGGTTTTGAAAAGAATATAAAAGATTCTAACCCAATTACCAAGAACACAGATTAACGCTCTAGCCAAATGAGTTATGAATGTAACACTTGTTTTGAAGAAGTATATATATATATATATATATTTAACCAAGAACAATAATAAGAGACTCTAAACCAAAAAGAAAAATTTTCCTAATCTAAGCAACAAAATAAACCGTCAGTTGTTCAAACACGAACAATCCACGGCAACAGCGCCAAAAACTTGGTGCACAAATTGTGAATCACACTTTAAACAACTCGTACCACTGACCAGCAAGTGCACTGGGTCGTCCAAGTAATACCTCACGTGAATAAGGGTCGAATCCCACGGAGATTGTTGGTTTGAAGCAATCTATGGTTATCTTGTAAATCTTAGTCAGGAAGTCAATTATGTTTATCAGTTGAGTTGCGAATAAACAAGAGAGCATGGATTAAAGGTTACTTGTTATGTAGTAATGGAGAATATGTTGGAGTTTTGGAGATGCTTTGTCTTCTGAATCTCTGCTTTCCTCTGTCTTCTTGTTCACGCACGCACATCCTCCTATCGCAAGCTGTATGTAGGGGTTCACCGTCGTCAATGGCTACATCCCATCCTCTCAGTGAAGAATATGCTCACATGCTCTGTCACAGCACGGCTAATCATCTGTCGGTTCTCGATCATACTGGAATAGGATTCTTCGTCCTTTTGCGTCTGTCACTAACGCCCAGCACTTGCGAGTTTGAAGCTCGTCACAGTCATTCGATCATTGAATCCTACTCGGAATACCACAGACAAGGTTTAGACTTTCCGGATTCTCATGAATGCCGCCATCAGTTCTAGCTTATACCACGGAGATTCTGATTAAAGAATCTAAGAGATACTCATTCAATCGTATATAGAACGGAGGTGGTTGTCAGGCATACGTTCATGGTTTGAGGAAGGTGATGAGTATCACAGATCATCACCTCCATCACAATTAAGCGCAATGAACATCTTAGATAGGAACAAGCGTGTTTGAATGGAAAACAGAAATACTTGCATTAATTCATCGAGACACAGCAGAGCTCCTCACCCCCAACAATGGAGTTTAGAGACTCATGCCGTCAAAGAGTACAAAGTTTAGATCTAAAATGTCATGAGATACAAAATAAGTCTCTAAAAGTTGTTTAAATACTAAACTAGTAACCTAGGTTTACAGAAAATGAGTAAACTATAGCAGATGGTATAGAGATCCACTTCTGGGGCCCACTTGGTGTGTGATGGGGCTGAGATTTAAGTAATTCACGTGCATAAGGCCATTTTGGGTGTTCAACGCCAGGTTTGGATCCATTTCTGGCGTTGAACTCCAACTTTTAATCCTTTTCTGGCGCTGGACACCAGAATTGGGCAGAGAACTGGAGTTGAACGCCAGTTTACATCGTCTATCCTTGAGCAAAGTATGGACTATTATATATTGCTGGAAAGCCCTAGATGTCTACTTTCCAACGCAATTAGAAGCACGCTATTTCGAGTTCTGTAGCTCCAGAAAATCTACTTTGAGTGAAGGGAGGTCAGAATCCAACAGCATCAGCAGTCCTTTTTCAGCCTGAATTAGATTTTTGCTCAGCTCCTTCAATTTCAGCCAGAAAAATACCTGAAATTACAGAAAAATACACAACTCATAGTAAAGTCCAGAAATATGAATTTTTCCTAAAAACTAATGAAAATAAACTAAAAACTAACTAAAACATACTAAAAACTATATGAAATTAACTCCAAAAAGCGTATAAAATATCCGCTCATCAACTCTCGATCCAGGTTTAATATTTACTTTAATGCTTTTATTCGTACCTATAAATGTTGCCAACATGACTTATGAATCCTTCCCATGTTATGATTTGAATTAACAATTATTTGAGGTATTTCAGTTATTGATTGCTTTCTCCTTAATTTGTGTTACCTTTGCTTCCCATCTAAGGACATTTTTATTCCAACAATTTTACTTTTTCCCCTTTGGTCTTGGTTAAGAAATCAGTAACTCAACATTATTAAACTCAGCATAATTGATAATCGTTATCTTGCTAATTGAACTGAACTTCAATAATCCCAACTTTTTCTTAGGAAAATAAATAGGATTCGAAGGTCAAACTAATTAGTCCCTTGACTTTCCTTTGCTTTAGTAAAGGTTAACTAAGTAGAATTTAGATTCAACTTTCATTATTGTTGAGAGAGATAATTAAGTTGGACTTCCAATTTCTCATACCTTGCCAAAAGTTTGCTTTACAGTATTTGTTTCTTCATTTTAATTGCTATTTAAATTAACTGTCATATTTGTCCCTCATTCTTAAAACCCCCAATTCTACAATCTCCATAACCAATAATAAGAACATACTTCCCTGCAGTTCTTTGAGAAGACGACCCGAGGTTTGAATCCTTCGGTTAACAATTTTTAAGGGGTTTGTTACTTGTGACAACCACAACTTTTCTAAGAAAGGTTGATTGCTTGGTTTAGTAACTATACTCACAACGAGAGTTTCTATAACCTCTAAACCATCAATCTTCGGGTTCTTTCAAAGTCCTTAGGGGTGTTTCAACACCTAGCATCTTGAACCAACTGGTTCAGGATTGTTGGCTGAAAACTTATCTTAAAGAGTCGCCCCCTCACAGAACACTTAGCCTAAGGAAGAAATGAACCTTGGAAATACAAAGGGATCAATAAATAAAAGTCTCAAAGGGTGCAATCAAGTGAGTATTCCAAGGCATGATAAAGGTCTGAAAGCCAGTAAAGGAATGAACCTATGTTTCTATGCATGAAACCCCATAAAACCAAGAATATGACTTCCACAATAATGATTCATTCATCTTGTCATTTCATTCATCATTCTCTTGTTTCAGTGCTTGCTTAGGGACAAGCAAGCTTTAAGTTTGGTGTTGTGATGCCAGGGTATTTTGGCCAGTTTCACTGACCTTTTCTTTACTGTTTTAGGGTAGTTTCATGCATTTTCTTAGGAAATAAGCAAGTTTTGGGTAGAATTTTACTTACATCTTGATTCAAGCAAACATTGTGCACTTTACATGATTTCATGAGAATTATGCATAAATTAAATGACAAATTGGATGATGCATGTCTCATAACTTGGATTAGAACTTTGATGCACTTTATTGCTTGATTTCAGGACAAAGGAAGCAAGGAAGAACCACGTTAGCAGCCACGTTAGTCTAATTAACGTGACCTCTAATGTGGAAGGGGAGATAGCTTGCAACGTTAATGAGAAAAGTAATCGCCAATAACGTCCTCGAAGCCATCATAGCCCACGTTAATTGCCACGTTAACTACATTAACGTGGTAGTTAATGTGGAAGAAGAAAATGAAGCCAACGTTAGTGACACTCACCTTTGTCACTAACATTGGACCAAGCTCATATTGGCCACGTTAACTCAGATAACGTGGACTCTAACGTGGGGAAACAAAAGAATGACCAACGTTAGTGACACTCACCTTTGTCACTAACGTTGAGCTAAGCCACTTTAAGCCACGTTAGTTGCCACGTTAACTCAGTTAACGTGGACTCTAACATGGAGGGAGCAAAGAATCGCCAACGTTAGTGACACTCACCTTTGTCACTAACGTTGGAGATGGCTAGCAATACCACGTTAGAAGCCACGTTAACCTAGTTAACGTGAACTCTAACGTGGGAAGTAGGGGCATTTTGGAATGTTAGTGATAAAGGTAAGTGTCACTAATGTTCTCGAAGATGTGGCAAGCCTATGTTAAAGGTCACGTTAGCCACACTAACGTGAACTCTAACGTAGGGAGAAAGGAGGATTCTCAACGTTATTGGAAAAAGTAAGTCCCAATAATGTCTGCGAAGGACCAAGAGGCAACGTTAGTGGTCAAGTTGACGTTGAAGTTAACGTGGGCCACTTTGGGTTAGGAACGTTAGTGAAAAAGGTGATTGTCACTAACGTTCTCAACCCCACATTTTCACTTAACGTTAACACCACTAACGTCCTAAGCTAGAATCCCTGCCTACTTCACACTTTCTCTCTGCAAGTAAAGCTAAGCCCACTGAAAAAGATAACTGCTTCAACTCAAGATCCAAAGGCCCATATCCAAGACTTGAAGAGCCAACTAGATGATCAGAAGAATAGTATAAATAGGGAGAGCTTTGAACTAGAAGGGAGCTTTTTGGGCATCATTAGAATTACTCTCTGTATTTTACTTTCTCTGCAACTTTTAGTTTAATTCTCAGAATGTACTCTCCATCTATGCTTTTCATTCCCAGAGCTATGAATAACTAAACCCCTTTCATTGGGTTAGGGAGCTCTGTTGTAATTTGATGGATCAATAATAGTTTTTATTATCCATCTTCTCTCTTTTCTCTTGATTTTACTAGAAAGCTTTCAATCTTCATCCAATTGAGTAGTTATCTTGGAAAAGAAGTTATTCATACTTGGATCTCTTCTGAACCTTGGAAGAGGAATGAAGAGATCATGCTAGAATTGCTTTCTCATGTTGGACCAAATTGGGGTTTGGGTGGATATGGTGACATATAATTCTCCCAATACTTTGATTTGGAAATACATGTGGTATAATCAGTGATCACACTTCATCTCTTCTCATGAGCAATTAGACCAAGGAATTGGCTATTGATCTGATTTGAGAGATTGAATTACCAAGAAATTGGAATTTAATCACTTAAGATTGCCAAGGAGATCAATAAATGCATTGATTGAGGAAGAGATGAAAATGAACTTGATCCATAGAATGCAACATCTCCTAAGCCCAATGAACTCCCCAGTTCTGATCTTACCCATTCTATTTACTTTCTGCTATTTACTTTCATGCTAAACTCCCCTTCCCCATTTAAGACTCAACAATTTACCTTCCGTCATTTATTTTCTGCAATTTACTTTCCCGCCATTTAATTTCTTGCAATTCTCAACCCAATTTCTGCTTAGCTCAACTAGAATATTCTTCCAATTAAAGTTGCTTGACCAATCAATCCCTGTGGGATTTGACCTCACTCTTTTGTGAGTTATTACTTGACGACAATTCGGTATACTTGCCGAGGGAGATTTGTTAAAGGACAAGTTTCCGTGCATCACCACCACCTGCCAATGTTAAGGCAATCAGAAGCTTTCTGGGGCATGCAGGATTCTATAGGATGTTTATAAAGGATTTTTCAAAAATTGCAAAACCTCTGAGCAATTTGCTAGCTGCTGATACACCATTTGTCTTTGACATAGAGTGTTTGCAGCCCTTTGAGACTCTGAAAGCTAAGCTGGTCACAGCACCAGTCATGTCTACACCAGATTGGATATTACCATTTGAACTAATGTGTGATGCCAGTGACCATGCATTGGTGCAGTATTGGGACAGAGGCATGACAAGCTTCTGCATGTCATCTATTATGCTAGCCGTGTTTTAAAAGACGCGCAGAAAAATTACACAACCACAGAAAAGGAGTTGCTTGCAGTGGTTTATGCCATTGACAAGTTCAGATCTTATTTAGTAGGATCCAAAGTGATTGTGTACACTGACCATGCTACTCTAAAATATCTCCTCACAAAGCAAGATTCAAAACCCAGACTCATAAGATGGGTATTGCTACTATAAGAGTTTGATATAGAAATAAGAGACAGAAAAGGGACAGAGAACCAAGTAGCTAATCACTTGTCCCGGATAGAACCAGTAGCAGGAGAGTCCCTCCCTCCTACTGAGATCTCTAAAGCCTTTCCGGATGAGCAACTCTTTGCCATTCAAGAAGTACCGTGGTTTGCAGACATTGCAAACTATAAGGCTGTGAGATTTATATCCAAAGAGTACAGTAAGCAGCAAACAAAAAAATTGGTTTCTGATGCAAAGTACTACTTGTGGGATGAACCATATCTCTTTAAGAGATGTGCAGATGGAATGATCCGTAGATGTGTGCCTAGAGAAGAGGCACAGAAGATCCTATGGCATTGCCATGGATCACAATATGGAGGACATTTTAGAGGTGAGCGAACAGCCACAAAGGTTTTCCAATGTGGCTTCTACTGGCCTACTCTCTATAGAGACTCTCAAGAGTTTGTACGTAACTGTGACAGTTGCCAGAGAGCTGGTAATCTGCCTCACGGTTATGCCATGCCTCAGCAAGGGATCTTAGAGATTGAGTTGTTTGATGTATGGGGTATTGACTTCATGGGGCCTTTCCCACCGTCATATTCAAACACTTATATTCTGGTGGCAGTAGACTATGTATCTAAATGGGTAGAGGCAATTGCAACACCCACTAATGATACTAAGACAGTGATGAAGTTCCTCCAGAAGCATATCTTCAGCAGGTTTTGTGTCCCTAGTGTACTGATCAGTGATGGAGGCACTTATTTCTGCAGTAAACAACTTGACTCTTGATGAGTCCGTATTTGATGGTATATTTTGACTCAAATTGGATGGATTCTAGCACATGAACTCACACTTAAGCACCCAAATAGCATACTTTTGTGTTTGATCCCTAATTTGATCCTAAATGTACAAACATGCAATTTTGTGCTTTAATAGAGCAATTTAATCCCACCCTTGTGCCATTCAATGCCGTGATATGGTTTGTGAGTGATTTCAGGCCTTGGAGGCAAGAATGGATAGCAAAAAGTGGAAGAAAGCATGTACAAGGGAGAAAACATGAAGAAAATAAGGAAAAGCGCACACAGCGAAGTGTGCGTGCGCACAGCCCTGCATGTGCGCGCACAAGCAGAAATTTCCATGTGTGCGTACGCATGCACCTGTGCGTACGCACAGGTCCATTTTCAGCCGCGTGTGCAAACGCACATGTCTGTGCGTCCACACAGGTCCCAACATGTGATTTCATTAATTATGCATGTGCTTTGCGATTTCTGAGGCCCTTGGCTCATTCTTAGAAGGCTGAATTGCTATCTTGGAGTGCTATATAAAGGAGACTTCAACACTTATCAAAGGGGGGAGGCATTAGAGCAATTTTTACATAGTTTTCATAGTAATTAGGAGTAGGAGTAGTTGATGAGCGGATAATTTATACACTTTTTGGCATTATTTTTAGGTAGTTTTTAGTATGTTTTAATTAATTTTTATTATATTTTTATTAGTTTTTAAATAAAAATTATATTTCTGGGCTTTACTATGAGTTTGTGTGTTTTTCTGTGATTTCAGGTATTTTCTGGCTGAAATTGAGGGACCTGAGCAAAAATCTGATTCAGAGGCTGAAAAAGGACTGCAGATGTTGTTGGATTCTGACCTGCTTGCATTTGAAGTGGATTTTCTGGAGCTACAGAAGCACAATTGGCGCGCTCTTAATTGCGTTGGAAAGTAGACATCTTGGGCTTTCCAGAAGTATATAATAGTCCATACTTTGCCTGAGATTTGATGGCTCAAACCGGCGTTCCAAGTCAGCATAGAAATTCTGGCGTCAAAATGCCAGAACTGGCATGAAAGTTGGAGTTAAACGCCCAAACTGGCACAAAAGCTGGCGTTTAACTCCAAGAAAGGTCTCTACACGTGAAAGCTTCAATGCTCAGCCCAAGCACACACCAAGTGGGCCCCGGAAGTGGATTTCTACACTAACTATTCTAGTTTACTCATTTTTTGTAACCCTAGGTCACTAGTTTGTTATAAAAACTACTTTTAGTGATTCATCTTGTACCTCATGACACTCTACATGTTTCATATTGTATCTTCTACGGCATGAGTCTCTAAACCCAAAAACTTGATGTGTATTTTCGGAAAACGAAAAACGAATCCCAAACACACAAAACTAACCGGCAAGTGCACCGGGTCGCATCAAGTAATAAAACTCACGGGAGTGAGGTCGATCCCACAGGGATTGAAGGATTGAGCAATTTTAGTTTAGTGGTTGATTTAGTCAAGTGAATCAAGAGTTGAGTTGAGTGGTTTGTATTCGACAGAAGCTAAATTGCATGAAATTAAAAGGGGGAGGGACAATTGCAGTAAATTAAAGAGCAGAGAAGGTAAATGTGCTGAATCTTAAAGAGCAAGAAATTAAATGGCAGAAACTTAGAATGCAAGAAATGTAAATTGCAGAATCTTAAAGTGCAAGAAATGTAAATGGCTTGAATTGTAAAGGGAATTGGGAAGTGGATTTGCAGAATTTGAACAAGGAAAAATAAATTGCATTAATCAGACAAGTAGAAGGTGACTTGAATTGAACCGGATCTAAAACGGAAATGTAAATGAACTTGAAAAGCTTTAAATAGAGAATTTAAAAATGCAAACTCCAGATCTCAGGACCCAAGAGACTAGATAACCGAGTCTAGATCTCAATGCCTTCCTAGATCTGAATGTAGAATTCAATTGCAAGAAATAGAGAAAAGTAAATTGCCGAATGAGTAGAAGAAGAAGCAATGAACAGAAATTGAAATTCAATTATGCAGTAAAGAAAACAGAGAGATCTCAGGATGAGATTGAAACAGAATTCCTTCAATTCTCCAACCCAAGATCCAAGACAAATGTAATTGAAATTGAAAACAAGAAAACTAAGAGGAAGAGAATTCAATTCTCCTACTCCGAAACTCAGAAACTCCAAACAACTCAAAACCAAAAGCTCTCCAAAAACTACTCAGCAAAACTAAAAAGGAAAAGCTCCCTCAAAACTTAAATCCTAAGCTATTTATACACTTTCTTCAAATGGTCTTCAAGCCTTGAATTGGGCCTTTGCTTTTGATGGAATTGGGTTGATAAAAGCCTCTGTTGATTGCTCTTGGAGTTGGAGAGAAACCCATTGTGAACCGGGCCAAGAATCATAAAAGCTTGAGTAAAAGTTTGAGGCAAACTTTTACTCAAACTTTTTATACCAGCTGCCCTCCTTTTGCTGATATCCACGTTTGAGCTAAAGTTTGAGGTCAAACTTTTGCTCAAACGTGGATCCCCTTGTGTATATGTGTGGCGCCAACGTTTGCCAAAAAGCTTGAGGCAAACGTTGGCGCAAGCTTTTCTCCTCCAGGGTGTGCAAGTGTGGTGCCAATGTTTGCCAAAAAGCTTGAGGCAAACGTTGGCGCAAGCTTTTCTCCTCCAGGGTGTTGTTTTTGTGATGCCAACGTTTGCCAAAAAGTTTGAGGCAAACGTTGGCTCAAGCTTTTTCCTCCAGGGTGTTTTCAATTCTTCCAAAAGTTTGAGCTAAAGTTTGAGGCAAACTCTCAAACTTTTTTCCTCTAGGATGTTTTCAACTCTTCCAAAAGTTTGAGCTAAAGTTTGAGGCAAACTTTGGCTCAAACTTTTTGTTCTCTCTTGCTCCTAGCCATTCCTTCTTTCTTCAACCTTCTTCAAAACTCTTTTCACCTATCATCAATCAATCAAAACAATCAAAGCTATGCCCCAAATCATGAGATTGTGTTTCTTTCATAATATATGACAATTATAGCACAAAATCTCATGAAAGTGCATTAATTCATCCATGGTTGATTGAATCAAAGGAAACATAGAAATATACCCAATTGGCTTGCTTATGGCTTAAGAAAGTGCATAAAATCAATTGAAAACAAAAGAAAAAGAATAGTGAAAATAGGCTAAGATGACTTGTCATCAAGGAGCTCTGCTGTGTTTTGATGAATTAATGCAATTACTACTGTTTTCCATTCAATCACGCTTGCTTCTATTCTAAGATATTCACTCATACTTCAACTTGATGAATGTGATGATCTGTGACACTCATCACCATTCTCAACCCATGAACACGTGCCTGACAACCACCTCCGTTCTACCTTATACTGAGTGCTTATCTCTTAGCCTCCTGGTTCAGATCAGAGTCTTCGTTGTATAAGCTAGAATCAATTGACAGCATTCTTGAGGTCCAGAATATCTAAACCTTGTCTGTGGTATTCTGAGTAGGATCTGGGATAGGATGACTGTGAAGAGCTTCAAACTCACAAGTGCTGGGCGTAGTGACAGACGCAAAAGGATCAATGGATCTATTCCAGCATAAGTGAGAACCGATAGATGATTAGCCGTACAGTGACAGCGCATTTGGACCATTTTCACTGAGAGGACGGATGGTAGCCATTGACAACGGTGATCCACCAACATACAGCTTGCCATGGAAGGAACCGTGCGTGCATGAAGAAGAAGACAGTAGGAAAGCAGAAATTCAGAAGATAAAGCATCTCCAAAACCTCAACTTGTTCTCCATTACTGCAAAAGAAGTATTTATTTCATGTTCTTTTACTTTTTAAAATTAAATCTCAGAATTATTGATATCCTGACTAAGAGTTACAAGATAACCATAGCTTGCTTCAAGCCGACAATCTCCGTGGGATCGACCCTTACTCACGTAAGGTATTACTTGGACGACCCAGTGCACTTGCTGGTTAGTTGTGCGGAATTGGAAAACTGTGATTGTGATTTCGTGCACCAAGTTTTTAGCGCCGTTGCCGGGGATTGTTCAAGTTTGGACAACTGACGGTTTATCTTGTTGCTTAGGTTAGGAATAATTTATTTTTGTTGGTTTAGAGTCACTAAATTTGAGTCTTTTATTTGAGTTTAGTTTCATATTTTAAGTTTGGTGTCAATTGCATGCTTTTATTTTCTTTCAATTTTTCAAATTTACATATTCTTAGTTCTTTCTTGATCTTTAAAAATTCTAAGTTTGGTGTCTTCTTTGTGTTTTCCTTTAAATTTTCGAAAATTGTTTGATTTTCTAAAAATTTTAAGTTTGGTGTTCCTTGTGCTTTTATTTACTTAAAAATTTTTCAAAAATTTGTTCTTGGTGTTCATCTTGATCTTCAACGTGTTCTTGGTGTTCATCTTGACATTCAAAGTTTTCTTGTTTGTTCTCTCTGTTTTAATCTAAAATTTCTAAGTTTAGTGTCATTTTGTTGTTTTTCTCTTTCCTCATTAAAATTCAAAAATAAAAAAATATCTTTTCCTTATTTTACTCATAAATTTCGAAATGTTGCATTAAATTAGTCAAAGATTTTCAAAATCATATCTTTTTTATAATCAAGTCAAAATTCTAATTTCAAAAATTGATCTTTTCAAATCTTTTTCAAAAATCAAACATTTTTTTTAATTTCTGCAATCATATCTTCTCAATCATATCTTTTTTAAAATAATTTTCAATCTTATCTTTTTGATTACTAATTTCAAATTCTTTTTCAAAAAATTCACCTAACTAATTTTCTCTTTCATATTTCGAAATCAACTAAGCATTTTTTTTCAAAATCTTTTTAATTAATTAATTAATTTAGTTTTCAATTTGCTTTTATTTTATTTTCTTCTAATTTTCGAAAGTTTTATTTTATCCTCCATTTATTTTGTTTTATTTTCGGTTACTTTTAATTAAATAAAATTAAAAATTAAAAATATAATTTAATTGCAATTCATATCAATTCCCTTTTCTCCATCATGGACATAATTGGAAATGAACAGTCCAAAAGGACTCTGGGGTCATATATTAACCCCATTACAGCTGCATATGGGAGTAGCATCTGCATACCTCCCATCAAAGCAAGCAGTTTTGAGCTAAATCCTCAGCTCATTATCATGGTGCAGCAAAATTGCCAGTATTCCGGTCTTTCACAGGAAGAACCTACTGAGTTTTTGGCACAGTTCCTACAAATTATTGACACAGTACGTGATAAAGAAGTGGATCAGGATGTCTATAGATTATTACTGTTTCCATTTGCTATAAAAGATCAAGCTAAGAGGTGGTTAAACAACCAACCCACAGCAAGCATAAAAACATGGAGACAGTTATCAGACAAGTTCCTGAACCAATTTTACCCTCCAAAAAGGATGACACAACTGAGGCTGGACATCCAAGGCTTTAAACAAGAGGATCATGAATCTCTTTATAATGCATGGGAGAGGTACAGAGGGATGCTAAGAAAATGCCCCTCTGAAATCTTTTCAGAGTGGCTTATAGAAAGAGCTCAAATGTCTCTAGACCATTCAGCTGGTGGATCTATACACATGAGAAAGACCATTGAAGAAGCTCAAGAACTCATAGATACGGTTACTAGAAATTAGCATCTGTACTCAAGCAGTGAGTCCTCTATAAAAGAAGCAGCAACTACTGATCCTAATCCTCAAGAACAGATTGTTGAACTTAATCAGCAATTACTCCTTATGACAAAACAATTAGCAGAATTTAAAGATATGCTCCAGGACACTAAAAATGCTAACAAGAATATGGAAGCACAATTGAATCAGACAAGACAGTAGCTATCTAAACAGATAACAGAAGAATGCCAAGTTGTCAACTAAGGAGCGGGAAGACATTGAATAATTCAGCTCAAAGTAGCAAAAAGCCAAGAAAGGAACAACTGACAGAGGATGACCAAAACACTATCCAAACTCCCTCTGAGGATAGCAAGAGCCCAGAGAGGAATAATTCTGGCGTTCAAACGCCAGAAAAGGGTGAAAGACTGGCGTCAAATGCCTAGTGGATGCTCACTTCTGGCATTCAAACGCGAGAAAAGGGTGGGAAGCTGGCGTTAAACACCCATCCAGCATCCAATCCTGGCGTTCAAACGCCAAGGAGGGATCAGACACCTGTAAGTGCTGATAGTAACCCCTCTAAGAAGGCTTCTCCAACCACCTCTGTAGGGAATAAACCTGCAGCAACTAAGGTTGAAGAATATAAGGCCAACATGCCTTATCCTCAGAAACTCTGCCAAGCAGAGCAAGATAAATAATTTGCTCGCTTTGCAGACTATCTCAGGAATCTTGAGATAAAGATCCCATTTGCAGAGACACTTGAGCAAATACCCTCTTATGCTAAGTTCATGAAAGAGATCTTAAGTCATAAGAAGGATTGGAGAGAAACTGAAAAAGTGTTTCTCACTGAAGAATGCAGTGCAGTCATTCTGAAAAGCTTACCAGATAAGCTTAAAGATCCAGGAAGCTTTATGATACCATGCACATTAGAGGGTGCTTGTACCAAGACAGCTCTATGTGACCTTGGAGCAAGTATCAACCTAATACCTGCATCCACTATCAGAAAGCTTGGCTTGACTGAAGAAGACAAACCAACCCGGATATGTCTTCAACTTGCTGATGGCTCCATTAAATATCTATCAAGCATAATTTAGGACATAATTGTCAAGGTTGGGCCATTTGCCTTTCCCACTGACCTTGTAGTGCTGGAAATAGAGGAGCACAAGAGTGCAACTCTCATTCTAGGAAGACCTTTTCTAGCAACTGGACAAATTCTTATTGATGTACAAAAAGGGGAAGTGACCCCGAGAGTCAATGAGGATGAGTTCAAGTTAAATGCTATCAAAGCTATGCAGCATCCAGACACATCAAATGACTGCATGAGCGCTGATATTATCGACTCTTTGGTGGAAGAGATCAATATGACTGAAAGTTTCGAATCAGAGCTAGAGGACATCTTTAAAGATATTCAGCCTGATCTGGAGGAATAATAGGAAATAAAAGAACCTCTGAAAATTTCTCAGGAAGAGGATAAGCCTCCTAAACCCGAGCTCAAACCGCTACCACCATCCCTGAAATATGTATTTCTGGGAGAAGGTGACACTTTTCCAGTGATCATAAGCTCTGCTTTAAATCCACAGGAAGAGAAAGTACTAATTCAAGTGCTAAGGACACACAAGACAGCTCTTGGGTGGTCCATAAGTGATCTTAAGGGCATTAGCCCAGCAAGATGCATGCACAAGATCCTATTGGAGGATGATGCTAAGCCAGTGGTTCAACCACAGAGGCGGCTAAATCCAGCCATGAAGGAAGTGGTGCAGAAAGAGGTCACCAAATTACTAGAGGCTGGAATTATTTATCCTATTTCTGATAGCCCCTGGGTAAGTCCTGTCCAAGTTGTACCCAAAAAGGGAGGCATGACAGTGGTTCACAATGAAAAGAATGAACTGGTTTCTACAAGAACAGTTACAGGGTGGCGTATGTGTATTGACTACAGAAGGCTCAATACAGCCACCAGAAAGGATCATTTTCCTTTACCATTCATAGACTAGATGCTAGAAAGACTAGCATTTCATGACTATTACTGCTTTTTGGATGGCTATTCAGGTTACAACCAAATTGCAGTAGATCCTCAAGAACAAGAGAAAACAGCATTCACATGTCCATCTGGAGTATTTGCCTACAGAAGGATGCCTTTTGGTCTGTGCAATGCACCTGCAACCTTTCAGAGGTGCATGCTCTCTATCTTCTCTGATATGGTAGAAAAATTTTTGGAAGTCTTCATGGATGACTTCTCAGTATTTGGAAACTCATTCAACTCCTGTCTTGATCATCTAGCACTTGTTTTGAAAAGGTGCCAAGACACTAACCTGGTTTTAAACTGGGAAAAATGTCACTTTATGGTGACTGAAGGAATTGTCCTTGGGTATAAAATTTTGAACAAAGGAATAGAGGTGGATCAAGCTAAGGTAGAGGTAATTAAAAAATTACCACCACCTGCCAATGTAAAGGCAATCAGATGCTTTCTGGGACATGCAGGATTCTATAGGAGGTTTATAAAGGATTTTTCAAAAATTGCAAAACCTCTGAGCAATCTGTTAGCTGCTGACATGCCATTTGTGTTTGACACAGAGTGTCTGCAAGCGTTTGAAACCCTGAAAGCTAAGCTGGTCACAGCACCAGTCATCTCTGCACCAGACTGGACATTACCATTCGAACTAATGTATGATACCAGTGACCATGCCATTGGTGCAGTGTTAGGACAGAGGCATAACAAGCTTCTGCACATCATTTACTATGCTAGCTGTGTTTTAAATGATGCACAGAAGAATTACACAACCACAGAAAAAAGTTACTTACAGTGGTTTATGCCATTGACAAGTTTAGATCCTATTTAGTAGGTTTAAAAGTGATTGTGTATACTGACCATGCTGCTCTTGAATACCTACTCACAAAGCAGGATTTAAAACCCAGGCTCATAGGATGGGTGTTGCTCCTACAAGAGTTTGATATATAAATAAAAGACAGAAAAGGGACAGAGAACCAGGTAGCTGATCACCTGTCCCGGATAGAACCAGTAGCAGGGGCGTCCCTCCCTCCTACTGAGATCTCTGAAACCTTTCTGGATGAGCAACTCTTCGTCATTCAGGAAGCACCATGGTTTACAGGCATTGCAAATTATAAAGCTGTGAGGTTCATACCCAAAGAGTACAGCAGGGTGCAGACGAAAAAACTAATTTCAGATGCAAAGTACTACTTATGGGATGAACCATATCCCTTTAAGAGATGTGCAGACGGAATGATCTGCAGATGCGTACCTGAAGAACTGAAGATTGATGGTTTAGAAGTTATAGTAAACTCTCGTTGCAAGTATAGTTACTAAACCAAGCAATCAACCTTTCTTACAAAATTTTTGGTTGTCACAAGTAACAAACCCTTGATAAAATTGATAACCGAAGTATTTAAACCTCGGGTCGTCTTCTCAAGGAACTGCAGGGAAGTATGTTCTTATTATTGGTTATGAAGATTGTAAATTGGGGTTTTGAAAGTAAGGAGAGATAGTGAATTTAAATTGCAATTAAATTAAGTAAATGACTGTAAAATAAACTTTTGGTAAGGTACGAGAAATTGGAAATCCTATCCTAGTTATCCTTATCAACGGTGATGAGAATTGAGTCTTAATCCCACTTAGTTAGCCTTTACTAAAGCAAAGGAAGATCAAGTGGATTAATTAGTCTGATCTTCAGGTTCTAGTCAATTCCTAAGAAAGGACTGGAATTATTGAAGTTCAATTCAATTAGCAAAGATAACAATTATCAATCACGTTGAGTTTGACAACTCCTGAGTTACTGATTTCTTGACCAAGACCAAAAGGGGAAAAAGTAATTCTGCTGGAATAAAAAGAATATCTTCAGATTGGAAATAACAAAAATTCAAATAAAGAAAGCAATCATAAACTGAAATACCTCAATAACATTAATCAAAGAAAGATTATTTTTTTATTTTTTTATTTTTTGATATTGTTTTTTATTTGATGATATTGTGTATTTATTGATATATTATTTTTATTTTGTTTTTTTATTTGTTATATTTATATTATTTTTATTTTGTATTTGTATGTATAATATTTTTTATTTTTTCTTTTTTTGATTTTATTGTTTTTTTATTTATATTTATTATGTTTATGTTTTATTTTTATGATTATTTTTTTTGTTTTAATTTTTGATTTTTTTTTGTAATTTATGTGTTTTTTGTTTTATTGTTTTTTTGATTTTTTTTTTATTTTTTTTGATTTTTTTGTAATTGATTTTTTATATTGTTTTTAGTTTTATTGTTTTTTATTATTTATTTTTTTTGATTTTATTGTTTTTGTTTTATTTATTTAGTTTTTTGAATTATTTTTTGTTTAATTGTTTTTTTTTTTTTTTTGATATATTTTGATGTTTTGTTGTTTTTTATAGTTTTTGAATTTTATTATTTTTATTGATTTATTATTTTGTTTTTTTTATACTTTTACTTATTATTATGATTTGATGTCTGATTTATTTTGTATTTTTTTTTTGATTTTATTTTATTTTTTTTTGATTATTTTTTTTTTTTTTTTTGATTTATTATTTTTGTATTTTTTATGTTATTATATTTTTGATTATATTTTATTTTTTGTTTTTTTTTTTTTTATTTTTTTTGATTTTTTTTTTTTTTTGTATATATTGTAATTTTATTGATTTATTTATTTTATTTTTTTTTTTATATTTTTTTTTTTGTATTTTTGTTTTTTTATTTTTTGTTTTTTTTTTATTTAGGTTTCTTTTTTTTATTTTTTTTGATATTATATGATGTTTTGTTTTATTATTTTGATTTTATGATTTGTTTTTTTATGAATTTTTTATATTGATCCTGATGAAAAGAGATAATCATGAAAGTGAGAAAAACCCTAAATCCTAATCCTAAGAGAGAGAGCAGAGAACCTCTCTCTAAAAACTACATCTAAATCATCAAAAGTGAATAATTGGAGGCTCTTTTTTCAATGGATGCATTCTCCCACTTCATAACCTCTGATCTATGCCTTCTGGACTTGGATTTGGGCCAAAAAAGGCTTCAGAAATTACTGGAGCATTTTCTGTAATTTCTGGTGCGTGGCCTTTGTCACGCGTCCGCGTGGCTCACGCGGTCACATCATTTGGAGTTTTCCTTGTCATGCATTCGCTTCGGTCAAGCGCCCGCGTCATCTGCATTTTGCTCGTGGCGCGCGATTGCGTCATTCACGCGTTCGCGTCGTTGCCTTTTTGCGCTAGGCATGCGGCCGCGTCGTTCATGCGTTCGCGTCGCTGCCAGCTTCTTCAAAAACTCTATTTTGTGCTTTCCTTCCATTTTTGTATGTTTCCTTTCCATCCTTTAAGTCATTCTTACCTTAGAAGACCTGAAACTACTCAACACACAAATCACAGCATCGAATGGTAAAAAAAAGGGTAATTAAAATAATTATTTTTAAAGCATAAGAAACATGTTTTTCACATACATCACATAATAAGGAAGGAAAAGTAAAACCATGCAATTAACATGAATAAGTGAGTGAAGGATTGAATAAATCACTTAAATTGAGCACAAAATATATCATAAAATATGGGTTTATCAGTACCCATAGAAGAGGCACAGAAGATCCTATGGCACTGCCATGGATCACAGTATGGAGGACATTTCGGAGGTGAGCGAACAGCCACTAAGGTCCTCCAATGTGGCTTCTACTGGCCTACTCTCTATAGAGATGCCCGAGAGTTTGTGCGTAACTGTGACAGTTGCCAAAGAGCTGGCAACTTGCCTCATGGTTATGCCATGCCTCAACAAGGGATCTTAGAGATTGAGTTGTTTGATGTATGGGGTATTGACTTCATGGGTCCCTTCCCACCATCATACTCAAACACTTACATTCTGGTGGCAGTAGACTATGTATCTAAATGGGTAGAAGCAATTGCCACACCCACTAATGATATTAAGACCGTACTGAAATTCCTCCAGAAACATATCTTCAGCAGATTTAGCGTCCCTAGAGTACTAATCAGTGACGGGGGCACTCATTTCTGCAATAAACAGCTATATTCTACTATGGTCAAATATGGAATTAGCCACAAAGTAGCAACTCCATATCACCCACAGACAAATGGGAAGGCTGAAGTCTCTAATAGAGAACTAAAAAGAATCCTGGAACGGACTGTAATTTCCCGTAGAAAGGATTGGGCAAAAAGCTTGGATGATGCTCTGTGGGCATACAGAACAGCATTCAAGACTCCTATAGGAACCTCTCCATACCAGCTTGTGTATGGCAAGGCCTGTCATCTGCCCGTGGAACTATAACATAAGGCCTACTGGGCAACCAGATTCCTAAACCTGGACGCTAAGTTAGCTGGAGAGAAAAGATTGCTCCAGCTGAATGAGCTAGAGGAATTCAGACTCAATGCTTTTGAAAATGCAAAAATTTATAAGGAAAAAGCAAAAAGGTGGCATGACAAGAAACTGTCATCTAAAGTTTTTGAGCCAGGACAGAAGGTTCTGCTGTTTAACTCTAGACTTAGATTATTCCCCGGGAAATTAAAATCCCGGTAGAGAGGACCATATGTGATTACAAGTGTGTCACCATATGGATATGTTGAGCTTCATGATATTGATTATGACAAAAAGTTCATTGTTAATGGACAGAGAATCAAACATTATCTTGAAAGCAATTTTGAGCAAGAATGCTCAAACCTGAGACTCGAATAAAAGCTCAGTCAAGGTCCAGCTAAAGACAATAAAGAAGCGCTTATTGGGAGGCAACCCAATGTTCTTTAATTATATATATTTATTTTCCATTGTTATCTTATATTATCTTCAGGTTGATGATCATGTGGAGTCACAAAAGCAACTGAAAAAGCAAAAACAGAATGAAAAACAGCATTAAAAATAGCATACCCTGAAGGAGAAGCTTACTGGCGTTTAAACGCCAGTAAGGGTAGCAGAATGGGCGTTAAATTACCAGTCTGGCACCATTCTGGGTGTTTAACGCCAGAAAGGGGCACAGAGCTGGCGTTTAACGCCAGAAATGGGCACAGAGCTAGCGTTAAACGCCAGAAAGAGGAGAAAAGCTGGCGTTAAACGCTAGAAATGGGCAGCAACCTGGCGTTTAACGCCAGGATTGGCAATCAAGGGGGCGTTTACACGCCACATGGTGCAGGGATGAAGAAATCCTTGACACCTCAGGATCTGTGGACCCCACAGGATCCCCACCTACCTCAACTCTATCTATCTCGTCTTCACACCTTCCGATAACACCCTTTTTCTTCTTTTGCTCGAGGACGAGCAAACCTTCTAAGTTTGGTGTGGTAAAAGCGTTGCTTTTTGTTTTTCCATAACCATTTATGGCACCTATGGCCGGAGAAACCTCTAGGAAGAGGAAAGGGAAGGCAATTGCTTCCAACTCCGAGTCATGGGAAATGGAGAGATTCATCTCAAAAGCCCATCACTAAGAAAAGGATGGAGCAAACAAAGAGCCCACTCATGGACCTCAACAAGAACATTCCACTATCCTCCATGAAATGAGAGAGAAGCAACAAAGGCAAGGAAGAGACATAGAGGAGCTAAAGCACTTCATAAGATCTATGCTTGATGTTCTATCTATGTTTGTGTCTTCACTACATGATCATTAGTATCTTAGCGTCTACGCCTTAAAGCTATGAATGTCCTATGAATCCATCACCTTTCTTAAATAAAAAAATGTTTTTAATTGCAAAAGAAAAAGAAGTACATGAATTTTGAATTTTAAAACAGTTTAATTATTTTGATGTGGTGGCAATACTTTTTGTTTTCTGAATGAATGCTTGAACAGTGCATATTTTTGAATTTGTTGTTTATGAATGTTAAAATTGTTGGCTCTTGAAAGAATGATGGAAAATGAGAAATGTTATTGATAATCTGAAAAATCATAAAAATGAATCTTGAAGCAAGAAAAAGCAGTGAAAAGCTTGCGGAAAAAAAAAGAGAAAGGCAAAAAAAAAAGAAAAAAAAGAAAGAAAAAGAAAAAGCAAGCAGAAAAAGCCAATAGTCCGTTAAACCAAAAGGCAAGGGTAAAATAAAAAGGATCCAAGCCTTTGAGCATCAGTGGATAGGAGGGCCCACAGGAATAAAATCCTGGCCTAAGCGGCTAAACCAAGCTGTCCCTAACCATGTGCTTGTGGCGTGAAGGTGTCAAGTGAAAAGCTTGAGACTGAGCGGTTAAAGTCGTGATCCAAAGCAAAAAGAGTGTGCTTAAGAGCTCTGGACACCTCTAATTGGGGACTCTAGCAAAGCTGAATCACAATCTGAAAAGGTTCACCCAGTTATGTGTCTGTGGCATTTATGTATCCGGTGGTAATACTGGAAAACAAAATGCTTAGGGTCACGGCCAAGACTCATAAAGTAACTGTGTTCAAGAATCAACAATACTGAACTAGGAGAATCAATAACACTATCTGAATTCTAAGTTCTTATAGATGCCAATCATTCTGAACTTCAAAGGATAAAGTGAGATGCCAAAACTGTTCAGAAGCAAAAAGCTAAGAGCCCCGCTCATCTAATTAAGAGATCCTCATAGATGTTTTCGGAATTTATTGTATATTCTCTTCTTTTTATCCTACTTTGTTTTTAGTTGCTTGGGGACAAGCAACAATTTAAGTTTGGTGTTGTGATGAGCGGATAATTTATATGCTTTTTGGCATTGTTTTTAGGTAGTTTTTAGTATATTTTAATTACTTTTTATTATATTTTTATTAGTTTTTAAATAAAAATCACATTTCTGGGCTTTACTATGAGTTTGTGTGTTTTCTGTGATCTCAGGTATTTTCTGGCTGAAATTGAGGGACCTGAGCAAAAATCTGATTCAGAGGCTGAAAAAGGACTGCAGATGCTATTGGATTCTGACCTCCATGCATTTGAAGTGGATTTTATGGAGCTACAGAAGCCCAATTGGCGCGCTCTTAATTGCGTTGGAACGTAGACATCCTGGGCTTTCCAGAAATATATAATAGTCCATACTTTGCCTGAGATTTGATGGCCCAAACCGGCGTTCCAAGTCAGCATAAAAATTCTGGCGTCAAAACGCCAGAACTGGCCTGAAAGCTGGAGTTAAATGCCCAAACTGGCACAAAAGCTGGCGTTTAACTCCAAGAAAGGTCTCTACACGTGAAAGCTTCAATGCTTAGCCCAAGCACACACCAAGTGGGCCCCAGAAGTGGATTTCTACACTAACTATTCTAGCTTACTCATTTTCTGTAACCCTAGGTCACTAGTTTATTATAAAAACTACTTTTAGTGATTCATCTTGTACCTCAGGACACTCTACACGTTTCATATTGTATCTTCTACGGCATGAGTCTCTAAACCCCATGGTTGGGGGTGAGGAGCTCTGCTGTGTTTTGATGAATTAATGCAATTACTACTGTTTTCCATTCAATCACGCTTGCTTCTATTATAAGATATTCACTCGTACTTCAACTTGATGAATGTGATGATCTGTGACACTCATCACCACTCTCAACCTATGAATGTGTGCCTGACAACCACCTCCATTCTACCTTAGACTGAGTGCTTATCTCTTAGCCTCCTGGTTCAGATCAGAGTCTTCGTGGTATAAGCTAGAATCAGGTGACAGCATTCTTGAGGTCCGAAATGTCTAAATCTTGTCTGTGGAATTCTGAGTAGGATCTGGGATAGGATGACTGTGAAGAGCTTCAAACTCACAAGTGCTGGGCGTAGTGACAGACGCAAAAAGATCAATGGATCCTATTCCAGCATGAGTGAGAACTGACAGATGATTAGCCGTATGGTGATAGTGCATTTGGACCATTTTCACTGAGAGGATGGATGGTAGCCATTGACAACAGTGATCCACCAACATACAGCTTGCCATGGAAGGAACCTTGCGTGTATAAAGAAGAAGACAGTAGGAAAGCAGAAATTCAGAAGACAAAGCATCTCCAAAACCTCAACCTGTTCTCCATTACTGCAAAACAAGTATTTATTTCATGTTCTTTTACTTTTTACAATTAAATCTCAGAATTATTGATATCCTGACTAAGAGTTATAAGATAACCATAGCTTGCTTCAAGCCGACAATTTTCGTGGGATCGACCCTTACTCACGTAAGGTATTACTTGGACGACCCAGTGCACTTGCTGGTTAGTTGTGCGGAATTGCAAAAGTGTGATTGTGATTTCGTGCACCAGTAGTGTAAAGTAGATAGCTCTCTTAGGGTTTATCAATTTCCATTGTAGAATTTTATAGCAAGCTTTGATTTTGATTTTACTTCTTCAATTGTAAGTACTCTCAATTTCCTCTTTAATTAAAGCACTTTTACTTTCAACTTCTCTTGGTTCAAGTTACTTGTTCATATTGCAATTTTGTGTTTCTTGAAGTTTTGATTAATGAATTTTACATTTCATGCTTCCTTTATTGTTTGTTAAGGTTTATTTTGTTGATAGTTGGTTATAGTTTTACATTTTACTTTGTAATTCTCCATGTTTTACTTTTATGCACACAAGGTGTTTGTAAAAATGCCAACTCTAGATTTTGAGTAGATTTTCCCACCTTGGCTTGTGGTTTGAGTTCCTAGGATACTAGAGTCATAATGTCCGACATTTAGTGGTGATTCTTGGGTGGTTAGTTGGCTCTTGTTTCCATTAACGCTAACCTTTTATCAACTAGTATGGTAAGTTAGTTAGGACTTATGGATTAAGGTCAATTAAGCTTGCTTGACTTACCCCTCGATGGTTGGGGTTGACTAGGCAAGATCGACTCATCATAATTACCATAGTTGTGGTTATGACCATGATAGGATTCCTTGGATACTCATTCCCAAGTCAAGGCTTTCTTTTATTGCATCTTCACTAGTTTTGATCTCATTTTCCTTGTTGCTTGCATTATTTTCCAATTTTGATCATTGCTTAGTCCTTTTAATCTTTTGTTCTGTGATTACAAAAACCCTTTTTGTCACCCTTCACAACTGAAAGAAGTAACATTTCATTTGCATTCCTAGGGAGAACGACCCGAGGTTTAATTAATCTCGGTTATTTTAATTTGAATTTGACATTTGATTAAGATAATTCATTGTTGGTTTGGACTATGCTATTAACGAATTGATTCTTGATTCTAAACCGGCAAAAATCCTCCACATCAAATTTAGCGCCGTTGCCGGGGATTGCAAACGGTGTTATATCTTTTGGTTGTTATGAATATGTTAATAGTGTAAATAGCTCTTCTTGGTTGTTTGTTTGTTTTTGTTAGTAGATTTTTGTTTATATTTTCTTAATGACTTTTTCACACCATTGCCATAATGCACCCCAATGGAACCCAAACACTTGCCTATATGGTCACCAACCTTACATACCATCACCTCACTACATACAAGATCCTTACCCCCATGAGTTTGATTATCAACCTTCATCACCTCAATCTTCATCTTCATATATGGATCAAGCCACACAAGAAGTACTTTTCATGCTCATTCAAGAACAACAAGAGCTCCGGAGGAAGCAAGAGCAAGTCATGTCTACCTTAGCCAAGGCTCTGGGTCATTTAGCTTCATTGCATTCATGCCACAAGCAAGAAACTCTAGTGGATGAATGTGTGGAACCAAGTGAAAAGTGTGGAGTGAAAGAAGAATTACAAGATCAAGGAGAAGATGTCAAGTCACCACATGAAGTGTAAGAGGAGATAAATGGGATTGATCAAGAGGATTCCATCATTCAAGATTTTTTGTCCAACTTGGGTAATTCCTTCTATGACCTTCATGAACCTCTATCATTAGATTTAGAAGGAGATGTTGATGTAGACTTCACACAACCTCCAATATTTGACTTGAGTGATGTTGAAGAAGATTCAAAAGAGGTTGAGGAAGATTCTATTTGCCAAGAAGTGAAGGTAGTTGTGCAAGAACGAATTGAGCGGGTGAAGAATTCTCCAACAAGATTCCTAGGCCCACATTAATATGCCGTTTTAGAAATGGATGGTCAACTTCAAACCTTCCTTGGAGTAGTGGATGGTGAAAAGAAGAATGTTGATTGGCAAAGAAAAGGGATGTTCATCAAAGGTGCCAACTTAACATTTGGAGCTCAATTTTGGTGCAAGAGTCACTTTAGTGGATTCCGGGGAGTGCACAATCATGTCAACGGTAATAGAGGAACTCAAGTATGGGATCCAGTCATTAATTTCAAAAAGCAATACTTAAAGATCCTCGCTACTAGCTTAAAGTCTCTTAAAAGTTTGATGCAACTCAATTGGGACCCCGGAGGTTGAATCAATAGCAAACTTGGTTGGAGATTCAAGGAGGAGTGGAAGCATAAACCGCCCTAACAAGGATCTCCTCACCAAGTCCAACTTAGGACTATAAACCAAAGTGCTAGGTGGGAGACACCCCACCATGGTAATATCCTTCTAATCTTGTCTCTTTTAGTTTTTGTTTCATGAATAATGGGTTAGTTTGCTTGGTTGGTTGTTTTATTTTGATGTTTATTGAGTGGTTTTGGTAAAATAAGGTGTTTTTGGGAGTTTTATGATGTTTTGGGGCTTGAAAACATGTTGTGGATGTCAGTTTTGGTGCCTTAGAGCCGAAATTCTTATTGCAGAAACAGAGGCCTGTGCGTCCGCACAGACCTGTGCGTGCCCACAGCTCCTCTGTTTCGTATTCTTGTGCGTTCGCATAGCAGTGTGCGCGCGCATGCCTTCAAAAGCCCTCTCTGTTCGCAACACGTGCACGTCTTGTGCGTGTGCACACCACCTCCTTTTCCCTCTTCTATGTGTCCGCACACCATGCGTGCGGCCGCACGTTTCAAAAAAAAAAAGTCCTTTGTGTGTGCCCGCACAGCTTGAACAACACCCCCTGGTCGCAACGCACGCACAAGCTATGCGTATGCACCCAAACCTTTTCCCTCTTCTGTGCGTCCGCACACTCTTTGTGCACCCGCACAGGTTGCGTTTCACCTCCTGCTCGCAGTGCTCGCATGGTCCTGTGCGCGCGTATACCCCCATCTTTATCCCCTGTGTGCGTCTGCACACGACCTTATGCGTCCACACAGGTCCCTTTTCGAACGTTAATTAGAAAAGATTAGAGGCTCGCACTTCATTTCCTTACCTCACCCCAACCCCTTCTTCTTTCTCTCTGAACACACACACATACCCCAAAACCCTCTTCTCCCTCCACCCCGCGACCAACCACCGTCGGCGACCGCCCCGCCATCGCCGCCACACACTGTCTCTCCCCTTCTCTCTTTCTTCTTCTTCTTCTTCTCTCTCTCTCCCCTACATTTCCCTTCTCTCTCTCTTTCTTGTCTCTGTACTCTGTGCCAGCGCTGCCCTAGGTCGCGTCTCTCTGTTCGGCGAGCAACAACCAATAGCGGCGGACCCCTATGCCGCTGCGACCCTCTCCGCCTCGCCCTCTCCTGCCTTCATCCTCTTCTCTCTTTACCAACGCAGGTCTTCCTTTACCCCTGTTCCATTTCATCTCTACTTTACTTTACTACTTCTTTTTACTTCTGTCTTTAATTTCTGCCTTAGAATTAGGTGGTATTATGATTAGATAACTTGTGTTCACTGAATTGGATACTATTGATTGACTGGCTGATGACGTTCGGAACTCTCGCCGGTAAAGAATTTTATAAAAATAATCACGTTGTAAGTATAGCTTTTAGACTGACAAGAATTCCTTTCGTACAAAAATTTTGGTTGTCACAAGTAACAAAACCCAATAAATTTATAACCGAAGGGTGCTCTGCTAGTGTCTCAATGGTGGCCTGAGGGTTTGCCTGCTGAAGCGGAGGCTCTGTCTATAAAGGGACTTGTGGATGGGCTGGCTGGATCTGCTGGGGCTCCTCATGAAGTGGCGCAGCCTGCTCGGGTCCTGCCTGCTCAGCCTCGGCTTGTGCATCCTCCTCCTGGTCATCCTCCTCCTCCTCAGATGGCTCTAATGGTGTGTCAGGCTCAGAGGGGATATCATGGTGGCCTGACCGGATCATCAACTTTAAATGCTCATAGCGTCGCTTACTGTGACGCTCAGACCTCTCATATCGCCGCTGGTTGTGGCGCTCCATCTGGTCGAGCCGCTCGAAGAGGCGGTGCACGAGGTGGTAAATGGGCTCGGAAGTAGGTGGAGGTGCTGTGGTGGTGGCTGGTGCAGCAGATGCTGAAGGGGCATCAGAGGGTGTGGCTGCATCAGCAGAGGCAGTGAGAAAGGGTGGTCTGTAGCCCAGAGCCATGAACTTTCTGCCATGTGGGATGATTTTCTTGCATTCGGCGACTGGTGGCTTCTCATTCGCAAGCTCCCAGGGTACCTCAGCTCGGCGGCCTAGCTAAGTAATCAAATAGGGGAAGGGCAGAGTGCCTCAAACGTGTACCCTGGACATGGAATACTGGATAAATCTGGGAAGGTATAGGTCCTTGCCCTCCATCACGCACCAGATAAGTGTAATCATGGCAGTTGGCACCTTAGTCTCGTGAGTGCTCGGCATCACATAGTTGCTCAGAATTTGCTGCCAGAGCCGAGCCTCATCATTCAAGTAGATGATTTTGATGCCTTTTGGGGTCATTGTTGACTTACCCATAACCCATGGAACAGCAGGATCAAGAGCTATAGTGCGCTTTACTGATTCCCAGTCAAAACGCATGAATCTCATATCCTCCTCAGCCTGCTGATAATCATCTGGCTGATCTAATTTAGGTAGGAGCTGGAGGATATCTTCAATTGCCTCCTCAGTAACTAGAATCTGCTTCCCTCTGAGCTGTACTGCATCCAGGGTTGTTTTAAAATAGTTGCAGTAAAATTCTCTGACCCAGGATGCATTAATCTCAGTCAGGTTCCTCTCCATAAAGTACCAGCCTCTCTGTTTGATTTGTTCTGTGGTGTACTGTTGTAATTCGGCTGGAGTTCAGAGGGTCTTTTTTAGATATAGGTTCCTTGAAGTTGCAAAGACTGGATACTTCAGTTCACAGTATCGGTTTGCAAACTTGACTGGGTCGGTTACAGGCACTAACTGATCAGCTTTTTCTCCCGCCAAGAATCATGATGCACTATATCTAGAATAGCCACAGAGGACTCTCCTCATTTTCTTTTGCCTGTGCCTGTTTTAGCTTTTCCTTTTCCTTTGGGGTCGGTGACGATCAGATTTCTGCCGGTAAAGAATTTTCACAAATATAATCGCATTGTAAGTATAGCTTCTAAACCGGCAAGGAATCCCTTTCGTACAAACGTTTGGTTGTCACAAGTAACAAACACAATAAAATTTATAAACCGAAGTATTTAAACCTCGGGTCGTCTTCTCAAGGAATTACAGGAAAGTATGATTTATTATTGGTTATGAAAAACAGTATTTTTGGGTTTTTGAAAAAGGTTTGAATGAGAAAAATAGATTGCAGAAATTAATAAATCAATAGCTAATAAAACTCTTGGCACGGTATGAAAATTAGAAGTCCTATCCTAGTTATCCTTATCAATGGTGATGAGAATTTTATTTTGCTCCCCACTAAGTCAACCTCTAACTATGAAGGTAAGTCAAGTGGATAAATCAATTTGACACCTAAAGTCCTAGTCAACTCCTAAGGAAAGACTAGAGTTATAGGAATTTAAATCAATCAGCAAAGATAACAATTATCAATCACGATGAGTTTGACAACTCAAGAGTTACCAATTAATCAACCAAAGCCAAAAGGGAAAAATCTAAATTATTTAGATAAATAAAGGAAAGCAATCATAATTTTGAAATACCTCAAATTGCATTAATAAAAGAAAATCAATCCAAACATAAAGAGTTCATAAACTAAATTGAAAAAATAAATAAAAAGAACATTAAACCTGGAAATTGAGAAGAAATAATCCTAAATCCTTTAAGAGGAATCCTAATCCTAAATCCTAAGAGAGAGGAGAGACCCTCTCTCTCTAAAAACTACATTTAAATTATGAAAAGTGAATAATGGAAGACCTTTTTATGAATGGATGCATTCCCCCACTTTATAGCCTCTAATCTGTATTTTCTGGGCCGAAAACTAGGTCAAAAAAGCCCAAAAATCGCCTCCAGCGCATTCTGGTACATACAGGTTGGTGCAGCTATGGCAAATTATATATCATTGCGAAGCTCCGGACGTTAGCTTTCCATAGCAACTGAAACCATCTCATTTGGACCTATGTAGCTCAAGTTATGACCGTTTGAGTGCGAAGAGGTCAGGCTGGACAGCTTAGCAATTTCTTCAACTTCTTGTATTCCTTCCATTTTTGCATGCTTCCTTTCCATCCTCTAAGCCATTCCTGCCCTGTAATCTCTGAAATCACTTAACACACATATCAAGGCATCTAATAGTAATAAGAGAGGGTTAATATTAGCAATTATAAGGCCAAAGAGGCATGGTTTCAATCATATCGCAAAATCAGGAAGGAAAATGTAAAACCATGCAATTAGTATGAATAAGTGGGCAAGGACTTGATAAAATCCACTCAATTGAGCACAAGATAAATCATAAAATAGTGGTTTATCAGTCGGACATCCTGAAAAGCAGAGGTTCCAGGATACAATTTATCAAACTAAAGCAGGAAAATAGGTAAGCAAATAGTATTTGAGCAATATAAGCATAGAAGGGCAAAAGAGGAATAGAATAACAATATAAGCATGAAGTGAGTTAGATAGATGTAGAATTTTGGACTGTATGCGAGCTAAAAGTCAAAGAATTGAAATAAAATCACAATCCAAGATCTATGATATACGGAATACTTGTTTATCAGGAACAACAATAATCATGCCTTGAAGTGTGTTGAAAGTAGTTAGTTGAAAACTAAGAGAGGAGTTAGAAAGTTAATGCAGTTAAGAGTTAAAAAGTGAAGTTAAAGTAAGTGGCATGGTATTGTATTTCCTAATTAACAACAATTGCACAAACTTGAAGAACAAGCAACTCATATTCAAGCAGATATTGCAGATTATTGATGATAAATCATATAAATAAAAGAATTACAAAATGAATGAAATCATCAATAATGCTAACTAATAAGGGAACCAGAAAGAATAAGAATGCTAGCGCATTCGTCCATGAATTGGCTTAGTTGAAACTAATTAGTGCAGAATTCGAAAGTACCCAAACCAATTCATGAATGGGAGTTGAGTGAAACAATTTACGGAAAAAAATCGGGCAGTATTCTGGCTATAAATTGGACGTTTCTGGGTAATAAACAACAGCAGAAATTTAGTTCATATGACATTAAAGTAGTGCATAAAAGAGTAGCAAGTGGCAAGTCACATGAATTTAGAAAAAATGAATTCAATCTGCAGCAAGAATTACAATTTAAATGGAATAATATCAAATCAGCGTTAAACAGGACTGAACAGCATATGAGTAGCATCAACAGCACAACAATTTCAAAATTGCGAAACAGATAAAGCAAGCAGTAAGAACGGCCCAATTATCAGACCTAAATCTACTAACCACATCCTAGCTACCTAACCACCTAAAATCCACTACGAACATGCATCTCTAACTATTCTAATTTGAACAGAATCGAAAAATATGGAAACTAACTAATTGGACTGGGAAAGGAATCAGAGTGCAGTGGAACCTGGTGTGCGTAGTGACAGAAATTGAATGAAGAGAGAGGGTGGTGGTGTGGTGGCGCTGGTGGGTTGCACAGCGGTGGGTGCGGCGGCGGGGTTGGTTTGGTGATGGGGAAAAGGCAGTGGGGGTCGAGAGGGGGAAAGAGAAGAGGAAGAGAAGGGGGAAAGAGGGGGTGAGGGCGGTGCGGCGAGGGGTTGCGACGGCGGCGCTGCAGCGGGCTAGGCGGCGGTGGTAGTGGGAGGTTGGAGGGAGAAGATAGAGATGGAGGTAGAACGTTGGAAAGGGGGGAGAAAAGGTGACACTGGGATTAGGGTTTCCGCGTCGGGGGGTTAAGTGATTTCAAATCCACGCGGACGCGTGGATCATGCGAAAGCGTGGCTGAGGCGGAAGTGCAACGACGCAGAAGCGTCATTGACGCGAATGCGTGAATAAGGGATAATGAAAATGACGCGTACGCGTGGAGCACGCGTACGCCTCGACTAGAATTGTGCTAAACGCACAAATCCAGCGTCGTTTTGGCGCAACTCTCCGTTTTAATTAAAGGGGAAAAGGATTTTTACGTGACGCGTACGCGTCGCCCATGCCCTCGCGTGGTTTGTGTAAGTGAAAATGACGCGTACACGTGGCCCAAATTATGCCTAACGCATACCAGCCGCATGATTCCAGCTCAATTTTCTGGGCATTGGATTGATACGCCGATTTGGACTCGACGCCCACGCGTGGCCCATGCGCACGCGTGGTGTGATTTTTTTTTTATAGAAAATGCGGAATGCACAATGCAGATGTGGATGCGGATGTTATGAATGATACTAGGAAAAATAAAATAAAATAAAATAAAATAAAAATGAAACTAAAAATAAACAAAACAAAATAAAATTAAAAATTGAAAAGGAACGATCATACCGTGGTTGGTTTTCTCCCACCTAGCACTTTTGGTTAAAGTCCTTAAGTTGGACATTTGAAGAGCTTCCTGTTATGGTGGCTTATGCTTGAACTTATCTGGGAATCTCCACCAACGTTTGCAATTCCAATAGCCTCCAGGGTCCCAAACTAGGCACGTAAAGCCTTTGAGCAAGTTAAAGCGGGTTTTCAGGCTCCAGGGGTGTTGATTATCAGAATGAATTTCAGGATCCCAAACCTTGCTTTTGTACCCGTCTTTGTCTTGATCTACATTTTTCCAGCCGGGCAGTACAGAATTTGAACTTTCATTGAGGTGACCAAACATCTTTCGAGATCCATTCAATCGAAATCTGTACCAATCCTTGCACATCAATCTGTAGCGTGGAACCTTATTGAATCTTGCATACCAACTCCGATTACTAACCACTTCCCTTTTACTCTTAAAGCCACAAAGAGCTTTAAGCTGGCCATCGGTTTCAAGCAAACCATATTCAAGTGGAAAGGTAAAGATAAAGGCTATGGATTTTACCCACTTGAAGTTTGTATTGGGTAGTAATGGCCTTGGGAGAGGTGTTTCCAGTGATATTTCAAGCTCCACTTCCTTGTACTCCTCTGTGAATTCTTCCATTTCCTGACAACTTTCTTCAACTGTAACCACATCTTGATCAAAGTTTTCGATTTCTTCCTCATCACTCAAGTCATAGATTGGAGGTTGAGAAAAGTCTCCCTCCACATCATCTTCATATTCGCTTGGGGAAGATTCTTCAATCTCACAGAACTCAATTACGGATGCAAGTTCATTATTAGGAGAACTTAGTTCATGATTATCATTACCAAGGAAAATTGCTTCTCGATTTGTTCCGTCCAGTTCTTCAAAAGATATATGCCTTGGGGGTTGTGCACTATCCTCCTTAGCATCAACTGCAAATTTCTGGGCGGAATTCTCTACAACTCTTGATTCCCATGGAGGTTCAGTGTCTCCTAAGTCTTCAACCAATTCTTCTTCTTCGATAATTGTAGCTCCCTCTACTTGTTCCAGTACAAAGTCATGTTCTTTACTGTCCACCGGAGCTTCTACTGTCTCCTTCGTACTGGGGGCTAATCAATTTATCGCTTGCTCCAATTGATGAAGGGTTGCATGAAATTTATCCACGGTTTCCTTAAGACGGGTCGACAAATATGGACATGGTGCATATGGAAGTGGTGGTTCTTGGGAGTAATTGGATTGGAACTGGGGTGGATAAGGGTTAGGGTCATATGAAGGTGAATGGTGGTGGTTGGCTTGTGAGTATGGTGGCTCAAAGCTATGTTGAGGAGGTGGTTTATAGGCAAACGATGGGGCTTGTTGGTAACAACAAGGGGATCCACCATATCTATCATCTTGGTATGCACCTCAAAATGGCTCTTGACCATAGTAATTTGGTGGAGGTGGTTTGTCACGAAAGGGTCCACCATAACTATTGTCTTGGCATGCATTGTAGAATGGTCATGGTCCATGGTATCTTGGAAGGTGTTGTTGCTGGAAGGGTTGATCAGATCCTCGTGGCTCCTTCCATCTGTGATTGTTTTGGCCTTGATGCATGTTCCTGTTATAGCTTCTATTCCTTTCAACAACATTAGAACCAAACTCAAAGCGACGGGGTTGAGAACTCATAGTAGCTAATAAAAATTAAAAACAAAAATAAAAATAAATAAACAAGAAAAATAAAATATTTACAATAACAAATAATAAGGCACACAATTGCAATTCCCCGGCAACGGCGCCATTTTGACTTTCGGAACTCTCGCCGGTAAAGAATTTTATAAAAATAATCACGTTGTAAATATAGCTTCTAGACCGACAAGAATTCCTTTCGTACAAAAAGTTTGGTTGTCACAAGTAACAAAATCCAATAAAATTTATAACCGAAGTATTTAAACCTCGGGTCGTCTCTCAAGGAATTCCAGGGAAGTATGATTTATTATTGGTTATGAAAAAGGTATAATTTTGGGTTTTTGGAATAAGGAACAAGTAATTTAAATGACAAGAAAAATAAATTAATAATTAAGAAAACTCTTGGCAAGGTATGAGAACTGGAAATTCCATCCTAGTTATCCTTATTAGGTGCGATGAGAATTGTTATTGCTCCCACTTAGTTAACCCTTACTAAATAAAGGAAAGTCAAGTGGACTAATCAACTTGATTCCTCAAGTCCTAGTCAACTCCTATGGAAAGACTAGCTTTAGAGGGATCCAAATCAATCAGCAATTTCCAATTTTCAATCAACCGCTGAGTTTGATAACTCAAGTGTCACCAATTACTTAACCAAAGCCAAAAGAGAGAAAAATCTAAATTATTTATATCATAAATAGAAGAAAGCAATCTTAAATCTGAAATACCTCAAATTGCATTTAAACATAAATTCAAATCTAATATGGGAAGGTTCATAAGTCAATTTGGCTACATAAGTAATTAACAAGTAAAAGCATTAGAATAAATAAAAGTAAAAGAGAAACATAAACTAAAGAAAGATAGAACCTGGATTTGGAGAAATAACCATACTCTAAGAGAAATCCTAATTCTAAAAACCTAAGAGAGAGGAGAGAACCTCTCTCTCTAGAAAACTACATCTAAAACCTAAAATTGTGTATTCTGAATGTATGTTTAATGAATGATTTGATTCCCTCACTCTCCAGTCTCTATTCTGTGTTTCTGGGCTTGGATTTGGGCCAAAAAAGGGTCCAAAAATTGCTGAGGGCATTTTCTACAATTTTCTGCACGTGGCGTCTGTCACGCGTGCGCGTCTTTTGAAGATTTTCCTTGCCACGCGTACGCGTCAGTCACGCATACGCGTCGCTGCCATTTTCTTCAAAACGGCATTTTGTACGTTCCTTCCATTTTTGCATGTTTCCTTTCTGTCCTCTAAGCCATTCCTGCCCTATGAAGCCTGAAAATGCTTAACACACAGATCACGGCATCGAATGGTAATAAAGGATAATTAAAATTAATATTTTTAAGGCTTAGGAAACATGTTTTCACATATATCATAGAATAAGGAAGGAATTGTAAAATCATGCAAATCTTATGAATAAGTGGGTGAAGAATTGATAAAAACACTCAATTGAGCACAAGATAAATCATAAAATAGTGGTTTATCAGCTGACTGTTTGGATTGATCGCTGAGACTACATGCTGCTTTTGCCTGCACTGAAATGCTACAATGTATATTGAAATGTCACTGCCGCTCATCATTATTGCACATACCATGCTTGTTAGAATGCCTGAACGGTGTTTTTGATTCAATTTTTATGTCTGATCATCATAGCTTTTGAGTTTCCTTCCATTCTGCATCACTACTTCAAAACTATGCACTTTTCTGCTGATTTGAGATGACTTATGCACTCTATTTTCATGCTGGAATATCAAACTAAACTTCTTTTCTTTTTGCTTTGTGATTTTCTTGTTTGATACCAATCTTGCTGTGCTTATCATCATCCCATGTTAATTAACTTGTACCTATGCACCTGTTTTTGTTTTTGACACCAAATTGGATCGAAGGTTGTTGCTATCATCCTTATGTTTGGTGCTTGTAAGTGCATACCATGCTAAATCACTGCACTATGTGCTGACTGCTGTACTTTTCTATTTTGACACCAAACATGCATTAGACTTGAATTTTTGAAACCCGTTTGGTACCTGTTCACACCCTGGGTCGAGCTACCCGACCCGGGATGTTCAGTAACAAAGCGACCGACCTCTTTAGGTCAGACTATCCGACCTCTTCTCAAAGAGATCGGTCAAATTGCCAGAAAAGCCCAGTAAAGGGCCCAGATAGAGGAACACAACACAAATCCAAAGGCAGCCCAAGCCTACAGAGATAAGGGCGGTTCCCTAGGAGATAAGATGACCTCACTCTAAGATAAAGATAAGATAAGATAACTAACTTATCTAAAAAGGTCACTCCACACCATTATAAATACACTGGAGCACCCAGGTATAACTCATACTCTGATTCTACTAAAAACCTACTCAATACCCTTACTAACTTAAGCATCGGAGTACCTTGCAGGTACCACCACCCTCTGGTGATGAAGAATCAGCAGCACATCCAGTCCAACAAGTCGGACACGACAGCTCCGGCCGCCACCCACCAGCCGGACACGTCATCTCCGACCAGTACAGAAGATCTCGTCCGAGATCGACCTATAGTTTCAGGTAACCCTCGGAACATTGGCGCCATTGCCGGGGACTTGGAAGTCATCCCATCACCATGGTGGACGACCATGACAATGACCACGATTCAGATCTAGAAGATAGAAGACCGCACAAAAATGCGGACACTACACTAAAAGATACCCCGAAATCTAACAGGGACAAAAACTCATCAAATTCGGGAGTATTAGAAGTGCTTCAAGACCGTTTAAAGCAACTTGAAAAAGAAAGCCAGCATCAACGAGAAGTTGGGAAGGATCTACAAAAAGAGGTAAGGTAACGTCGAGAGTTAGAAGATAAACTTCTAAAACTCGAAGCCGATCTCAAAACCAAAGCTACTCGGTCCACTCCTGAGGACAACTCTCGCAAGGATCAAGATCCATTCACTAGGGAGATCATGAAGACCAAAATCCCTAAGGACTTCAAACTTCTGGATATGGCTTTGTACGATGGCACTACAGATCCCAACCATCACCTCAGCAATTTCAGAAGTAGGATGTACCTCACCGACGCCTCAGATGCAGTTCGCTGTAAAGCATTTCTAACAACTCTTACAAAGACAGCAATTAGATGGTTCGACAATTTACCTCTGAGGTCCATCTCAAGCTTTGACGACTTAGCCAAAAATTTCCTGGCCAGATTCTCTATCCAAAAAGATAAGGCTAAGCACGCCCCCAGTCTATTAGGAATCAAGGAGATCGGGAAAGTCTTCGCAACTACATGGAAAGATTCAATAAAACATGTCTAGACATACAAAGCCTACCAATAGAGGCCGCCATCATGGGCCTCATCAATGGCCTACGAGAGGGACCTTTTAGCCAATCCATATCGAAGAAATACCCCACATATCTGAATAAAGTGCAAGAACGAGCGGAGAAATACATCAACATGGAGGAAAATTCTTGACTAGGAGAAACCTCAAAATCCGGATTCACCTATCCCCCCTGGGACAAGGATAATGAGTCCAAAAAGAAGGAAGATCGACATGGGAAAAAATTAAAAAATATCATAATTATACCCCTCTTCGGGTATCCCTTGTGGATATCTACAAAAAAGTCTGCCACAAAGAAAAAATACCCCCAGCTCGACCACTCAAAGGCAAAAAAGGAGGAAAAAATCGGACCGAATATTATGAATACGATCGACTCCGTGGGCATTCCACCAACGAATGTTTTGACTTAAAAAATCTCATAGAAAAATTAGTAAGAGAGGGAAAACTAGATCAGTATCTGGCTACCCGGGATGATGAGCAAAGAAAAAGGAGAAGGGACGAGGATGTTGGACGAACTGAGCAATCACCTCGTACACCAGAAAGACATGTCCATATGATACACAGAGGATTTGCAGGAGGGGGAATCTCCAAATCATCTCGCAAAAGATATCTCAAAGAAGTATATCATGTCAAGGGAAAGGAGGAAGCACCCGACATTCCGACAATTACGTTTACCAAAGAAGATGCATCAGGTGTCATCTCGGGACACGATGATCCCATGGTCATCACTATTATACTGGCAAATGCAAATCTTCACCGCACACTGATAGACCAAGGGAGCTCCGCCGACAT
Source organism: Arachis ipaensis (assembly GCF_059453495.1). NCBI lineage: Eukaryota > Viridiplantae > Streptophyta > Magnoliopsida > Fabales > Fabaceae > Arachis > Arachis ipaensis. Next base: position 67,952,243 of record NC_142438.1, on the reverse strand, counting down.
CTTATTCAAAACTTCCTTCAACAAGCTCGGCTTAGAAGAAAAAGAGCTTAGAGCATATCCAAACAGCTTGTTCGGACTGGGAGACACCCAGTGCAACCACTGGAATACATTTCACTACACACAACCTTTAGAAAAGGAAACCAATCCAAAACACTCAAAATAGACTACATCGTGGTCGACGTGAGTTCAGCCTATAATGCCTTAATAGGTCGGACAACATTAAATCAACTCGGCGCAATAGTCTTAACTCCACATCTATGCATGAAATTCCCAACTGCAGAAGGGATAGCTACAATAAAAGCAGATCAAAAGATGGCGCGCCGTTGTTACAACGAAAGTCTAAACCTCAGAGGCAGAGGAGAAGAATTCCACACAATTGAACTTGGTGGAGTTCAGAGGCGAGAAGAACTCCGTCCACAACCTAAGAGGAAGTAGAGAAAGTCCAGATCGGAGACATCCCGGACAAAATAACCAATATTAGAACGATTATAAGAGGAGACATAAAAGAATCACTTGTACAGTTCTTACGAGATAACGTCGATCTCTTTGCATGGAAAGCTGCAGACATGCCAAGTATAGACCCCAAACTAATATGCCACAAGTTGGCGGTCTACCTAGGATCTCGGCCAATATAGCAGAGACGAAGAAAACTCGGGCCAGAATGATCTCAAGCTGTGGAAGAGCAGGTACAAGCCCTACTGGAGGCAAGATTCATAAGAGAAGTCAAGTACCCACTATGGCTAGCTAACGTCGTCTTGGTGAAAAAGTCAAATGGAAAGTGGCGAATGTGCACTGACTACACTAATCTCAACAAAGCCTGCCCAAAAGATCCTTATCCACTCCCAAGTATCGACGCTCTGGTGGATGCCTCATCCAGATATAAATACCTCTCGTTTATGGATGCATATTCCGGATACAATCAAATCCCAATGTATCCACCTGATCAAGAAAAAAACCCCGTTTCTAACACCAAAAGCAAACTACTGCTACATCGTAATGCCTTTTGGTCTTAAAAATGCAGGAGCTACTTATCAAACGTTAATGAATAAAGTCTTTTCAGATCATATCGGAAAGATCACAGAGGTCTATGTGGACGACATGTTGATAAAGATACAAAGCGAAGAGACATTATTGTCCGACCTGGCCCAAGTGTTCGACACTATAAGAAAGCATGGCATGCGACTCAATCCTACAAAATGCACCTTTGCAGTAGAAGCTGGCAAATTCTTGGGTTTTATGCTCACACAAAGAGAAATCGAGGTAAATCCGGATAAATGCCAGGTCATACTCGACATGAAGAGCCCAACTTGTGTCAAAGAGGTACAACAACTCAACGGGAGGTTGGCAGCCTTGTCCAGATTTCTAGCGGGATCAACAATAAGGTCTCTCCCCTTCTACGCCACTCTAAGAAAGGCAAAGAAGTTTGAATGGACAACGGAGTGCGATCAAACCTTCCAAGATTTCAAAAGATTCCTGGGGCAACTGCCTATCCTAACTCGACCACGAGAGGGAGAGCCACTCATATTGTAGCTCGCAGTAGGAAGTCGGGCAGTAGCCTCAGTACAAGTCCGGGAGGATGACAAGGGGAAACAACCTGTATACTTCATCAGTAAAGCACTACAAGGGTCCGAGCTAAACTACCAAAAAATAGAGAAATTTGCCTATGCTCTCATACTAACATCTTGACGACTTCGCCCGTACTTCCAAGCTCACACTATTAAGGTTCGGACCAACCAGCCCATAAAAGGGATATTGCAGAAAACAGATCTAGCAGGCAGAATCTTGCAATGGGCAGTCGAGTTGTCTGAGTTCGACCTCCAATACAAAGCTCGGACAGCCATCAAATCACAATACTTAGCCGACTTCATTGCAGAATTTACAAACACTCCGAAAACCCCCCACAGAATGGAATCCCTACGTGGACGGTTCCTCAAATAAAACTAGAAGCGACGCAGGTGTGATAATTGAAAGCAACCAAGGAACCCAAATTAAACTTTCCCTCAAATTCGGGTTCCCTGCCTCAAACAACCAGGCAGAATATGAAGCACTACTAGCTGGTTTGAAGCTGGCTAAAGAGGTCGGAGCTCAAAGGCTCATTATCTTCAGTGACTCACAGGTGGTCACTTCACAAATAACGGGGAGCTACCAAGCTAAGGATCCCACTATGAAAAAGTACCTGGGTAAAACCAGGGAACAGCTTGGACAACTCCGGGAATATGAGATCCACCACATACCCCGCGAACAGAATGTCCGAGCTGACGCACTCTCAAAGCTAGCCAGCACAAAACCAGGGGGCAACAATAGGAGCCTCATCCAAAAAATACTGCAGAGTCCGTCCATCTCAGAAGAAGAAAAAGTCCTAGCCATAACAGGTCAGGATCAAGGATGGATGACCCTCATAATTAACTACCTCAAAACAGAAACACTCCCCACAGATGAAAAGGAGGCAAAGAGGTTAAAGCGGGAGGCACAACACTACACTATCATAAATAATACTCTATACAAAAGAGGAATTTTAATACCATTGTTAAAATGTGTGCCGACTTCCAATACAAAGGAAGTTTTAGAAGAAATACACAGTGGCATTTGTGGCAACCATCTCGGAGCACAAGCACTTACCAAAAGATTACTCCGGACAGGATTTTATTGGCCAACTCTACAAAAGGAGGGCACAGAGTTTGTAAAGACATGTCTACCATGCCAAAAACATGCCAACTTTCACATCGCCCCGCCAGAGGAACTCATCAGCGTGACCTCACCATGGCCATTTGCAAAATAGGGACTCGACCCTCTCGGACCCTTCCCTCAGGGATCGGGACAAGTTAAATTCCTCATAGTAGGGGTAGACTACTTTACAAAGTGGATCGAGGCAGAACCCCTAGCTAATGCCACTGCTCAAAGAAGTCGAAAATTCCTATATAGAAACATTGTCACAAGGTTCGGGGTCCCATACTCCATCACCACAGATAATGGCATCCAATTTACAGATGCAGGCTTCAGAAAGTTAGTGGCCGACTTGAATATAAAACACCAATTTACTTCCGTAGAACATCCTCAAGCCAACGGACAAGCTGAAGTTGCCAACAAAGTGGTATTGGCTGGGCTAAAACGAAGATTACAGGACGCAAAGGGAGCCTAGGCTGAAGAGCTCTCACAAGTCCTATGGGCATATCGAACAACGCCACATTCTACCACAAAGGAATCACCCTTTCGGTTAGCTTACAGAATGGAGGCAATGATCCCAGTAGAGATCGAAGAAGGGTCGCCTAGAGTGGTCCATTACAATGAAGAGGCCAACTCCCAACTTCAAAGGGAAGAGCTCGACCTACTTCCTGAAATCCAAGAGAGAGCTCGGATCAGGGAAGAAGCACTAAAACGTCGAATGGCTTCCAGATATAATCAAAAGGTAGTGCCACAAGGTTTTGCTGAGAATGATCTCATCCTAATCCGAAATGATATCGCAAAAACTTGACCTGGATAAGGAAAGTTGGCAGCAAACTGGAAAGGACCCTACCGAGTCATAGAAGTACTTGGGAAGGGCTACTACAGACTGTCCGAACTCGAGGGGCGAGAGCTTCCCAGATCGTGGCACGCCTGCAACCTAAGAAGGTATTATAGCTAGGATGGTAAATGATCTCAGCATAGGATGCACTCTTTTTCCTGAAAAGGTTTTCTAATGAGGCACCAAGTTGAGATCCACGAATTATCTGACTTAAAAGGATAAAAAATCCGCATGTACATATTTGTATTTTCTTTTAAATAAAATATATTAGATGTTCTACAAGTTTTCAATATGCATTAATCTGAAACATTCATCGCCCGATTATAAAGCAACAGATCGGCAGAAAGTGAAAAACAAATTCACTGCACGATCACGATAAAGACCAACAGAGATGAAAACCAAATTCATCTAAAGGTCGACTAAACAAGGATTGAACCCACTTTCTACAAATTGACAAAGATGAAAACAGAATAATACAAGAAGTTATCGAAAGTGATCCGGAGAAAGGACCTGACGAGGTCTTGATAAGATGGATTGCTAAATAATAACTTAAAGATTGGCCGACACTAAGAAGTCGGACCAAGTCGACCAAAGTTATAAGTAAACCCTAGAAAGAGGTCTAGCCAACCCTATAAAAGAGGATTACTATAACTTAGAAGGGCTCGACATGACGAAGTCGGCCCAAAACATAAAGTTATAGAAGTAATCCCTGAAAGAGACCTGAACAAGGTCCAAGAAAGAGGATTACAAAAATAACTTAGAAGGACCCGACATGATGAAGTCGGCCCAAAACATAAAGTTATAGAAGTAATCCCTGAAAGAGACCTGCACAAGGTCCAAGAAAGAGGATTACAAAAATAACTTAGAAGGACCCGACATGACAAAGTCGGCCCAAAAACACGAAAGTTATAAAGGTAATCCCTGAAAGAGACTTGCACAAGGTCCAAGAAAGAGGATTACAAAAATAACTTAGAAGGACCCGACATGACAAAGTCGGCCCAAAAACACGAAAGTTATAAAGATAATCCCTGAAAGAGACCTGCACAAGGTCCAAGAAAGAGGATTACAAAAATAACTTAGAAGGGCCCGACATGACAAAGTCGGCCCAAAAACACGAAAGTTATAAAGGTAATCCCTGAAAGAGACCTAAACAAGGTCTAAGAAAGAGGATTACAAAAATAACTTAGAAGGACCCGACATGACGAAGTCGGCCCGAAAAACACAAAAGTTATAAAGATAATCCCTGAAAGAGGCCTGAACAAGGTCCAAGAAAGAGGATTACCAGACAACTTAAAAGAGCCTGACATGATGAAGTCGGCCCAAAACAGGAGATCACAAAAGTAATCCCTGAAAAAGATCTAAACAAAGTCCAAAGAGGATCACTAACAACAACTCGGACGAAACCAACACGACGAAACCGGCCTCCCAAAAGACCTTAAGTGTTATACAAGGCAAAGGAATCAAGCCTATCCAAAGAAGTCGGACAACAAAGGGTTCCAGCATTCACAAAACCTAGAAAGGTGCCAAGTCGAGTGCAGACAGACATAATATAAAAGCATAAAGTTATAATAATAACAAGCTTCAGAGGCCACCAAAATCAGCCCCAAAAGCTTGGAAACTACTTTGTTTTTCAAAATAAAGTTGCTAAACAAGCAACTAAAAGAGTGTCAACAGTCAGCAAACATCATTTACAAAATAAAGAGTTTAAAAAAGCTCACAAGACGGGCTATCTACACAAAGCATTCACACAATCAGGGAAGATCCGAAGGCTTCTCGGCAGCACGAGGTGAAGGAGGGCGAGTCTGAATAGGCACAGCATCCACAGTCCCATCATCCCGATTCAATATTTGACAGTCAGGATTTGACACGGGATGATCAACCTCAGCTGAAGGAGCGGAAGAAGTCGGCACTTTGGAGGCTTTGGCAGCAAGCACAGGGGGAGGTTCAACATCGTTGTCGTCAGGGACAATCTTGCCATCCTTTACAACATTGTCCAGACTGAAGAGAGTAAGGTTGGCCTCGGGAGCAAGAACTCGAACTTTCTCCTTCAGGTTCTCATAAGCAGCATTTACGCTGCCTACGAGGTGACCCTGGAGCTCAGCATAATCAATATGGGCAGACTCCAACTCCTCCCTAAGATGCATTACTTCCCTATAGGCCGTAACATAGCTATCCTTGTGCCTCAAGGCGGTATCCTCAGCCAACCTAACAGAAGCCGCCAAGGCAACAGAACTAGCCTTTTCGATCTCCAACTCCTTCTCCAGTTTGGTCACTTTCACTTGGAGCTCCTCCTTTACCCTTCATACGATCGAACTCTTGCTTAGCCTCCTCCATAAAAGCTTTGGTAGCATGAAGAGGGAGGTCTTGGGCAGTTCGGTACAAGGCAGCTCCCATATGCGCCATCTTGACGCTACTCCGAGTAATAAAATCCAAGTGGCGAAGGAGAGAAACATCGTCGGTAGGAATGGTACCGTAGGGACCAATCTGCTGATCGACGAACTCAACCGCATCAAATTCAGGGGCATCAAGGTTGAAAGGCTCAGTTGTTCTTTGTTTTTGGTTTGGAGGAGCACCAGAAGTAGCAACAGAAACTTGAGGAGGATCTGCCAAACGAACCCGGAGAGTAGAGATTCCTCACCCCCGGCGAGGTCGGTATGGCCGGCTTCGACTGAACCTGAGATGATCCCTCACCGGCCACCTTAGCTGAAACGTTTTGAGCTGCAGTAGCCTTTCTTGCCCTCTTAAAGGCCTTCATGGATTCCTTGTTCTTAATCATATCTGCAAACAAAACATCACAGCAGGAAACCATGTTACAATTCAATAAAAGAGCTTGTAAAGAAATAAACTCAACAAAACAAGAAAGGCCAAAATTGAACACTACCCAGCTCATCTCGAAGGAGTGAGGGGTCCCCTAAGAATTTCTTGGTATCAAGATAGGGAGGCTCCCCCCAATTCTCCTCCAACATAGTCACAAAGGCCTGCTCGACCTCGTCCAACATCTCTCAGGAATACCTCGACACAACAATGTTCTTTTGCCACTCTAAAGGAAAAGTGGGCTCATCATTCTCATCCAGAAAAAAGGGACGAGCTCCTTCAACAGCTCGGACCTTGAAGAAATAGTTCTTAAAATCACGAAACGACTTGTTATACATAGAAAAAAATTTCTTCCCTTGCGAAGCTCGGAAAGAAACCCAGGCAGCCTTTTTCTTCACTACCCCAGGTTTTGTCAAGACAAACAAATAAAAGAAAAGGGATTGCGAAGCAGGGACGTCAAACTCATGACACAGCAATTGAAAGATCTTTATAAAACCCCAAGAATTGGGGTGAAGTTGGGATGGAGCTACATTGCAAGACCACAACAGGTTGGTCTCAAAAGGAGTAAAAGGAATGGTGATATTCATCTGGCCAAAAAAGTAATTGTTCCGAGGGTTACCTGAAACTGGAGGTCGATCTCGGATGAGATCTTCTGTACTGGTCGGAGATAACGTGTCCGGCTGGCTAATGACGGCCGGAGCTGTTGGGTCCGACTCGTTGGACTTACTGCACTGTTGATCCTTGGCCACCGGAGAGTGGGGGGTACCTGCAAGAGACTCCGATGCCTAAGTTAGCACGGATATTAAGCAGGTTGTTATGTAGAATCAGAGTATGAGTTATACCTGGGTGCTCTAGCGTATTTATAGTAGCGTGGGCTGATCTTTCTGATAAGATAAGTTAGTTATCTTATCTTATCTTATCTTATCTTGAGTGAAGTCAGCTTATCTTCAAGGGAACCGCCTTTATCTCTATAGGCTGGGATTGCCTTTGGATTCTGGGTCGTGTTCCTCTATTTGGGCCCTTTTATTGGGCTTTGCTATCGTTTTGGCCGAGTTCTTCATAAAGAAGTCGGTCCGCTTGACCTGAACAAGTCGGTCGCTTCGCTACTGAACATCCCGGTTCGGACAACTCGACCCTGGGTTTGAACAGTGCCCCTGCTTGAGCTCGGTCTTCCGTTTGAGGTCGAGTTCTTGACTTTGGTCCTTCTTTAATGAAGCCGAACTTAAGCATTTTGTCGATTCCTTTGCAGAAGCTTTTTTGAATTTAGAGCGTTTTCCTTCTAAAAGTGCGCCCTTTTGTATTAGCGCTTTGTCCTGGGGAACGTGCGAGGGTATAATACCCTAATTAATTAGTATTAATTGCTCCGTTTTTCCTTTGGCTCTTTATTTTGATTTTTGAAAGCTCAGAGACGGTTTTTCTTCTTTTCTCTTTCGTAACTTCTTCACCATTTTCCTCCGTTTTTCTCGTTCTCTGTTTTTCACCCTCGTTTCCTCTTTTCCTTCGTGGCGGCGTTGCTTGACGATTCTTGGGACAACTTACCACTCCTTCATTCCTTTGAAGCTTTTCTCTTCTTCAGGTGAGTTCCATTCGCATTTTCTTTCTTTTTCGCTGCTTTTGGCCTTTTGTGATTAAGTTGCGATTTTTCTTTGAGGGAAGTTTGGATCTTTCTGCTTCTACTGTGCCTGGTTATAGTCGTAATGCATGCTCTAAATCTTTTTCGCCTTTCCTATTGCTTTAATGTGCTTAGGGCTTCTGCATGTTATTTCTCGTTTGTGCTTTTGATGATAATGCATCTGATTCTGGAAAAAAGGCTAGTGTCTTTGATGATTTCTTGTTTGGTATGCTCGGTGTTGGTGCTTGCTTTTGCTTGATTTCGAAAAAAGTTTGCGCCTTTCCGCTTGGTTATTTTTACTAAACTGTAGAAATAGTGCTTTCTTCTGATAAACTGTATGAGGGTGATCTTTTTTGCATTTTCGCTTTCTTGCATTTTCGCTTTCTTTTGTTTTCTTTCTGAGAGATGCCGGGGTGCGAGCTGTAGATTTTTCTTGGAAACTTTGCCTGATTATTGCCTCCAAAGGATGCCCCAAGATTTTGGTTTGAGTCTTGGGGTTTTCCTTTTCTGTGTGATCTCCTGCATCGTATTGAGTTGTTTTTCTCCCTTGTCCGAGATGTTTTTAGTAATCCCCTCTTCTTTTCTTACTTGTAGGATTTAGTTGGCCTCATGTCTTCTCGCAATAACATTGTAGAGATGTCTTCCAGAGTTCCCGAGGGGATGTCCGATTGGCTGGACTCCCTTGTTTTGTTGTGTGTTTCTATTGTGGATGCTGAATTTTGCACAGAGCTGAGGAAGCGCCATAGGATTTGTGCTAACAGTTCCTGCGAGGGTGATTATGAGCTTGTTGCTCCTGACTCTGATGAGAGAGTTTGTTTTCCGACTTCCGTCGAGGGGGAGCGTCCCTCTTTCTATGCTTATGAATACTTTTTTAGCCAATTGAACGTTACTTTCCCTTTTACTGCCTTTGAAACTGATTTGTTGTGGTCCTGCAACATTGCCCCATCCCAGCTGCATCCAAACTCCTGGGGTTTTATCAAGATATTTCAACTTCTTTGTCAGGAGTTGGATATAACACCTTCTGAAACTCTTTTCCTTTATCTTTTTGTCTCGGCCAAACCTGGGGGTTCCTCCAAAAAGAAACCTTCCTGGGTTTCTTTCAGGTCGGCCCAGGGGCATAAAATTTTTGCCATGTATGATGAGTCGTTTAAAGATTTTAAGAACTATTTCTTCCGAGTCCGTGCCATTGAGGGGGTTCGCCCCTTTTTTCTTGATGAAAATGATGAACCTGCTTGTCCTCTGGAGTGGCAAAAGAATGTAAGAGTGCCACGTTACACGTGGCAAATGCTTAGTGAGGTTGAGCGGGCCTTTGTGGTCGTTCTTGAAGATTTGTGGGGGAAGCCACCCCACCTCGACACGAAGAGATTTTTGAGTGATCCATCTTTGGTTCGGGCTGCTTTGGGTACTGCCTGATTTGTTTTTATACTTGCTCTCAGGCTTTGTTTTTCCTGTGTTGTAACTTGTCTTTGTTTTTTGTGTTTTTCAGAGATGTCAAAGAATAATGATTCTATGAGAGCCTATAAGAAGGCAAAGAAGGCGACCGCAGCACTAAACCTCTCGGCCAAAGCGGCCGGAGAGGGGTCTTCTCAGCTTCTGGTTAAACCTCCTATACCGAGTTCTCCCAGGCCGAGGAGAGCAATTCCTACTCCTTGGGTCCGTCAGGTCGATCCTCCACAATCTTCCGTTGCTGCTTCCGGTCCCCCTCTTAATAAGAAGCAAAGAACAACTGAACCTTTCAACCTTGATGCTCCTGACTTAGATGCAGTTGAGTTTGTAGATCAACAAATCGGCCCTTATGGTGTTCTTCCGATGGATGACGTGTCGATTCTTCATCATTTTGATTATATCACCCGGAGTGGTATCAAGTTGGCACACATGGGGGCGGCTCTATACCGGACTGCTCAAAGTCTTCCTCTCCATGCTACTAAAGCTACTATGGAGGAGGCCAAACAGGAGTTTGATCGGATGAAGGATTTAAAGGGGGAGCTTGAAGTAAGGGTGGCCAGGTTGGAGAAAGATTTGGAAAATAAAAAGGCTATTTCTACTTCCTTGGCTGGCTCTCTGAAACTGGCCGAAGACACGGCTATACGGCATAAGGATAGTTATTTGACGTCTTACCGGGAGGTGTTGCGACTGAGAGAAGAGTTGGAGAATGCCCGGGCTAATTATTCCGAACTCCAAGGTCATCTTGTTGGCAGTGTAACTGTTGCCTATGAGAACCTGAGGGAACAAGTTCGGGTTATTGCTCCCGAGGCCGACCTGACCCTCTTTAGCTTGGAGAACGTTGTCAGGGATGGCAAGGTTTTCCCTGATGACGAGGATGAGGATGATGTCGATCCTCCCCCTGTGGCCTCTACCAAGGTGTCGACTTCTGCTGTCCCTGCCGAGGTTGGTCCTCCTGCTTCTGACCCCGACTGCCAGATCTTGAACCGGGATGACGGTACTGTAGATGCCGTTCCTCTCCAGACTCGGCCTCCGTCTCCTCAGCCTGATGCTGCTAAAAAATCTTCTGACTCTTAGTTTTAATCTTTATTTCGGATATGTAGTTGGCCCGGCTTGTGGGCTTTTTTAAACTCTTTATGTTTTGCTAACACTTTCTTGTTGCTTGCCTAGCAACTTTTGTTTTTTATGAAAACAAATGGTAGCATGCTTCTACTTTTGCGGTAGGTTTTGGTTGCCTCCGAGGCTTTTTTAATCTTGTGGATGATAACTTTGTCTTTTGTGTTTGACTTGGTATTTCTTTTCTGTGAATGTTGGAACCCTACGGCTTAACCTCTTTTGGATTGCTTTTGTATTTTGTATTTGAATCCTTCAAGTTGGTCTCCGAGTTGTTTTCGCAGTCCATTTCCAAGTTATATTTGTAATCCATTTCTTGGATCTTTGTCAGATCTCTTTCAGGAACTATTTTGATAACTTGTTTGTAGTAGGAGTCCGATTTGGTTGTATCGGTCTCCTTTAATTTATTTGTAGTCCTCTTTCCTGGATCTTTGTCAGATCTCTTTCAGGGACTACTTTGATAACTTTTAGTAGTAGGAGTCCGACTTGGTTATATTGGTCTTCTTTAAGTTATTTGTAGTCCTCTTTCTTGGATCTTTATCAGATCTCTTTCAGGGACTACTTTGATAACTTTTAGTAGTAGGAGTCCGACTTGGTTATATCGGTCTCCTTTAAGTTATTTGTAGTCCTCTTTCTTGGATCTTTGTCAGATCTTTTTCAGGGACTACTTTGATAACTTTTAGTAGTAGGAGTCCGACTTGGTTATATCGGTCTCCTTTAAGTTATTTGTAGTCCTCTTTCTTGGATCTTTGTCAGATCTCTTTCAGGGACTACTTTGATAACTTTTAGTTTGGGCTGACTTTGTCATGTCGAGCCCTTCTGAGTTAAAGTAATCCTCTTTAATAGGGTTGGCCAGACCTCTTTCCAGGGTTTACTTATAACTCGGGTTGACTTGGTCCGACTTCTCAATGTCGGCCAGTCTTAAAGTTATTATTTTAGTGATCCGTAGGACCTCATCAGGTTCTTTTTTTTTTTAGATCACTTTTGATAACTTCTTACATTATTCTGTGTTCATCTTTGCCGATTTGTAGAAAGTGGTTGTCATCTCTAGATCGTCCTTTGGGTGAATCGCGTTTTCACCTTTATCGGACGGTTTGCCTTTACCGTGATCGTGCAGTGAAATTGTTTTTCACTTTCTGCCGATTTGTCGCTTTATAATCGGACGATGAATGCTTCAGATTAATGTGTCTTGAAATCTTTGTAGAATGTCTCAAATATATTTTATTAAAAGAAAAAGTAGAAATATATACATATGGGATTGTCTGAGTCTCAACTTGGTGCCTCATTAAAAAACCTTTTTAGAAAAAAGAGTGCATCCAATGATGAGATCTCTTATATCCTTTTTTTCTAACTGTAGTACCTTCTAAGGTTGCAGGCGTGCCATGACCTGAGAAGCTCTCGTCCGTCAAGTTCAGACAGTCTGTAGTAGCCCTTTCCAAGTACTGCTATAACTCGGTAGGGTCCTTTCCAGTTTGCCGCCAGCTTTCCTTCTCCCAGTCGAGTTGTTCCGATATCATTTCGGATTAGGATAAGATCATTCTCCGCAAAACTTCTCGGCACCACCTTTTGATTGTATCTGGAAGCCATTCGGCGTTTTAGGGCTTCTTCCTTGATCCGAGCTCTTTCTTGTATTTCGGGTAACAAGTCGAGCTCTTCTCTTTGGAGTTGGGAGTTTGCTCCTTCATTGTAGTGAACTACTCTTGGCGATCCTTCCTCAATTTCTACTGGAATCATTGCTTCCGTTTCGTATGCTAATCGGAAGGGGGATTCCTTCGTGGTGGAATGTGGAGTTGTTCGATATGCCCATAAGACCTGTGGAAGCTCTTCTGCCCAGGCTCCTTTTGCATTTTGTAATCTCCGTTTTAGCCCAGCCAATATGACTTTGTTAGCCGCCTCGGCCTGTCCATTGGCTTGTGGATGCTCAACGGAGGTGTACTGGTGCTTTATATTCAAATCGGCTACTAGTTTTCTGAAACCTGCATCCGTGAATTGAGTGCCATTGTCTGTAGTTATCGAGTATGGAATCCCGAATCTCGTGACAATGTTTCTATATAAGAATTTTCGACTCCTTTGAGCGGTGGCATTGGCTAGGGGCTCTGCCTCAATCCACTTTGTAAAGTAATCTACTCCCACTATGAGAAATTTAACTTGTCCTGATCCCTGTGGGAATGGGCCGAGAAGATCGAGTCCCCATTTTGCAAATGGCCAAGGTGAAGTCACGCTGATGAGCTCTTCTGGCGGGGCGATGTGAAAATTGACATGTTTTTGACATGGTGGACATGTCTTTACAAATTCTGTGACTTCTTTCTGTAGAGTTGGCCAATAAAATCCTACCCGGAGTACTTTTTTGGCGAGAGCTCGCGCTCCGAGATGATTGCCACAAATGCCGCTATGTATTTCTTCTAGCACTTCCTTTGTGTTGGAGGTCGGCACACATTTTAGTAAAGGTATTGAGATTCCTCTTTTGTACAGGATGTTGTTTATGATGGTGTAGTACTGTGCCTCCCTTTTTAACTTTTTTGCCTCCTTTTCTTCTGCGGGGAGTGTTCCTTCTTTGAGGTATTTGACTATGGGGGTCATCCATCCTTGGTCCCGACTTGTTATGGCCAGGACTTGTTCTTCTTCCGAGATTGACGGGTTTTGCAACATTTCCTGGATGAGGCTTCTATTGTTGCCCCCTGGTTTGGTGCTGGCTAGTTTTGAGAGTGCATCAGCTCGGGCATTTCGTTTGCGGGTATGTGGCAGATCTTGTATTCCCCGACTTGTCCGAGTAGTTCCTTGGTTTTGTCTAAATATTTTTTCATGGTGGAGTCTTTGGCTTGGTAGCTCCCTGTTATTTGTGATGTGATCACTTGTGAATCGCTGTAAATGTTGAGTTTTTGAGCTCCGACCTCTTTAGCCAGCTTTAAACCAGCTAATAGTGCTTCATATTCCGCTTGGTTATTGGAGGCCGGGAACCCGAACTTGAGGGAAAGCTCAACTTGGGTTCCTTGGTTGCTTTCTATTATCACGCCTACGCCGCTTCCAGTTTTATTTGAGGAACCGTCCACGTAGAGATTCCATTCCGCGGGAGTTTCCGGGGTATCTGTGAATTCTGTGATGAAGTCGGCCAGATACTGTGACTTGATGGCCGTCCGAGCTTCATATTGGAGGTCGAACTCCGATACCTCGACTGCCCATTGTAGAATTCTGCCTGCTAAATCTGTTTTTTGCAGTATTCCTTTTATGGGCTGGTTAGTTCTAACCTTAATGGTATGAGCCTGAAAGTACGGGCGGAGTTGTCGAGATGTTAGGATGAGAGTATAGGCAAATTTTTCTATTTTCTGGTAGTTCAGCTCGGATCCCTGTAGTGCTTTGCTAATGAAGTAGATGGGTTGTTGCCCATTTTCGTCTTCTCTGACTAGTGCTGAGGCTATCGCCCGGCTTCCTACTGCGAGATATAATATAAGTGGTTCTCCTTCTTGTGGTCGAGATAGGATAGGTGGCCGTCCTAAGAACTCCTTGAAGTCTTAGAAAGCTTGTTTGCATTCTGTCGTCCATTCGAACTGTTTTCCCTTTCTTAAAGTAGCATAGAAGGGGAGAGATCTTATCGCAGCTCCTGCTAAAAATCGGGATAGGGCGGCCAATCTCCCGTTGAGTTGCTGTACCTCTTTGACACATGTTGGGCTCTTCATGTTGAGTATAGCTTGACATTTGTCTGGATTCACTTCAATTCCCCTTTGTGTGAGCATGAAACCCAAGAATTTGCTTGCTTCAACTGTGAAGGTGCATTTTGCGGGGTTGAGTCGAATACTTGGGACAGGTCGGACAATAATGTATTTTCGTTCTATGTTTTTATCAACATGTCGTCCACATAGACTTCCATGATTTTCCCGATGTGATCTGAGAAGACTTTATTCATTAGCCTTTGATAAGTAGCTCCCGCGTTCTTAAGATCGAAAGGCATCACGATGTAACAGTAGTTTGCCTTTGGTGTTAAGAACGATGTTTTTTCTTGATCTGGTGGATACATGGGGATTTGGTTGTATCCCGAATAGGCGTCCATAAACGAGAGGTACCTATATCCAGAGGAAGCATCTACCAGAGCGTCAATTCTTGGGAGTGGATATGGATCTTTTGGGCAGGCTTTGTTGAGATCGGTGTAATCGGTACACATGCGCCACTTCCCGTTTGACTTTTTCACCAAAATTGACTTTTTCACCAAAACGACGTTGGCTAGCCATAGTGGATACTTGAATTCTCTTATGAATCCTGCCTCCAATAACGCTTGTACTTGTTCTTCCACAGCTCGGGATCGTTCTGGTCCGAGTTTTCTTCGTTTCTGCTGCACCGGTCAAGATCCTGGATAGACCGCTAACTCGTGGCACATTAACTTAGGGTCTATTCCTGGCATGTCTGTGGCTTTCCATGCGAAGAGGTCGACATTATCTCGCAAGAATTGTATCATTGATTCTTTTGAGTCTCCTCTTAGGACCGTGCCGATATTAGTTGTTTTATCCGAGGTGTCTCCAATCTGAACCTTCTCTACCTCGCCTTCTGGGCGCGGACGGAGTTCTTCTCGACGCTGAGCTCCACCAAGTTCAATTGTATGAAACTCTTCTCCTTTGCCTTTGAGGTTTAAGCTCTCGTTATAGCAGCGACGTGCCATCTTTTGATCTGCTTTTACCGTGGCTATCCCCTATGTAGTTGGGAATTTCATGCATAGATGTGGAGTTGAGACTATTGCGCCCAGTTGATTGAGTGTTGTCCGTCCTATGAGAGCATTGTAGGCTGAACTTACGTCGACCACAATGTAGTCTATTTTGAGGGTCCTAGATTGGTTCCCCTTTCCAAAAGTAGCGTGTAACGATACGTATCCCAACGGTTGTATCGGAGTGTCCCCTAGTCCAAACAGATTGTTTGGGTATGCTCTTAGTTCCCTTTCGTCTAAGCCGAGTTTGTCGAAGGCTGTTTTGAATAAGATGTCGGCAGAACTCCCTTGGTCTACTAGTGTGCGGTGTAAATTGGCATTTGCCAGTATAATTGTGATGACCATGGGGTCGTCGTGTCCGGGGATGATGCCGGATGCGTCTTCTTTAGTGAATGTTATCACCGGGATGTCGGGTGCGTCCTCTTTTCCCTCAACGTGGTATACTTCTTTAAGGTATCTCTTTCGGGATAATTTGGAGATCCCGCCTCCTACGAATCCGCCATGTATCATGTGGACGTGTCTTTCTGGTGTCCGAGGTGACCGTTCAGTCCGTCCATCATCTTCGTCTCTCCGTCTTTTTCTTTGGTCATCATCCCGGGTGGCCAGAAATCGATCTAATTTTCCTTCTCTTACTAATTTTTCTATGATGTTTTTCAAATCGAAACATTCATTGGTAGAGTATCCTCGAATTCGATGGTAGTCACAATACTCCTTCCGATTTCCTCCTCCTGTTTTGCCTTTGAGTGGTCGTGCTGGGGGAATTTTCTCAGTATGGCAAACTTCTTTGTAATGTCGACCAGGGATACTTTGAGAGGAGTGTAGTTGTGGTACTTTTTGATTTTCTCACCCTGTCGATCTCCTTTCCTTTTGGAGTCCTTGTCTTTGTCTCGGTAGATGGCTCCAGATTTTGAGTTTTCTCCCAACCGAGCGTTCTCTTCCATGTTGATGTATTTTTCTGCTCGCTCCTGTACTTCGTCTAAGGAGGTGGGATACTTTTTTGATATGGATTGGCTGAAAGGTCCTTCTCGTAAGCCATTGATAAGCCCCATGATGGCGGCCTCTGTTGGTAAACTTTGTATGTCCATGCATGTTCTGTTGAATCTTTCCATGTAGTTGTGGAGGCTTTCCCGATCTCCTTGCTTGATCCCTAGTAAGCTGGGTGCGTGCTTGGTCTTATCCTTCTGGATGGAGAATCTGGCCAGGAACTTTTTGGCCAGATCGTCGAAGTTTGAGATGGACCTCAGAGGTAAGTTGTCGAACCATCTGATCGCCATTTTTGTGAGTGTTGTTGGAAAAGCTTTGCAGCGAACGGCATCCGAGGCATCTGTAAGGTACATCCTGCTTCTGAAATTGCTAAGATGATGGTTTGGATCTGTAGTGCCATCGTACAAAACCATATCCGGAAGCTTGAAGTCCTTTGGAATTTTGGTCTTCATGATTTCCCTGGTGAATGGGTCCTGTTCTTTGCGTGATTTTTCTTCAGGAGTGGTCCGAGGAGCTTTTGTTTTGAGGTCGGCTTCTAATTGCTGTAGTTTTTCTTCCAATTCTCGATGTCGCCGTACTTCTCTTTGTAGATCTTTTCCGATCTCCCGTTGTTGCTGGGTTTCTTTCTCTAGCTGCTTCAAACGATCTTGGAGTGCTTCCATGGCTCCCGTATTTGGTGAGTTTTTGTCTCCGTTGGATTCCGGGGTATCCTTTAGCGTAGTGTCCATGTTCTTGTGTGGCGTTCTGTTCTCCAAATCTGAATCGTGGTCGTTGTCATGGCCGTCCGCCATGGTTTTGGGATGACTTCCAGGTCCCCGGCAACGGCGCCAATGTTCCGAGGGTTACCTGAAACTCGAGGTCGATCTCAGATGAGATCTTTTGTACTGGTCGGAGATAACGTGTCCGGCTGGCTGATGACGGTCGGAGCTGTTGGGTCCAACTCGTTGGACTTACTGCACTACTGATCCTTGGCCACCGGAGGGTGGGGGTACCTGCAAGAGACTCCGATGCCTAAGTTAGCACAGATATTAAGCAGGTTGTTATGTAGAATCAGAGTATGAGTTATACTTGGGTGCTCTAGCGTATTTATAGTAGCGTGGGCTGATCTTTCTGATAAGATAAGTTAGTTATCTTATCTTATCTTATCTTATCTTGAGTGAAGTCAGCTTATCTTCAAGGGAACCGCCTTTATCTCTATAGGCTGGGATTGCCTTTGGATTCTGGGTCGTGTTCCTCTATTTGGGCCCTTTTATTGGGCTTTGCTGTCGTTTTGGCCGAGTTCTTCATAAAGAAGTCGGTCCGCTTGACCTGAACAAGTCGATCGCTTCACTACTGAACATCCCGGTTCGGACAACTCGACCCTGGGTATGAACAGTAATCATATGCATAGAAAAAAGGACGGTCTCCAGCAACTCGAGTAGAGAAACAAACTCTCTCTTCAGGAGTGGGGGTACAAGCTCATAATTCTTTTCCTCACTACCACTACTACAAACCCTATAAAACTGCGTAAGCTGCTGACAAAACTCGGAATCAACCAAAGAAACACATAAAAGAACCATCGAATCCACCCAATCAGCGATGCCCTCAGGGACTTGGGAAGATATCTCAACAATGTTCTTGCGAGAAGACATGAGGTCAACTAGTCCTACAGCAAGAAAAGAAGAAAATAGATCACTAACCCAAAACATCTCGGATAAAGTCAAAAAACCATATCAGAACAGCCCGGACAAGCATGACACCAGAGCAATACAAGCAATAAAAGGAAACCCCAGGACCCACAATAAAAATCCAGGGGCATCCTTTGGAGGCAACTTATGGAACAAGGACTCAGGAAAACCTACAAGTCTACACCTCTACACATCTTAAACAGGAAGATAACACCCTGAGAAGAAAGCCACGAGCTACAAATCAAATAAAGTCATCAAAATAACTACCTCCCAAAATTCACAGTCGCAGATGAAACTACCAAGCAATGAAAGTATCAACAAGAAGTCATCAAAGACATCGCCTTTTTCAAAAAATAAACACCCCAAAAAACAAGCCACTAGAAAAAATCGTTATTTTCTACAAAGGATCATCAATGAAATCATCAACGTAGCGAAAGTCATCAAAAGGAGCAACCTTCTGGGTAAAGTAAAACAGGTTCATAAAAAACCAGAAAAACATACAGCATAGCGACAAGCAAGCACGACAATGCAAAAAGATTCAACCTTTCCAAACATGCATTCAAGCAAAACCAAAACTTTACCAAGAACCGAAGGCAAAACAAAAGAAAGAAAAGGAACGGCAAGATAAAGAAAAACCAAACCTGGACCAAGGAGGAAGCTTTGAAAGAGATTGAAGACGAAGAGACAGAATCGCCTTTCAAAGAAAATAACCAGAGATCACCAAATGACAGCGCAATGCAAAAATTTGGTCAAAAACAGAAGGCGAGAGAATAAAGGAGGAAGTTACAAAGAAAGGCGAAGAAGAGAAACCGTTTTTTGTATGTAAAATTCAAAATAAAGAGCTAAGGGAAATGGAGCATTAAAAAGCAATTAATAAGGGTATTAAAACCCTTGCCCATTCCCAAGAACAGAGCGCTAATACAAAAGGGCGCGCTTTGAGGAGAAAAACGTTCCACATTCAAAAAAAGAAGATTCTACAAAGAAAGAAGTTGACAAATGCTCGAGTTCGGCTTCACCCAAGAAGGATCGAAGTCCTAAGACTAAGGCTCAATCTCAAAAAAGAAAAAGACCGAGCTTGAGCAGGGGCACTGTTCACACCCTGGGTCGAGCTACCCGACCCGGGATGTTCAGTAACAAAGCGACCGACCTCTTTAGGCCAGACTATCCGACCTCTTCTCAAAGAGATCGGCCAAATTTCCAGAAAAGCCCAGTAAAGGGCCCAGATAGAGGAACATGACCCAAATCCAATGGCGGCCCAAGCCTACAGAGATAAGGGCGGTTCCCTTGGAGATAAGATGACCTCACTCAAAGATAAAGATAAGATAAGATAACTAACTTATCTTATCTAAAAAGGTCACTCCACACCATTATAAATACACTGGAGCTCCCAGGTATAACTCATACTCTGATTTTACTAAAAACCTGCTCAATACCCTTGCTAACTTAAGCATCGGAGTCCCTTGCAGTTACCACCACCCTCCGGTGACGAAGGATCAGCAGCGCATCCAGTCCAACAAGTCGGACACGATAGCTCCGGCCGCCACCCACCAGCCGGACACGTCATCTCCGACCAATACAGAAGATCTTGTCCGAGATCGACCTACAGTTTCAGGTAACCCTTGGAACAGTATCCTTCGCAGCAGTACGCATAATGTGGTTTTGATTAAGTGCATGTTCATGTATTTTTAACATCAATAACAATCTATATAGCAACTTGTGCCTTTCTCTTTTTGAGCAATGCACCTTGTTTTTCAAGCGAGCACTGCTTTGGCCAAATGGCTATATACATGCGGTCATTTTCTGTGTCTCAACATGAATATGCAATTCTTTCACTGTGACTTTGATTTTTTGCCTTTTGTGCTGATTTTTGCAAACTTTTCTCATTTTACAAGCACAATTGCAATAATCAAATCCTTCAAAATTCAATTCACTCACATGTTGCTCCTAAGACATACAGATGCTTGAATTGTTTGTTCACTCATTCTTTTGATACTTAGGTTTCCTTTTCTTGGGAAAACACATCTCCTTTGAACCTTTGACTGCTTTGTACATGTTTTCCCTGATATTTGTTTACCTGATTGGATCTTAACTGAATTGTTTGAATATATCCTTCGTCTTTCTGTGAATTTATCCGTTTTTCCTGAGTTGTGTTCTGTTTTTGTCTTTTTCAGGATGGGCCACAAGGGCAAGGAGAAAGCCAACCCCTTGGCTTGCCCTCCACCCGTGCCTCCCAGTGACCATCCAGACACTTTCGTCAATTTCGAGGCCCAAGAACAATATAAGAAACTTGAAAAGTGCGCCTTTCATTATGAGAGGAAGCTAAACCTGCCTGAGAAATATGCGGATACAATCCTTGACAGAATCAATTTTTATCATTGGGGATTCGTAAAATCTGACCTGTGGAAGTAAATGAACACCAGGTCAAGGAATTTTACGCCAATCTCCTCAAGAGGGACACCCAAACCATTTTTTCTAAGAGGTGTCACCTTAGACACCTCTAATACTACTTTAGAGGCCCTCTTGGACATTCCACATATTCCTCCAGCTAGGGACGCTTATACTCAAATAATGACGGACGTGACCACGGGCAAAATTTCTTTGGATGAGGTCCTGAAAAAGATTGGCCAACCTGAGGCTACATGGGAATACAGCAAAGGAGAGCAGCCTGTACCCTCGAGCATTGCGTGCACGAACCTCAACCCGGAGGTAAGGATCTGGTAGCAGATCATTGCCGATTACATCTTTTCGAGCACGCATGCCACTCATATCAGGATCCGTGTGGCAATGCTACTATGGGCTATTCTGGAGGGAAAGAGGATCTCTGTTCTTCCCTTTATCAGAGAGTCGATGATGAAGGTGAACCTACAACAAAAGAAGGTGACCAGATGTCTGTCTACATCAATAAGCAGCCATATCTGCTATACGGAGATTATGACGGGCCACCTCAAAAGAAGAGGAAGACTATTGAGCCTCCTTTAGCAGCAGCAGATCCTTCAGCACCCGCACCCATACCTCGACCTCAGACACCATATGAGATGTGTCGGGAGATCCTTCAGGCCGTCCACCATTATGAGCGCCGCAACACTCGTCGCTTCTAGTGGATAGTGGCGAAGTTTGAGGGTAGAGACCCTGGGCCACCTCCACCAGATACACCAGAGCCTGAGGCCATGGAGCCTGCATCTGAGGAGCCAGCAGCTGAAGCTGGCCAGGTGGTCCAGCCACCTGAGCAGAGACCTGAGGAGCCTATGACTGAGGAGGTAGTAGTTGATAGAGCCGAGGAGCCGCGAGTTGAGGAGCCGGCAGCTGTAGCCGAGCCGAGAGCTGAGGTAGCTGACTGGACAGTTGACCCGCTAGCAGCACAGACCACCACACAGCCATCCAGCACCGTCATTGTCTACCAGCGTCATCACCATCCACCACTGCCAGGTGGTGGAGCTTGACATGGTTGATTTCCCCCCGATTGATTCCTTTGAGCACTGAGGACAGTGCATGATCTAAGTGTGGGGGAGGAGCTTCTATTTTTGGGTGTAAATATTCTCTCCTGAATACCTCTATTTAGTTTACTTTTAGTTTTATTATGCTTTTGTGGATATTGACAATACTTTACTTTTTCATATTGCTTACGACTTTTCGGTATATATATTAGTTGCTTTTAATCATCTTTAGTATTGCATTTCTAGTCTTGGTATATATATATTGCATCCTTATATTGCTTGGTATATAGTATAGATGGAGATTGTGAGTGGATGATGTGAATAGCTTATGCCTGGTTATCTTGATCCTAATTGTTCATGTTACTTTTTGCTTATTGAAAATTAGGGAAAGAACTAGGAAATTTTGAAAACTTTTGCATCTATCACATCATACATACATATAGAAAATAACTTTGGTGAAAAACAACAAATTTTCCATGAATTTTGCCAAGGACACTCTGTTGAATTGATTGAGAAAACTATTTTTAAACTTGCTGGAATGATTTCTTGGAACATAGAAGAGTAACGAACAAATACCTTGTGTTAGTCTTATTGAGGGTCTAAATAGAGTGGTTAGTTCATTGTGAATATCTCTTCATATGTGATTTTATGATTCTTGATTTACTTGATTCTTTATTTGATTGATGTCTTGAATTGCATTGAGCATGATTGAGGCCATCTTTGATAAAAGCTTACTTTACCCATATAGCCTTACCCTTGCATCTACCATCGTTAATCCCTTTTGAGCCTTATTTACCCCATTGTTCTTGATATTATCACATCACAACCTTAAGCGGAAAACCATGAATTACCTTGGATTGTATCCTTGATTAGCTTAGGTTGAGCAGTGTGTCTCATTTAAGTGTGGGGGAGTTTTGGAAAACATTGGTAGGGAATGAAAATGTTTAATTTGGGTATCTCATTGAAAACTTTGGAGAATGGGAACAATCATATATGAACTACTTAACCATATGCAATTCTCACTTAAAAAAAAACCCTTCATCATAAAAGGGCGCAAAGTCACCCAAAAGGGTAAACAAATGAATAAAGAAATGCATATGTGATGTGTTGTGACAAAAAAAAACATACATGAATGCTAATGAATAAGAATTGATGGAAGGTTAGGATTGCATTTGGTTTTGATTTGATTGAGATAGGTTGATGTGGATATTTAAACTAAGCAAGGATTCAACCATTTTAGTCCACTTAGCCATATCTATCCCACCTTTACCCTAACCCCATTACAACCCCATAAGTCCTCATGACAATTGCATTCATGCATCACTTGTTGTTGATTGTTAGATGAAGAGCAACTCCTTGAAAGCATGATTAGAAGAGACTTGAGTGAATTGACCCTTAGACACCGAGTGATTAGAGTGTATACACACCTAGTGAAGGTTCAATTATTCAACTCTATGTTTCCATACTCCTTATCATGTATTCTTGCAAGTTTCTTTACTTTGATGAGTTGAATCAATTCTTTAGATTTTGGATGCATTGGATTAATTCTTTACTTAGCCCTAATTGTCTATACTTGCTTGGGAATTTGATTGTTTGTTTTCACCAATTTCATATAGATAGATAGATAGATATAGATAGTATTTACATACTTGCATGCATATAGATAGTTGCATTTAATAAGTTGATTACCACCTTGATCATTCTCCTTATTAGTTTAGCATGAGGATATGTTATTGTTCAAGTGTGGGGGAGTTGATGAGTCCATATTTGATTGTATATTTTGACTCAATTTGGATGGATTCTAGCACATGAACTCACACTTAAGCACCCAAATAGCATACTTTTGTGTTTGATCCCTAATTTGATCCTAAATGTACAAACATGCAATTTTGTGCTTTAATAGAGCAATTTAATCCCACCTTTGTGCCATTCGATACCGTGATATGGTTTGTGAGTGATTTCAGGCCTTGGAGGCAAGAATGGATAGCAAAAAGTGGAAGAAAGCATGTACAAGGGAGAAAACATGAAGAAAACAAGGAAAAGCACACACAGCAAAGTGTGCGTGCGCACAGCCCTGCGTACGCGCGCACAAGCAGAAATTTCCATGTGTGCGTACGCACGCACCTGTGCGTACGCACAGGTCCATTTTCAGCCGCGTGGGCGGACGCACACGTTTGTGCGTCTACACAGGTCCCAACACGTGATTTCATTAATTATGCACGTGCTTTGCGATTTTTGAGGCCCTTGGCTCATTCTTGGAAGGCTGAATTGCTATCTTGGAGTGCTATATAAAGGAGACATCAACACTTATCAAAGGGGGGAGGCATTAGAGCAATTTTTACATAGTTTTCATAGTAATTAGGAGTATGAGTAGTGTAGAGTAGATAGCTCTCTTAGGGTTTATCAATTTCCATTGTAGCATTTTATAGAAAGCTTTGATTTTGATTTTACTTCTTTAATTGTAAGTACTCTCAATTTCCTCTTTAATTAAAGCACTTTTACTTTCAACTTCTATTTGTTCAAGTTACTTGTTCATATTGCAATTTTGTGTTTCTTGAAGTTTTGATTAATGAATTTTACATTTCATGCTTCCTTTATGTTTGATTGCTTATTTATGTTTGGTTTTGTTGATAGTTGGTTATAGTTTTACATTTTACTTTGTAATTCTCCATGTTTTACTTTTATGCACACAAGGTATTTGTGAAAATGCAAACTCTAGATTTTGAGTAGATTTTCCCACATTGGCTTGTGGTTTGAGTTCCTAGGATACTAGAGTCATAATGTCCGACATTTAGTGGTGATTCTTGGGTAGTTAGTTGGCTCTTGTTTCCATTAACGCTAACCTTTTATCAACTAGTTTGGTAAGTTAGTTAGGACTTATGGATTAAGGTCAATTAAGCTTGCTTGACTTACCCCTCGATGGTTGGGGTTGACTAGGTGATATTGACTCATCATAATTACCATAGTTGTGGTTATGACCATGATAGGATTCCTTGGATACTCATTCCCAAGTCAAGGCTTTCTTTTATTGCATCTTCACTAGTTTTGATCTCATTTTCCTTATTGCTTGCATTACTTTCCAATTTTGATCATTTCTTAGTCCTTTTAATCCTTTGTTCTGTGATTACAAAAACCCCTTTTGTCACCCTTCACAATCGAAAGAAGTAATATTTCATTTTCATTCCTAGGGAGAACGACCCGAGGTTTAATTACTCTCGGTTATTTTAATTTGAATTTGATATTTGATTAAGAGAATTCATTGTTGGTTTGGATTATGCTACTAATGAATTGATTCTTGATTCTAAACCGGAAAAAATCCTCCACATCAACTCTGCTCTGATCCGATATGAAATTAACCACAAAATGGGCAGGCTGAAGTCTCAAATAGAGAACTAAAATGAATCCTGGAATGGACTGTAAGTACCCGTAGAAGGGATTGGGCAAGAAGTCTGGATGATGCTCTGTGGGCATACAGAACCGCATTCAAGACTCCTATAGGGACCTCTCCATACCAGCTTGTGTATGGAAAAGCCTGTCATCTACCAGTGGAACTGGAACACAAAGCCTACTGGGCAACCAGATTCCTAAACCTTGATGCTAAGGTAGCTGGAGAGAAAAGATTACTCTAGTTGAATGAGCTGGAGGAGTTCAGACTCAATACTTTCAAAAATGCTAAAATTTACAAGGAGAAAGTAAAAAGATGGCATGACAGAAAGCTGTCATCTAGAGTCTTTGAACCAGGATAGAAGGTCCTGCTGTTTAACTCTAGGCTCAGATTGTTCCCTGGGAAATTGAAATCCTGGTAGAAGGGACCATACGTGATTACAAGTGTGTCACCATATGGACATGTAGAGCTTCAAGATACTGATTCTGACAAAAAGTTCATTGTTAATGGACAGAGAGTCAAGCATTATCTTAAAGGTAATGTTGAGCAAGAATGCTCAAAACTGAGACTAGATTGAAGCTCAGTAATGTCAAGCTATTGATAGTAAGGAAGAGCTTATTGGGAGGCAACCCAATCTTATTTATTTATGTTACTTACTTTTTCATTTCATTTTCCATTGCTATTTTATATTTTCTTTAGGTTGATGATCATGTGGAGTCAAAAAAACAGCTGCAGAATTAAAGCGGAATGAAAAATAATATAAAAAATAGCACACCCTGGAGAACAGGCTTACTGGCGTGTCTGGCGTTTAAACGCCAGTAAGGATAGCAGAATGGGCATTTTAACGCCCAGTAAAGAAGGATTCCTGGCGTTTAACATCAGCCAAGATGACACAATGGAGTAATAAATTTTCAAAATTAATTGCATCTTTCTTCTTCTACTCCCTTCTATCTTATTTTTCTCGTGGACGAGCAAAGCTTTTAAGTTTGATGTGGAAAAGCTCAGCTTTTTGCTTTCCATAACCACTAATGGCACCTAAGGTCGGAGGAACCTCTAGAAAATGGAAAGGGAAGGCAATTGCTTCCAACTTCGAGTCATGGGAGATGGAGAGATTCATCTCAAAAGTCCATCACTAGAAAGAGGATGGAGCAAATAAGAGAGCCCACTCATGGACCTCACCAAGAGCACTCCATCATCCTCCATGAAATCAGAGAGGACCAAATAGCCATGAGAGAGGAGCAACAAAGGCAAGGAAGAGACATAGAGGAGCTCAAGAACTCCATTGGTTCTTCAAGAGGAAGAACTAGCCTCCGTCACTAAGGTGGACCCGTTCTTTAATTTCCTTATTTTTTTTCTATTTTTCTGTTTTTGATTTTTATGCTTTATGTTTTGTCTATGTTTTTATCTTTATTATATGATCATTAGTGTTTAAAGTCTATGTCTTAAAGCTACGAATGATTCCATGAATCTCTCACTGTTCTTAAATGAAAAATGTTTTTATTTGCAAAAGAACAAGAAGCGCATAATTTCAAAATTTGTCTTAAAATTAGTTTAACTATTTTGATGTGGTGGCAATACTTCTTGCTTTCTAAATGTATGCTTGAACAGTGCATATTTTTTATAGTTAAGTTTATGAATGTTAAAATTGTTGGCTCTTGAAAGAATAATGAAAAAAGAGAAATGTTATTGATAATCTAAGAAATCATAAAATTGATTCTTGAAGCAAGAAAAAGCAGTGAAAAATACAAAGCTTGCGAAAAAAAAAGAAAGCAAGCAGAAAGAGCCAATAACCCTTTAAACTAAAAGGCAAGGGTAAAAAGGATCAAGGCTTTGATCATTAATGGATAGGAGGGCCCAAAGGAATAAAATCCTGGCCTAAACGGCTAAATCAAGCTGTCCCTAACCATATGTTTGTGTCATGAAGGTCCAAGTGAAAAGCTTGAGACTGAGTGGTTAAAGTCATGATCCAAAGCAAAAAGGGTGTGCTTAAGAACTCTGGGCACCTCTAACTGGGGACTCTAGCAAAGCTGAGTCACAATCTGAAAATGTTCACCCAGTTATGTGTCTGTGGCATTTATGTATTCGGTGGTAATACTGGAAAACAAGATGCTTAGGGTCACGGCCAAGACTCATAAAGTAGCTGTGTTCAAGAATCAACATATTAAACTAGGAGAATCAATAACACTATCTGAATTCTGAGTTCCTATGGATGCCAATCATTCTGAACTTCAAAGGATAAAGTGAGATGCCAAAACTGTTCAGAGGCAAAAAGCTACTAGTCCCGCTCATCTAATTAAAACTAATCTTCATTGATATTTTTTAAATTTATTGTATTTTATCTTCTTTTTATCCTATTTTGTTTTTAGTTGCTTGGGGACAAGCAATAATTTAAGTTTGGTGTTGTGATGAGCAGATAATTTATACGCTCTTTGGCATTGTTTTTACATAGTTTTAGTATGTTTTAGTCACTTTTTATTATATTTTTATTAGTTTTTATGCAAAAATCACATTTCTGGACTTTACTATGAGTTTGTGTGTTTTTCTGTAATTTCAGGTATTTTCTGGCTGAAATTGAGGGACCAGAGCAAAAATCTGATTTAGAGGCTGAGAAAGGACTGCAGATGCTTTTGGATTCTGACCCTCTTGCACTCGAAGTGGATTTTCTGGAGCTACAGAAGCCCAATTGGCACGCTCTTATTTGTGTTGGAAAGTAGACATCTTGGTCTTTCCAGCAATATATAATAGTCTATGATTTGCCCGAGGTTTGATGGCCCAAACTAGCGTTAAACACCAGCCAGAGACCCTTTTCTAGCGTAAAACGCCAGAACTGGCACCAGAACTAGAGTTAAACGCCCAAATTAGCATCCAAGTTGGTGTTTAACTCCAAGAATGGCCTATGCACGTGAAAGCTTCAAAGCTCAGCCCAAACACTCACCAAGTGGGCCCCGGAAGTGGAATTCTGCACTATCTACACCTAGTTATTCATTTTCTATAAACCTAAGTTACTAGTTTAGTATAAAAACTACTTTTAGAGATTCATTTTGGCAACTCATGACATTTTACATTTCATATTGTATCTTCTATGGCATGAGTCTCTAAACCCCATAGGTGGGGGTGAGGAGCTCTACTGTGTCTCAATGAATTAATGCAATTACTATTGTTTTCTATTCAATCACACTTGATTCTGTTCTAAGATACTCACTCGTACTTCAATATAGAGAATATGATGATCCGTGACACTCATAATCATTCTCAAATTTATGAACGCATGCTTGACAACTACTCCCGTTCTACCTGAGCTCAACGTAGTCATTGGGCGACAGCTTGAGTGCGTATCTCTTGGGTCTCTAATCCACAGACCGAGTCCGTGATATTAGAACCTTCGTGGTAGAGGCTAGAACCAATTGGCAGCATTCCTGAGATCCGAAAAGTCTAAACTTTGTCTGTGGTATTCCAAGTAGGATCTGGAACGGGGTGATTGCTACAAACTTCAAACTCACGAATGTTGGGTGTAGTGACAGTGTGCGAAAGGATAGAGAGATCCTATTCCGACATAAGTGAGAACCGACAGATGATTAGCCGTGCGGTAGCTGTACCTGGTATTTTTCATCCGAGACGAGAGATCCGACAGTTGATTAGCCGTACAGAAACCATGCCTGGTATTTTTCATCCGAGTGGACGGATGGTAGCCATTGACAACGGTGATCCACCAACATACAACTTGCCATTAAAGGAAGCCATGCGTGTTTGGAGAAGAAGACAGTAGGAAAGCAGAGATTCAGACGAAAGAGCATCTCCGAAACCTCAACATGTTCCTCATTACTGAATCACAGGTACCATTCATTTAATGTTATTTACTTTTCATAAGCAAAATCATTTTTATTACTAATCTCCTGACTAAGATTTACAAGATAACCATAGCTTACTTCAAGTCAGCAATCTCCGTGGGATCGACCCTTACTCACGTAAAGTATTACTTGGACGACCCAGTGCACTTGCTGGTTAGTTGTGCGGAGTTGCAAATGTGTGATTGCAATTCCGTGCACCACTATGGTTAACCCATTTGTTCTTAATCTTAGCACATTACAAGCCTAAGTGAAAAGTAATAAATGTCCCTTGTTTAGATCTTTGATTAGCTTAGGCTAGTGAGAGTGTTTATCATTTGATTTTGGGAGAGTTGGGAACATTGGGTAGAGGTAAAAGTGTATTTTGTGGTTTTGTTGAAAATCATGGGAATGGAGTACATATTCATGCATTGAATGTTAAACCATATGCATTGATATTCTTGTATATATGTTCTGTTTAAAAAAAAAGTAATAAAAAGGGGACAAAATGCCCCAAAGTTCAAAGTTCAATAAAAATCAATGCATATGTGTGGAGATCAAAGATAATGCATGAGTGTATGAAAAAGTGAAGAATGTGTGGTTAGGTTAGCTTTAAAATTGTATAGGTTGTCATAGGTTAGGTGGGAAGTTTAAGTTGATCAAAGATTTAAATTTCTAGTCCACTTGACCATATGCATCCCTACCTTGACCCTAGCCCCATTACAACCTATGGGAAAGTCCTCATGATATTTGTATGCATGCATGAAATAATTTTTGATTGTTAGATGAAAATCAAATCTTAGAAAGCATGATTAGGGGAGAATTGAGTGGATCAACCCTATACACTTAAGTGATTAGAGTGGATACACATCCGGTGAGGGTTCGATTGCTCAATTACATGCTTCCATCCATGATCATCTTTTCTTGAAAGTTTGTATAATCTTTTCAATAATTCAACTCAATTATGGGTTTGCTTTGATTGCTAGTGTTTTAACCCTTATACTTGTATATGTATTCTTGGGAATTGATTTATTTTGACCAAGTAGATGCATCCATATAGATAGATTGCATGTAAATAGGTTGCATTTGGGTAGTTTACATTGAATAAATGTTGACACTCTTTGCCTCTTTCTTGATTTTAGCATGAGAACATGCTTAGTTTAAGTGTGGGGAGGTTTGATAAACCCCAATTCTGTGGTTTATCTTGTGCTTACTTTAGGGGATTTTATCACCTTTTCCCACATACATTCAATGAAATAGCATGGTTTTGTAATTCTCCCTTAATTTGTGCTTGAGTGTAAAAACATACTTTTTAGGCACTTAAATTGGTGATTTTAATTCACTTTAATTCCATTCGATGCCTTGATGTGTTTGTTAAGTGATTTCAGGTTCATAAGGCAAGTATTGGATGGAAGAAATGAAGAGGAAAGCATGCAAGTGGAGAACTCATGAAGAAATGAGCAAAATGGAGAATTAAGGGCCACGCGCACACGTCATGCACGCGTACGCGTGAGTGGAGGTTTTTGCCATCGACGCGCACGCGTCAAGCACGCGCACGTGTGGCACTCGGCACATGACCCACTTAAAGTGAAATCGCTGGGGGCGATTTCTGAGCTGCCCCGGCCCAAATCCAACTCGTTTCTGAGGGTATTTCATGCATAATTCAAGCTAGAGCAAGGGGGAGCACTTACTTAGTCAACATGAGCCTTTAGTTAGTTTTCTAGAGAGAGAAGCTCCCTCTTCTCTCTAGAATTAGGTTAGGATTAGATGAATTCCTCTTAGTTCTAGATTTGATTACTTGATTTCTTCTTGTTTTCTTTACAATTTCATGCCTTTACACTCTAATTTTCTTAGTTATGATGTTAATTTTACTTTTATGCCTCTTTTAAGTTTATGAATACTCACGTTGGATTTGGTTTACATTTAATGAAGTTAGATGTTGATGTTCTTTTATTGTTGATTTGAGTTGTGAATTTCACTTTCCTTGCAATTGGTAGTTAGTGGATTTATATTTCTTGCACTTTTACTACGCTTTACCTTTATTTCACACTAGGTGTTTGATAGAATATTTTCTCTAGTTTTTGAGTAGTTTTCTTTACTCTTGGCTTAGGCTAAAGGAATTGAGTGACCTTGAGTCATTGGGTCTCATCAAATGGGTGATTTGAGAACCCTTGGTGATCAATTTGATATCCATTGATACTAACCCACTACTAATCTAATTAGTAGATAGGTTGGGACTTATGGGTTGATGTGATCAAGCCTATTTGACGTACTTCAAGTTTAGGAGTAGATATTACGTACTTAAAGCTTTTAGAGGTAGACTTAATAGGTTGGGCCCTTATAATTGTCAATGTATGGTTTGTAGACAAGGATGGCGATCTCAATTTACCTATGTCTAGCCAAGAGTTCTTTCCTTATTTTATTAGTTCTTGATTGTTTACTTTCTTGCTTTTGTATTACCTTGCCCTTTTATAAACCTAACCCCTTGTTCCTTCATAGCCAATAATCATTCACTTCATTGCAATTCCTCGTGAGACGACCCGGAGTCTAAATACTTCGGTTAATTTTTATTGGGGTTTGTACATGTGACAAAACCAAATTAAATTTAATGTGAGAATTGTTTGTTGGTTTGGAGCTATGCTTACAACGAAGTTCTTCTTTTCTATAAGAGAAAATTCTAGACCATCACAACAATCTTTGTACCAAATATCCATCCAGGAAGTAGTAAAAAGCATGCCCAACTAGTCTCTCTAGCATCTGGTCTATGAACGGCAGAGGGAAATGGTCCTTCCTTGTGGCGTTATTGAGTCTTCTATAATCAATGCACATACATGCACCACCCGGTCACTATCCTTGTGGGATCAGTTTATTCTTTTCATTATGGACTACTGTCATCCCTCCCTTCTTAGGTACAACCTGAATAGGTCTAAACCAAGGGCTATCTAAGATGGGATAGATAATCCCGGCCTCCCATAGCTTAGTGACTTCTTTCTGTACTACTTCCTTCATGGCAGGGTTCAGCTGCCTCTGTGGTTGTACTATAGGTCTCGCATCATCCTCGAACCTTATCTTGTGCATGCAGCGAGTTGAGCTAATCCCCTTTAAGTCACTGATGGTCCAGCCTAAAGCTGTTTTGTGTGTTTTCAGCACCTGAATCAGTGCTTATTCCTCTTGTGGCTTCAGGGAAGAACTTATGATTACTGGATAAGTGTCACCATCTCCTAGAAACACGTATTTCAAGAATTGTGGCAGTGGCTTGAGCTCGAGTTTAGGAGGTTCATCCTCCACTTTAGGGGCTTTTGAAGCCTTCTCTTGCTCTTTTGACGCTTCCTTGTCAGAACTGACATCCTCAAGGATGTCTTGAAGCTCCTCTTCTAGGCTCTCAACTGAATGTGTCTCTTCTACTAGAGAATCAATGATGTCGATCCTCATGTACTCCTCAGATACATTAGGGTAGTGCATTGCTTTGGTGGCATCCAGGATGAACTCATCCTTATTGACTCTCAGGGTCACTTTCTCTTTTTCCACGTCAATGAGGGTCCTTCCTGTGGCCAGGAAATGTCTCCCTAGGATGATGGACACGTTCTTGTGTTCCTCCATCTCCAAGACTACAAAGTCTGTAGGGAATGCAAAGGGTCCAACCCTTACTATCATGTCTTGAATTACTCCTGATGGAATCTTACCTGAACCGTCAGCTAATTGAAGGCATATACAGGTGGGCTTGATTTCTCAGTCTAGGCCAAGTTTCTTTATCAGTGAGATAGGTATTCAGTTGATACTTGCCCCCATATCCCATAGAGCCCTTCTTGTGCTAGCATCTCCAAGGTTGCATGGTATCACAAAGCTTTCAGGGTCTTGTAATTTTTCTGGAAGGTTCTTTTGGATGATTGCACTACATTCTTCGGTGAGGAAGACTGTTTCTACTTCCCTCTAGTCCTTCTTGTGACTTAGGATGTCTTTCATGAATTTTGCATAGGAAGGTATTTGTTTAAGATATTCTGCAAATAGGATCTTGATCTCCATAGTCCTAAGATAATTTGCAAACTTAGCAAATTACTTATCTTTCTCTGCTTGATAGAGTTCTTGAGGATATGGCATCCTGGTCTTATACTCAGATATGTTGAGAGGTGCAGAGTGGTTATCTATGTTACCAGGAGAGGGACCATCAGCTGGCTTAGAAAGGTTTTTTCTTGGGTTTGCACCTGTTTGACCTCTCCCTTTTGGCGGTTCAACGCCCAGGCTGGTTCCTTCCTAGCGTTGAACACCATGCTTTCCCTCTTTTGGGCGTTGGACGCCGTCTTTCCCCCTTCTGGGCATTGGGCTCCCAAGGTCATGCCCTGTGTTCTTATGTTTTTGCCTTCTGATGCTTCCTCTCCTCCTTGCCTCTCTCTGTCGTGAGAGTGGCTATTTAGTGTCCTTCCACTCCTCAATTGGATTGCTTGCACTCTTCTCTTATCTGCTTAGATAAGTGTTGTTCATCCTGGTTCAGTCGTGCCTCTATATTCTTGTTAGAGGCACGAGTTTCTTGCAGCACCTCTTTCAGGCTTAACAATTGTTATGTGAGGGAGTGTAGCTGCTGAGTTAGCGATTTACTCTGTTCTGGAGGGTTTAAGTCAGTGTACGCTGTTCTGACCTCTCTGTACATTACAGTCTCGCTAGAGGAGTATAGATGCTGGTTGATGGCAACTGTCTCAATAAGCCTTTGTGCTTCCTCAATAGTCTTTCTCATGTGGATTGAACCACCTGCCGACTGATCTAAAGAGATTTTAGCTATATCAGTAAGTCCGTAATAGAAGATGTCTAGCTTGACCCATTCTAAAAATATTTCCGAATGACACTTCCGTAGTATCGTTCTGTACGTTCTGCAAGCGTCATAAAGGGACTCACTCTCTTCTTGCCTGAAACCTTGGATGTCCAGTCTTAGCTGAGTTAACTTCTTTGGGGGAAAGTATTGGCTCAGAAATTTATCCACTAGCTTATTCCAAGTGTTTAAGCTTGATCTGGGTTGAGTATCCAACCACCTTCTAGCTTGACCCTGTACAGCAAACGAGAAGAGCAGCAGCCAGTAGACATCCTGGTCTACTCCTTCAGAATGCACAGTGTCAAAAATCTATAGGAAGTCTGCAAGGAATTCTGTGAGCGCCTCTTGTGGGGGCTGTATATGACCCTAAAGTTTTTCTTGGTTGTGTATTCTAAAATGGATTCATATTTAAATTTTCCAATGAGATACTCCACAGAATTGTGCACTAAATTAAAGTAATAATAATAAGGATGAAAAATTTATTAAAATAGAAATATAAGAGTTGGTCTAAGAAATTTGAAAAAAAAGGAACACATTGATTGGATACCAAACTTAGAATTTTCAAAATTAGAAACACGATTTTTCAAAAATATAGAGAGAAAAACACCAATAGACACCAAACTTATAGATTTTGAAATTAAGAAAAGAGATAGTAAGAACAATTTTAACAATAAGGAAAAATTAAGAACAGATTTTGAAGGTTTTAAAAGAGAAATCAGCAAAGATCAGAAGGACACCAAACTTAAAATTCAATAACAACTCAATTAAAAGAAAAAGATGTAAAATTTTGAAGAATTTTGAATAAGTCGATAAGAAACACGATTAACAGGGAAACAGTAAAGAAAAATAAAAAAAGGTACCTAATCTAAGGAGTAGAATAAACTGTAGTTTGTCAATCCCGAACAATCCTCGGCAACAGCGCCAAAAATATGGTGCACAAAATTTAAACTCACAAAACTGAATCGGCAAGTGCACCGGGTCATCCAAGTAATAATTTAGGTGAGTGAGGGTCGAATCCCACAAAGATTGTTGGATAGAGCAAGCTGTGGTTATCCTGCAGATCTTAGTCAGGCGAATAGAAGGGTAGTTGTTGTTTGTTGTAGGTGCATAAACAAGGAATAACAAAAGCGGTAAATGGATACGGTAGGCTCAGTAATGAGACGTTGTAAATTAACACGTTGTACTCTCAGAGGTGCTTCTTCTTCTAAATTAACACGTTGTACTCTCCACTTCAACAATGAATGATTCCTTCAATGGCAAGGCTGTAAGTGATTAAGCCATGGGTCATTGATAAACCACTATTTTATGGTTTATATTGTGTTTAATTGTGTGGTTTTATCATGATCCTTACCCACTTATTCATTAATTTGGCATGCATTTATATTTCTTTCCTGAAATTATTACATGATTGAAAACTGCTTCCTAGAGACTTTTAATTATGTATTTTAATTCTCCTTTAATCCATTCGATGCCGTTATCTGTGTGTTAAGCGTTTCAGGCTTTATAGGGCATGAATGAGTTGGAGATTGGAAAGGAAGCTAGCAAAAATGGAAGGAACACAAGAAATCGAGGAGATAACCAGCGAGAAGTGACGCGGCCGCATGAATCATGCAACCGCGCGAAAGAGGAGAAATCGTAGTGATGCGGCAGCATGGATCATGCGACCGCGCGGACTGGAAAAGCACGAGCGACGCGGAGGCATGGACGACGCGAATGTGTGGCGAGGAAAAGCGCGAATGACGCGTCCGCATGGATGACGCGATCGCGTGACATGTGCGATCTGCATAATTTTCAGGATTCGCTGGGGGCGATTTTGGACCCTATTTTGACCCAGTTTTCGGCCCAAAACAGCAGACTAGAGCCAGAGAACATGCAGAAACCAAAGGAAACATCCATTCTACACAGTTTTAGTTCTTAGATCTAGTTTTACTCCTCCCCTAGGTTTTCTCTCTAGACATTCATAGTTCTTAGGATTTAATTTGCGATTGCTCTTTGCATTGGAACACTGAGAAGAGTTATTACCTCATCAAGACTTCGTCATTCTAGTTCGTTTTCTTTACTTGGTTTACTCTTCCATGTTCTCTGCTTTATTTAATTTTACCATTGGAATATTCTTAGGATTATTTAATACAAGGATCACTTTTATTTTTAATTGACTATTTTAATTTTTATTTACAATGTCTTTCTTTAATTCCTTTTCATATGCTATGAATTTTACCTTTACAATGAGTGAGTAGTTCCCTAACTTGATGGGGAGTTGATTGAAAGGAACCCTTGAGTTGGAAGGTTCAAGAGAAAGATTGTAATTGGGTTATTGTTGGTTTGCTCTCTAATTCCTGACACCAATCCTCCCCAAAGTGGATTGGGACTTGTGGATAGAACAGCATTCCAACTTGTTTTACCTTCCCTTACTTAGTAAAGGATAACTAAACGAAATAACTCTCAATTGTCAATTAATCTTAGAGTATTCCATCAAGAATAGGGCTTTCATGTAATCAACTCCCAGTCAAGGCTTTTATTTACATTATTCAATTTCATCAATTTAATTTCCTGTTTACTCAACTCAAACCTTTTCGAAAACATCTGATTAATAAATTAGCACCCTTTCCTACAACTTGTTGGGAGACGACCTGGGATTCATACTCCCAGTATTTTAAATTTTAATTTTCTGTGACACCTTTCTAAATTGAGCGGTGGATTTCTGGCGAGTTAAGAACTATACTTGCAACGTATATATTCTAATAATTTTTAATTCACCAATTTCTGCCCGCATCAATTTTCGGCGCCATTGCCGGGGAGTTGCAATAGAGTGCTAAAGTTATTAATTAGAATTTATTTATTTGCATCTTATTTTATTTTGCTACTATGAGCTGCCTGTTTCTTTCGCTAGATGACGCATTCACTTCCTGATCCGCGCTTACTAATATTCAATCCTGAAATTGAAAGGACTATTTCACGAATAAGGCGAGCTCGGCGTCGGTTAGTCCGCTCTGAGGGCAGATCTGAAACGTCACTTGAGGAAGAAACCAGCCCCCGTTCTACTGATTTGGTTGATTCACGTGCAGACGACATGGCAGAACCTAGGAGAGTTAACATCCAGGAGGAAGGAGCCCCTGATTTTACAATGCAACTGTTTCAAGCGCATCACCCAGCGGTGGCTACAGATTTTGAAATAAAGACCGCACTACTCAATTTGATGCCCAAATTTCATGGCTTACCTACTCAAGAGCCTATCAAGCACCTGAGAGATTTCCAGGCAGCCTGTTCCACTGTCAGGCATGACGGTACAGATGAAACTTCAATTTTGCTGAAAGCTTTCCCGTTTTCTCTTGAGGAAAAAGCAAGAGAGTGGTACTACACTCAACCCCTAGCAAATGTATCCAACTGGGATACACTCAGAAAAGAGTTTTTGGAGAAATTCTTTCCATCTGAAGTTACGGATAAACTAAGGAAAGACATTTCCACGATTGTTCAAGATGACAACGAGACTCTCTTTGAATACTGGGAGTGCTTCAATAATCTTCTGGAAGCATGCCCCCACCACATGATCGACAAGATAGTGTTACTCAGCTATATCACACAGGGCATGAGGCCCCAAGATAAGACCACATTGGAAAGTGCTAGCAATGGGTCTATGAAGAAGTACAAGACCACTGATGAGGCATGGCAATTGATCAGCGACTTAGCTGAATCTACTAGGAACCACAGGCAGAAGTATCCTCTAGCAGAGAGACTGCTGCTCTAACTCAGAGTATCTGTGAAATGACCAACTTGCTGAAGCAAATGCAATTGAATCAACAACAAGTTCAGCAAGCTCAATCTCCTTCACCACAGCAAGGCCAACAATTAGTCCCACAGAGAGTTTGCAGAATTTGTGCTGATTATAGCCATTATACTGATGAATGCCCGCAACTCCAACAGGAAGACAACATGGTGGCATCCACTCATAACTTCTATGACCGCCCCAACCAAGGGTACAATCAAGGTGGAAATAATAACCATGGATGGCAGGACAATTCTAACCAGAATTGGAGGGACAACAATAACAAAGGAGGCAGAGATACTCAGGGAAATCAGAGGTAGAATAATAACAACAACAGGCAGCAGAACCAACCTTACAGAGTACCTCACCTGAGGCAGTCTCAAGGACCACAGAATACCCAACAACAGACCTCTCAATTAACTCACCCTTCTTCGTCTCCTAATGAAGAGTTACTAAAATTTTTTGAGCAAAGTCAACAGACCATGGAAAATAACATTAATGCCAGTCTGAATGGTCTGACCACTACTTTGCAAGCTCTTGTCTCACAGATTGGATCAATGCAAAATTCCAATAACCAACCTTCAAGTTCCACTGGAATTCCCTCTCAACCATTACCCAATCCGAAGGGGGGCATTAATGCCATCACCCTAAGGTCCGGAACCACACTGCAGGAGAGGAATCAGGAGGAGCCAAGCCCACCAGAGCACGCCTCAGCTGAAGAGGTCGTAGAAATAGAAGATGTTGAAGAGGAAGAGGACATACAGGACATAACTGAAAAAGAAGAAGCCCAACCACAGAAGGAAGCACCAAGAGGCGCAGACACTGCAGAAAACACCACTCCCATTCCATTTCCACAACTTGCAAGGAAGCCCAGGAAGCAGCTGGAACCCGATCCCAAAATGGTAGAAATATTCAAAAAGGTTGAGGTAACTGTTCCTCTTTTTGATGTTATTCAACAGGTACCTAAATATGCAAAGTTTCTAAAAAATTTATGTATAAATAAAGACAAAATTAATGAATTAGAAACTATTCCTTTAGGTAGTTCCATATCTGCTTTAATGGGAGGATTACCTGAGAAGTGTAGTGACCCAGGTCCTTGTATAGTTAGTTGTACTATTAGTGGTGTAGTAATTTATGATTGCATGTGTGATTTAGGAGCCTGTGTTAGTATAATGCCTTTGTCTATATATGATATTTTGAGGCTCCCTCCCTTAAAAAGGTCGGCAGCTCATTTTGTGTTAGCAGATAAAAGCATTATTACAGTGGCTGGAGTTGCTGAAGATGTTTTAGTGAACATTAAAGGGCTCACATTTCCCACTAATTTTTATATCTTGGAGATGCCCCATAATGACTCAGATAAGACATCATCAATCCTACTTGGAAGACCAATCCTGAAGACATCAAAATTCAAATTGGATGCTTTTTCAGGAACATATTCTTTTGAAATAGATGGTCGAATAGTAATCTTCAATCTGAATGGAGTCATAAACAACCCTCTAGAAGATCATTCTATCTTCCAGTGTGATGTCATAGATGAAACTGTAGCTGCAGTTCACCAGGAAGAATTAGAAGAGAGGCACACTGGACAAGGTCCAAGTGTGGGGATCCTCTTGATTGACAACGAGGGTATTTCGGCATTTTCACAAGTTCCAGACAATCCAGAGCCTTCCCATGATCAGAAGTTGGAATTAAAACCTTTTCCTCTACACCTCAAATATGCTTATCTTGAAGATGAGCAGAAGTTTCCAGTTATCATTGCAAGGGAACTCACTTCTCAACAAGAAGAGCAGTTACTTGATGTACTGAGGAGGCACAAGAAGGCAATTGGGTGGAGTTTGGCAGACATAGTAGGCATCAACCCTCAAGTATGTGATGCACGAAAAACATGTCTCGTAACAAATTTCCTTCGGCAAGTGTACCGAATTTGTCGTCAAGTAAAAACTCACAATAGAGTGAGGTCGAATCCCACAGGGATTGATTGATCAAGCAACTTTAATTAGAGGAATGTTCTAGTTGAGCGAATCAGAATTTGAGTTGAGAATTACAGAAAATTAAATGGCGGGAAAGTAAATAACAGAAAAGTAAATGCTAGAAATAAAGAGCTGAATGTAGATGACGGAAAGTAAATTGCAGAATCTTAAATGGGAATGGGGAAATTGCTCATAAAAGTAAATGACAGAAATTAAAGAGAATGGGTAAGATCAGAAATGGGGAGTTCGTTGGGCTCAGGAGATGTTGCATTCTCCGGATCAATTTCATTTTCATCTCTTCCTCAATCAATGCACTCATTGATCTCCTTGGCAATCTTAAGTGATCGAATTACAATTCCATGTAATTCAATCTCTCAAATCTTGATCAATAGCCAATTCCTTGGTTAATTGCTCGTGAGAAGAGATGAAGTATGGTCACTGATTATACCACATGCATTTCCCAAATCAGGTGTTGAGAGGATTATAGTCACATATCCATCCAAACCCAATTTGGTCCAGCATGAGAAAGCATTTCTAGCGTGATCTCTTCGTTCCTCTTTCAAGGTTCAGAAGAGATCCAAGTTTGAATAGCTTCTTTTCCAAGATAACTACCCAATTGGATGAAGATCGAAAGCTTTCAAGTAAAATCAAGAGAAAAGATAGAAGAAGAATAATGAAAGGAGTTTAGTTGTTCATAGCTCTAGAAAATGAAAACAAAGATGGAGAATACATGATGAAACTAGAAGTGCAGAGAAAGTAAAATACAGAGAGTAGTTCTATGCCAAGAGGCTCCCTATAATTTCTGTTCATACCCTGGGTCGAGCTATCCGACCCTGGATGATCGGTGACACAACGACCGACCTCTTCAGGTCAGACTACCCGACCTCTTCTAAAAGAGCTCGGCCAAATCGACAGGAAAGCCCAATAAAGGGCCCAAATAGAGGAACACGACCCAAATCCAAAGGCAATCCCAGCCTATAGAGATAAAGGCGGTTCCCTTGAAGATAAGCTGACTTCATCCAAAACAGGATAAGATAAGATAAGATAACTAACTTATCTTATCAGAAAGATCAGCCCACACTACTATAAATACACTGGAGCACCTAGGTATAAGTCATACTCTGATTCTACAAAAAACCTGTTTAATACCCATGCTAACTTAAGCATCGGAGTCTCTTGCAGGTACCCCCCACCCTCCGGTGGCCAAGGATCAGTAGTGCAGCAAGTCCAACGAGTCGGACACAACAGCTCCGGTCGCCACCAGCCAGCCGGACACGTCATCTCCGACCAGTACAGAAGATCTCATCCGAGATCGACCTCCAGTTTCAGGTAACCCTCGGAACATTGGCGCCGTTGCCGGGGAACCTGAATGTCATCCCAAAACCATGGCGGACGGCCATGATAACGACCACGACTCGGATCTAGAAAACAGAACACCGCACAAGAACGCGGACACTACGCTAAAGGATACTCCGGAATCCAACGGGGACAAAAACTCACCAAATCCGGGAGCCATAGGAGCACTTCAAGATCGCTTAAAGCAACTTGAGAAAGAAACCCAGCAACAACGGGAGATCGGAAAGGATCTGCAAAGAGAGGTACAGCGACATCGAGAACTGGAAGAAAAACTACAGCAATTAGAGGCCGACCTCAAATCAAAAGCTCCACGGACCACTCCTGAGGAAAATTCACGCAAAGAACAAGATCCGTTCACCAGAGAAATCATGAAGACCAAAATCCCAAAAGATTTCAAGCTCCCAGATATGGTTTTGTATGATGGCACCACAGATCTTGTTCCAAATGCCTTACCGATGCCTCAAATGCCATTCGCTGCAAAGCTTTTCCAACGACTCTCACGAAAATGGCGATCAGATGGTTCGACAACTTACCTCCGAAGTCCATCTCAAACTTCGACGACCTGGCCAGAAAGTTCCTGGCCAGATTCTCCATCCAGAAAGATAAGGCCAAGCACGCACCCAGCTTACTAGGGATCAAGCAAGGAGATCGGGAGAGCCTCCGCAACTACATGGAAAGATTCAACAAAACATGCATGGACATACAAAGCTTACCAACTGAGGCCGCCATCATGGGGCTCATCAATGGCTTACGAGAGGGACCTTTCAGCCAATCTATATCAAAAAAGTATCCTACCTCCTTAGACGAAGTACAGGAGCGAGCAGAAAAATACATCAACATGGAAGAGAACGCTCGGTTGGGAGAAACCTCAAAATTTGGGACCCCTACCGAGACAAAGACAAGGACTCTAAAAGGAAAGAAGATCGACAGGGGGAGAAAATCAAAAAATACCATAACTACACTCCTCTCAAGGCATCCCTGGTCGACGTGTACAAAGAAGTTTGCCACACAGAAAAAATCCCCCCAGCGCGACCACTCAAAGGCAAAAGGGGAGGAGGAAACCGGAAGGAATATTGTGAATACCATCGAGTCCGAGGGCACTCCACCAACGAGTGCTTCGACTTGAAAAATATCATAGAAAAATTGGTAAGAGAAGGAAAATTAGATCGATTTCTGGCTACCCGAGATGATGACCAAAGAAAGAGACGAAGAGACGAAGATGATGGACGAGCTGGACGACCACCTCGAACACCAGAAAGACATGTCCACATGATACACGGTGGATTCGTAGGAGGTGGGATCTCCAAATCATCACGAAAGAGATATCTCAAAGAAGTATATCATGTCGAGGGAAAGGAGGAAGCACCCAACATCCCGGCAATAACATTCACTAAAGAGGACGCATCCGGCATCATCTCGGGACACGACGATCCCATGGTCATCACTATTATACTGGCAAACGCCAATCTACACCGCACATTAGTAGACCAAGGGAGTTCTGCCGATATCTTATTCAAAACAGCCTTCGACAAACTCGGCTTAGACGAAAAGGAGCTTAGAGCATACCCAAACAATCTGTTCGGACTAGGAGACACCCCGGTACAACCGCTAGGATACGTATCGCTACACACTACTTTTGGAAAAGGGAACCAATCCAGGACCCTCAAAATAGACTACATTGTGGTCGACGTAAGTTCAGCCTACAATGCTCTAATAGGTCAGACAACACTCAAAGCAGCCCAAACCAAAGATGGATCACTCAAAAATCTCTTCGTGTCCAGATGGGGAGGCTTCCCCCACAAATCTTCAAGAACAACTACAAAGGCCCGCTCAACCTCACTAAGCATTTCCCATGTGTAACGTGGCACTCTTACATTCTTTTGCCACTCCAGAGGAAAAGCAGGCTCATCATTTTCATCAAGAAAAAAGGGGCGAACCCCCTCAATGGCACGAACTCGGAAGAAATAGTTCTTAAAATCTTTAAACGACTCATCATACATGGCAAAAACTTTATGCCCCAGGGGCCTATCTGAAAGAAACCTAGGAAGCTTTCTTTTTGGAGGAACCTCCAG
Source organism: Arachis ipaensis (assembly GCF_059453495.1). Taxonomy (NCBI): domain Eukaryota; kingdom Viridiplantae; phylum Streptophyta; class Magnoliopsida; order Fabales; family Fabaceae; genus Arachis; species Arachis ipaensis. The sequence continues at coordinate 67,909,813 of NC_142438.1, read as the reverse complement.
GTTTGGCCGAGACAAAAAGATAAAGGAAAAGAGTTTCAGAAGGTGTTATGTCCAACTCCTGACAAAGAAGTTGAAATATTTTGATAAAACCCCAGGAGTTTGGATGAAGCTGGGATGGAGCAATATTGCAGGACCACAACAAGTCAGTTTCAAAAGCAGTAAAAGGGAAAGTAACGTTTAATTGGCTGAAGAAGTATTCATAAGCATAGAAAGAGGGACGCTCCCCCTCGACGGAAGTCGGAAAACAAACTCTCTCATCGGAATCAGGAGCAACAAGCTCATAATCCCCCTCGCGAGCACTATTATCACAAATCCTATGGCGCTTCCTCAGCTCTGTGCAAAATTCAGCATCCACAATAGAAACACACAACAAAACAAGGGAGTCCAGCCAATCGGACATTCCCTCGGAAACTCTGGAAGACATCTCTACAATGTTATTGCGAGAGGACATGAGGCCAACTAATCCTACAAGTAAGAAAAGAAGATGGAATTACTAAAAACATCTCGGACAAGGGAGAAAATAACTCAATACGATGCAGGCGAACACACAGAAAAGGAAAACCCCAAGACTCAAACCAAAATCTTGGGGCATCCTTTGGAGGTAGTAACAAAGCAAGGTTTCCAGGAAAATCTACAGCTCCCACCCCAGCATTTTTTAAACAAGAAAAAGACTTTAAACAGCGAGTAGTGTCAAAAGAAAAAGTCATCACAGTCTATCAGCAAAAGCATTCCCAAAATCAAGTACGCCAAGAAGAAACCATCAAAGGTGCGAACTTTTTCAGAATCAGGCAAAGCAACCGTCAAATAAAGTAAGAAACAGATACGGGCTTTTTCTGGATAAACGGCATCAGAACGGAAACAACAAAGAACATGCAAAATCCTAAAAGCATTAAGCAAAGGCAAAAAAGGACCATGCAGAAAATGAAGAAACTCCCAGAACGCACAACAATAGGGCATAACAAAACAAAAGATCCAAACTTTCTCTAAAGAAAGGGTCAAAATCAAAGCAAAACAAGGAGAATATATGAAACGGGACTAACCTGGAGACGATGAGAAACTTCAAGGAGAAAGACGGAAGCGCAGAAATAAAAGCTGCCCAAGAAAATCACCAAGCAATGCCGCAACGCAAGGAAGCAGAAGAACAAAATAGCGAAGAGAGCAGAGAAAGAAGTTACGAAAAGGGCGAAGGAGAGAAACCGTTTTTGGGGTTTTCAAAATCAAAATGAAAGAGCCAAAGGGAAACGGGGCAATTAATGACAAATTAATGAAATCATTAAACCCTCGCACGTTCCCAAAGCGCCGATATAAAAGCGCGCGCTTTTAGAGGAAACGTTCTACATTCAAAAGCTGTTTCAAAGGAATCGACAAAATGCTTGAGTTCGGCCCCACTAGACCGAAGTCAAAGAACTCAACCTCAAAAGAAGACCGAGCTCAAGCAGGGGCACTGTTCATACCCTGGGTCGAGCTATCCGACCCGGGATGATCGGCGACACAACGACCGACCTCTTCAGGTCAGACTACCCGACAACTTCTAAAAGAGCTCGGCCAAATCGACAGGAAAGCCCAATAAAGGGCCCAAATAGAGGAACACGACCCAAATCCAAAGGCAATCCCAGCCTATAGAGATAAAGGCGGTTCCCTTGAAGATAAGCTGACTTCATCCAAAACAGGATAAGATAAGATAAGATAACTAACTTATCTTATCAGAAAGATCAGCCCACACTACTATAAATACACTGGAGCACCCAGGTATAACTCATACTCTGATTCTACAAAAAACCTGTTTAATACCCATGCTAACTTAAGCATCGGAGTCTCTTGCAGGTACCCCCCACCCTCCGGTGGCCAAGGATCAGCAGTGCAGCAAGTCCAACGAGTCGGACACAACAGCTCCGGCCGCCACCAGCCAGCCGGACACGTCATCTCCGACTAGTACAGAAGATCTCATTCGAGATCGACCTCCAGTTTCAGGTAACCCTCGGAACAATTTCCAACTCCCAATTTAATTCAAAGCTACTCCTATATATACTACTCTTCTGTTCTTCTAGTTGGTTCTTCAAGTCTTGGGTATGGGCCTTTCGATCTTGAGTTTGAAGCAGTTCTCTTCTTCATTCGGCTTGGCTTTACTTGCAGAGAGAAAGTGTGAAGTGGGTAGAGACTTTAGCTCAGGACGTTAGTGGTGTTAACGTTCACTGAAAATATGGGTTCGAGAACGTTAGTGACAATCATCTTTTTCACTAACGTTCCTCACCCAAGTAAGAGCCACGTTATCTTCAACGTTAGTGGCACAAACGTTGCCACTAACATTGCCTCTTTGTCCTTCGCACACGTTATTGGGACTTGCCTTTCCCAATAACGTTGAGAAGTCTCCCCCTTCCCTACATTAGAGTCCACGTTAACTTAGTTAACGTGGCTTTTTTAACGTAGGCTTGCCAACCTTCGAGAACATTAGTGACACTTACCATTGTCACTAACGTTCCAATGTGCCCCTATTTCTCACATTAGAGTCCACATTAACTAGGTTAACGTGGCTGAGCTTCTAACGTGGCCATGCTAGCCATCCTTCCCCTAATCCGCACTATTAGATCCACAACTTCAACATTCCCTAACTCATCCTTCCGTTACTTCCACGTAACTAGTTAACACTGATTCACGTTATCGTGAAGTTTAACGTGGCATCTAACAGTTGCTCATTCAATGTTAGTACAATGTGGTGTCACTAACGTTGGCGATTGCGATCTCCTCCTTCTTCACGTTAAGTGGCGATGTGGAGTTCCCAATGCTTAATGTAGGACAAGCTCCTGCTTCGTCCTTCCAACGTTAGTGAGCCTATGTCTTGTGTCGTCACTAACGTTGGTCGACCACCTTGTTCTGTTAGCTTCCACGTTAGACTAGTTCACGTGTCGAACGTTATGTTCTACGTGTGACTTGCCAACTTAGTTAAACGTGTGAAGTGTCACTAACGTTGGCTCTTGAAGCATCTTAACGTTAGCGGCCCGTAAACTTACTAAGTTAACTAGTCTAACGTTGGCACTAACGTGGCACTATACGCTTAGGCCACGTAAGCTTGTACAAGTTAAGTGTCACTAACGTTGGCTCAATACCGTTTCCATTACGCTTTAGAGTTCACGTTAACTTAGTTAACGTTAGCTTAACGACTCTTAACGTGGGCAATAGATCGAGCTTCGAGAGCGTTATCGGCAATTACTTTTCTCATTAACTTTGAAAGTTACTCCCATTCCACGTTAGTGTTAACGTTAGTGTAACTAACGTAGCCCTAATTGATTCCTTACTATCACCTTGTCCACAAGCATCTAGTCCTGAAATCAAGTCAATCAAAGTGCATCAAAGTTCTAGTCCAAGTCATGGAATTGCAACATCCAATTTGTCATTAAATTAATGCAATCCTCATGAAATCATGTAAAGTGCACAATGTCTTGAATCAAGATGTAATAATCTTCCATCAAAAACTAGCTTATTTCCTAAGGAAATGCATGAACATACTACCCTAAAACAACAGTAAAGCAAAAGGTCAGTGAAACTGGCCAAAATGCCCTGGCATCACAACACCAAACTTAAAGCTTGCTAGTGATCCCTAAGCATGTACGGGAACAAGAGAATGATGAATCATTGCAGAAATGTCTCCTATGTAGAGTCATGTCGGATTCATGTCCTGATAAGACTTAGGTTCATTCTGGCTTCAGACCTTGTGATCATGTCCTAGAATACTCACTGTGATTGCATCCCATGAGACTTTTATTCATTGATCCTTTTGTTGTCATTTCAGGGCTTATTTTTGTTCTTAAGCTGAGTGCTCTGTAAGGGGGCAACTCTTTAAAATAAGCTTTCAGCCAACACTCCCGAACCAGTTGGTTCAAGGTGCTAGGTGTTGAATCACCCCTAAGGACTTACTTGCTCAAGTCTCTCCCCCATACATACACACCACAGGCACATAGTTTATTTATTTTCTTTTCCTGAGACCTTGGTGTCCAGCACCTCTTTGGGTTACTAAATGCTCTGTAGTGAGGGTTACTCTTGATAGTGGATTTTCAGCTGATAATCCCGAGTTAGTTAACCCAAGTTACCAAGTGATAAGGCACCCCTAAGAGCTTATTCATCCAAGTAGATCCCTCACACAGGAGCATCACAGACACATGCCTCAAGATTAAAACCATTGGTGCCTAGCCTTATTGCTTACTCTTTTTCTTTTATTTTCCAACCTTTATTGTTCTTTCCCTTTTTCTTATTAGGATCTTCTTATTTAGCTAGTCTCATGGGGTGTATTCAAAGCATATGATTCAGGACAGATAGTTGTCTTCCCACCTTATGGTTGAACCAACTTAGCTAACTTATGACTATACCATAAACTTATGAACTTACTCCATAGTATGAATTTCTCTCTGGTCTTTAAAAACAATCATTCTCTTTTCATTTGAATCAAAGGGACAAGCATACAAGTAAGCAAAGTAAGGATGCAGTGACATAAAGACTAGCAAACTTAGACCTATTCAAAAAAACTTAAAAGACAGAATTTAAAAAGGTTCAAACTACTATGGAAGCATGTTCTATTTCATACAAGATCTTCCTTATTTAAAGCATAGAGAAAGATGGACCAAAGAAGGAACTCCACCACCTTTTACTCATGTGGTTGCTCATGCTCTCCTCCTTGAGGTACGTGTATAGTACCCTCTTCATGAAGTGGCCGAACCCTTCTCATTTAATTATCCAATCAATCCCCTTCAATGCTCCTTTCCTTTTCCTAAAAAAGATAAAAGAAGAAAAGTAAGAATTAATATCATAAAAAAAAAAGATCAATTTAAATTTTACAGCTAGAATAATAAAAAGAAGAAAATATTTTGTTTATTCATGAACTCCAACTAACTAACTAACTGTGTATCCTTATATGCACATTGGTGGCACCATGGGGTGACACCAAATTTAGTTTGGAGCACTGTGATGAAAAGTTCTATTCAAAGCTCCAAGACTAGCATGCTCTCAGTTGCATTCATGCTTTCTTGGCATGCTTTGAACACCAAACTTGTTCTTCACTATATACTACCTATTAAGGATTTCACCAAGTGTTTGTCAAGTTTGGGTTGGAATTCATGAATATTGACTTATTTACTAGTAAAGGCTCATAAAACATGGGTTGCCTCCCATGAAGCGCTTCTTTAGTGTCACTAGCTTGACGTTTCTCCTTCATCAGGGAGGTTGATAATGCTTCAAGTCCTCCCCTCTTGCCTTGGACTTATATCCATTGGTTGTATCAATGATCTCTACATGTTCCAAGGAGAGAACTCTGTTGATAGTGAAGACCTTAGGTAACTAAGATGGTACAGTGGGGAGATTAGGGGGGATATCTGGGAAGTAAGCTGAGATCACTTTATCCCCTGGAGAGAAGTCTTCCGTAGGGATCTTCTTGTTCCTCCACCCCTTGGTACCTTCTTCCTTGTCCCTTTTGATGTTGCCTTGCTCTTGGTGACTTCTTCTTCTAAGGGAATTTTGTTGTTGTCCTCACATGTCTCTGGTGGTTTAGGTTCCTCCAGCTTTTCTTTGAGTTGTGACAACTGCTTATTTCCTTGTTCATCAACCAAGGGCTTTCCCAGATGGGCTGGTTGTGCTTCAGTGCTTGCTTCCTCTGTCAGCATCTCATTATGATCTTTGCTTGGTTCTTTGTTTTCTTGGTATGCTTCTTGTGAGAGTTTGAAGACATTAAAGCTGAGTCGTTCATCATGGATCCTCAATATTAGCTCCCCTCGCTCCACATCTATGAGTGCTCTGGCTGTAGCTAGGAATGGTCTTCCCAATATGATTGGGTGAGTGTGACTCTCTTTCATGTCCAAGATGACAAAGTCTGTGGGAAGAAAGTACTTCCCAACCTTTACCAATACATTTTCTACCACTCCTATTGCTTGTTTTTGAGTTTTGTCTGCCAGCCTTATGACTACATCTGTGGGTATTATCTCATTGATCTTCAGCCTCTTCACCAGGGATAAGGGCATTAAGTTGATGCTGGCTCCCAAATTGTAGAGTGCTTTATCAAACATTGTTTCTCCTATGGCACAGGGGACATGAAAACTCCCCGAATCTTTTCTTTTTGTAGGCAACTATGGTTGAATGAGGGCACTGCACTCCTTGTTCATCACTATAGTTTGGCCTCCCTTGAGTGAGCTTTTCCTGGGAAGCAGCTCCTTCATATACTTGATGTATGCAGGCATTTGTTGAATAGTCTTGATGAATGGTATGTTGACATGCAGAGATACAAACAAATCTAGAAACCTTGAGTATATTCTCTTCTCCACAGCAGTATTGAGCAGTTGGGGAAAAGGTGCATTGAGTCTCAGCAGCTCCTGTTGTGAGATTTCTGGTTCTTGATGATCTTTTTCCTTCTTCTCTACTGAGGTATCTTCAGGTTGTTCTGACAGCTTGCTTGGCTTGTCCTCAGTCTCCTTATCACTTATAGTGACCATCTTGCAATCTTCCCATCTTACTTTCTTTGTTTCACCTCTCGGATTCTTCTCTGTGTCACTTGGAAATCCATCTGTGGGTTTGGGAATTTGCTCAGAGAGATACCCCACTTGAGATTCCAACCTCTTGATTGTGTCTCCCTAGTTCTTGAAACTGGCTCGCACTTCCTCCTTGAACACCTTGTTGTCTTGAATCTCCTTACCTATGCCTTCAAGTAGATTCTCAATCCTTGAGAGTCTGTCATCAAATGATTCTAGATCGTGATTAGAGGTGGAAGGATGAGGTAAGTTATTTTGTTTTTGATGTGGATGTGGAGAGGTGTTACTATGGGAGTGTTGATATGGCCTAGATGTGAAATGTTGGTGAGCTGCATTGTTGGGATTTGGGCGTCTTTGATCAAGGCTTTGGTCTTGTTGATTTTCCCACCCAAAGTTTGGGTGATTCCTCCATCCAGGGTTGTAGGTCTTGGAGTATGGATCATGGTTTTACCTAGGTGAATTCCCAATGTAGTTGACTTGCTCCTGACTTTCCTCTGCTTCTTCATTCGCTCCTTCTTGGGTTGTTGATGAAGTGGTGATTGCTGCTACTTGGTTCCTCTCCATCTTCTTGGTGAGGTCAGCCAGCTGCTGGGTAATGAGCTTGTTTTGGGTCAGCAGAGCATCTACATTGTTTAGCTCCATCACTCCTCTCGTGTTCCCTCTTTCGGAAGCATAGAAGTAGTCATTCTCTGCTACAGTTTCAATGACATCTATGGCTTCCTCAATGGTCTTCTTCTTGTTCAAAGATCCTCCGGATGAATGGTCTACTGCCTTCTTTGATTCATAAGAGAGCCCTTCATAGAAAATGTGCAGCTGCACCTATTCGTTGAACATGTCAGGTGGACACCTCCTTGTCAGGTCCTTAAACCTCTCCCATGCTTCATACAGAGTCTCACCATCTTGTTGCCTGAAAGTTTGGACCTCAGCTCTCAGCCTATTGATTTGTTGAGGGGGGTAGAATCTTGCTAAGAATTTGTTCACCACATCTTCCCAAGTTGTCAAGCTCTCCTTCGGGAAAGACTCCAACCACTTGGCTGCCTTATCCTTGAGTGAGAATGGAAATAAGAGCAGTCTATAGGCGTCAGGATGAACACCATTAGACTTCACCGTGTCACATATTCTCAGGAAGGTGGTTAGATGTTGATTGGGGTCTTCTTGGACACTTCCTCCGAACGAACAGTTGTTCTACACAAGGGTGATGAGCTGTGGTTTTAGTTCAAAATTGTTGGCATGGATGGTTGGCTTTTGAATGCTACTTCCACAATTTCCTAGGTTCGGATTGATGTAAGAGCCTAAAACTCTTCTATCCTCCCCAGCATGATTTGCTCGACCTCCTCCGCCATGGTTGTGAGTCTCTTCTTCATGATGGTTTTCCATGTTTTCTTCCATGTTTGGTTCAAAGTATTCCTCCTCTTTCTCAGCACCAACTACTCTTTTTTCCTCTTGCTTCCCTTCTTAATCTCAAGAAGGTCCTCTCAGGTTCAGAATCAAAGGAAGTTGAAGCCCCGCTTCTTCTCCCTGTTATACAACCAACAAGTACAAGCAAGGAAAATAGATGCAGAAAGTATTTCTGTCAGAATTACTGTTAATGTGAGTGATGCAATATATCAAACAGTTAGTGGGTTAGTGAAATGAATTGTAAATAACAAAGAAAAAGTAGAGGAAGGGAAGAAATTAACTAAAACAAAAAGTAAATTACTCAAACAGAAAATTAAATCAAACAAAACAAAAATGCTCAATCTAGTTATCTTCCAATTTAATCATTGTTGATGCACAATCAATCCCCGGCAACAGCGCCATAAACTTGATACACGGAAAACTTGTCTCATAACAAATTTCCTTCGGCAAGTGTACCAAATTTGTCGTCAAGTAAAAACTCACAATAGAGTGAGGTCAAATCCCACAGGGATTGATTGATCAAGCAACTTTAATTAGAGGAATGTTCTAGTTGAGCGAATCAGAATTTGAGTTGAGAATTACAGAAAATTAAATGGCGGGAAAGTAAATAACAGAAAAGTAAATACTAGAAATAAAGAGCTGAATGTAGATGACAGAAAGTAAATTACAGAATCTTAAATGGGAATGGGGAAATTGCTCATAAAAGTAAATGACAGAAATTAAAGAGAATGGGTAAGATCAGAAATGGGGAGTTCATTGGGCTCAGGAGATGTTGCATTCTCCGGATCAATTTCATTTTCATCTCTTCCTTAATCAATGCACTCATTGATCTCCTTGGCAATCTTAAGTAATCGATCACAATTCCTTATAATTCAATCTCTCAAATCTTGATCAATAGCCAATTCCTTGGTCAATTGCTCATGAGAAGAGATGAAGTATGGTCACTGATTATACCACATGCATTTCCCAAATCAGGTGTTGAGAGGATTATAGTCACATATCCATCCAAACCCAATTTGGTCCAGCATGAGAAAGCATTTCTAGCATGATCTCTTCATTCCTCTTTCAAGGTTCAGAAGAGATCCAAGTTTGAATAGCTTCTTTTCCAGGATAACTACCCAATTGGATGAAGATCAAAAGCTTTCAAGTAAAATCAAGAGAAAAGATAGAAGAAGAATAATGAAAACTAGTATTGATCCATTAAATTACAACAGAGCTCCCTAACCCAATGAAAGGGGTTTAGTTGTTCATAGCTCTGGAAAATGAAAACAAAGATGGAGAATACATGATGAAACTAGAAGTGCAGAGAAAGTAAAATACAGAGAGTAGTTCTATGCCAAGAGGCTCACTATAATTTCCAACTCCCAATTGAATTCAAAGCTACTCCTATATATACTACTCTTCTGTTCTTCTAGTTGGTTCTTCAAGTCTTGGGTATGGGCCTTTGGATCTTGAGTTTGAAGCAGTTCTCTTCTTCATTGGGCTTGGCTTTACTTGCAGAGAGAAAGTGTGAAGTGGGCAGAGACTTTAGCTCAGGACGTTAGTGGTGTTAACGTTCAGTGAAAATATAGGTTCGAGAACGTTAGTGACAATCACCTTTTTCACTAACGTTCCTCACCCAAGTAAGAGCCACGTTATCTTCAACGTTAGTGGCACAAACGTTGCCACTAACGTTGCCTCTTTGTCCTTTGCACACGTTATTGGGACTTGCCTTTCCCAATAACGTTGAGAAGTCTCCCCCTTCCCTATGTTAGAGTCCATGTTAACTTAGTTAACGTGGCTCTTTTAACGTAGGCTTGCCAACCTTCGAGAATGTTAGTGACACTTACCATTGTCACTAACATTCCAATGTGCCCCTATTTCTCACATTAGAGTCCATGTTAACTAGGTTAACGTGGCTTCTAACGTGGCCATGCTAGTCATCTCCAACGTTAGTGACAAAGTTGAGTGTCACTAACGTTGGCTCATCATTCCCTTATCCACGTTAGCTTCCACGTTAACTAAGTTAACGTGGGAGTTAACGTGGCTCATAGTGGCTTGTGTGGGCTCATTCCAACGTTAGTGACAATGTTGGGTGTCACTAACGTTGGCGATCTCCTCCCTTCTTCATGTTAACTTCCACGTTAACTAAGTTAACGTGGGAGTTAACGTGGCTTATTGGGGCTTGTGTGGGTTCCTTCCAACGTTAGTGACAATGTTTGGTGTCACTAACGTTGTCGACCACCTTGTTTCTTCACGTTAGCTTCCACGTTAACTAGGTTAACGTGGGAGTTAACGTGGCTTATTGTGACTTGGCCAACGTTAGTGATAAAGTTGAATGTCACTAACGTTGGCTTCCCCTTTACTTCTTAACGTTAGAGGCCACGTTAAATAAGTTAACGTGGCAACTAACGTGACCACTTATGAGCTTGGTCTAATGTTAGCGATAATGTTAAGTGTCACTAACGTTGGCTCCATTTCCTTTCTTCGACGTTAGAGTTCACGTTAACTTAGTTAACATGACAATTGACGTGGGCAATGATGGCTGGTGCATGAATTGTAAATCACACTTTTTACAACTCGTACCACTAACCAGCAAGTGCACTGGGTCATTCAAGTAATACCTTACGTGAGTAAGGGTCGATCCCACGGAGATTGTTGGCTTGAAGCAAGCTATGGTTATCTTGCAACTCTTAGTCAGGATATTAATTAGTGGTTATCAATTGACTTGCAAATGAACAAGAGAGCATGAATTATAGGTTACTTGTTATGCAGTAAATGAGAATATGTTGGAGTTTTGGAGATGCTTTGCCTTTTGAATCTCTGCTTTCTCCCTATCTTCTTCTTCACGCACGCACGTCCCTCCTATGGCAAGCTGTGTGTTGGAGGATCACCGTTGTCAATGGCTACCATCCTTCCTTTCAGTGAAAATGGTCCAAGTGCGCTGTCACCGCACGGCTAATCATCTGTAGGTTCTCGATCATACCGGAATAGGATTCGCTATCCTTTTGTGTCTGTCACTACGCCCAGCACTCGTGAGTTTGAAGCTCGTCACAGTCATCCAATCCCAGAATCCTACTAGGAATACCACAGACAAGGTTTAGACTTTCCGGATTCTCAAGGATGCTGCCAATGGATTCTAGCTTATACCACGGAGATTCCGATTAAGGAATCTAAGAGATACTCATTCAATCTAATATAGAACGGAGGTGGTTGTCAGGCACATGTTCATAGGTTGAGAATGGTGATAAGTGTCACGGATCGTCACATTCATCATAATAAGGCGCAAATGAACATCTTAGATAGGAACAAACGTGATTGAATAGAAAACAGAAATACTGGCATTAATTCATCGAGGCACAGCAGAGCTCCTCACCCCCAACAATGGAGTTTAGAGACTCATTCCGTCAAAAGGTACAAATTTCATATCTAAAATGTCATGAGATACAAAACAAGTCTCTAAAAGTTGTTTAAATACTAGACTAGTAAACTAGGTTTACAGTAAATGAGTAAACTATGATGGATGGTGCAGAAATCCACTTCTGGGGCCCACTTGGTGTGTGCTGGGGCTGAGACTTAAGCTAATCATGTGCATAGGGCTGTTTTGGGCGTTCAACGCCAGCTTTGGATCCTTTTTTGGCGTTGAACTCCACTTTGTAACTTGTTTCTGGCGCTGGACGCCAGACAGCAGCATGAAACTGGCGTTGAACGCTAGTTTACGTCATCTATCCTTGATCAAAGTATAGATTATTATATATTGCTGGAAAGCCCTGGATGTCTACTTTTCAACGCAATTGGAAGCGCGCCATTTGGAGGTTTTTAGCTCCAGAAAATCCACTTTGAGTGCAGGGAGGTCAGAATCCAACAACATCAGCAGTCCTTTTTCAGCCTGAATCAGATTTTTGCTCAGCTCCCTCAATTTCAGCCAGAAAATACCTGAAATCACTGAAAAACATACAAACTCATAGTAAAGTCCAGAAATATGAATTTTGCCTAGAAACTACTAAAAATAAACTAAAAACTAACTAAAAGACACTAAAAACTCTATGAAATTAACCCCGAAAAGCGTATAAAATATCCGCTCATCACAACACCAAACTTAAACTGTTGCTTGTTCTCAAGAAACTAGATAAATAAAATAGAATACAAATAATTTAAGAAGTAATAATATCTCAGAGTTTTTTTAGTGAAGCTCAGATTCTAATTAGATGAGTGGGACTAGTAGCTTTTTGCTTCTGAACAGTTTTGGCATCTCACTTTATCCATTGAAGCTCAGAGTGATTGGCATCTATAGGAACTCAGAATTCAGATAGTGATATTGATTCTCCTAGTTCAGTATGTTGATTCTTGAACACAGCTACTTTATGAGTCTTGGCCGTGGCCCTAAGCACTTTGTTTTCCAGTATTACCACCGGATACATAAATGCCACAGACACATAATTGGGTGAACCTTTTCAGATTGTGACTCAGCTTTGCTAAAGTCCCCTATTAGAGGTGTCCAGGGTTCTTAAGCACACTCTTCTTTTTGCTTTGGACCTTGACTTTAACCGCTCAGTCTCAAGTTTTCACTTGACACCTTCACGCCACAAGCACATGGTTAAGGACAACTTGGTTTAGCCGCTTAGGCCAGGATTTTATTCCTTCAGGCCCTCCTATCCACTGATGCTCAAAGACTTGGGGTCCTTTTTATTACCCTTGCTTTTTGGTTTTAAGGGCTATTGGCTTTTTGCTCTTGCCTTTTGGTTTTAAGAGCTTTGGCTTTTTCTGCTTGCTTTTTCTTTTTCTTTCTCTATTTTTTTTTCTGCAAGCTTTTGTAATCACTACTTTTTCTTGCTTCAAGAATCATTTTTATGATTTTTTAGATTATCAATAACATGTCTCATATTCATCATTCTTTCAAGAGCCAACATATTTAACAGTCTTAAACATCAAATTCAAAAGACATATGCACTGTTCAAGCATTCATTCAGAAGACAGAAAGCATTGCCACCACATGTAAATAATTATAATTTATTTTATTAAAAACTCAAAAAATATTGCCTCTTATTCTAAAGAAATTCTTCTATTTTATTCATGTTCAATGATGATGATAAAATTAAATTATAGCTTAATTGGGGATAAAATCAAAAATATAGATACTAGTTACTACTATATGACTCCTAAGGTAAAACTAAAATAAAAATAGTTATCACAGAGTTAAGGCTAAGATTGGAATTTAACAACCTTTGTTCTGGGAAGTGGATGTTCCTCTAATCTGCGGGGTGCTTGGTCCTTCAAGAGATAATTTCTGGCGCTTCAATTCCCTTAAATCACGCCCTTGCTCCTCCTATTCTTTAAGCAAATAGCAAAGAATGCTACTTTGTTCCTTCTGTTCTTTCTGTATTTGTTCCATAGCTTCTTGCATCTTGGTAATATATGTTTCAAGATACTCCCAGTATTCAGATTGAGGGATTTCTGGGAGATTTTCTTGTGTTCTCTTCTTGATGGGGTCATCCTGTGATTGTTGTTTTTCCATTGATGCTTTGGTGATTGGCCGCTCAACTGAGATATACTCAGTTATTCCCATCCTTACTCCAGCGTCCTTGCAGAGCATAGAAATCAAGCTTGGATAAGCCAACCTGGCATCTTTGGAATTTTTGTTTGCAATTTTGTAGAATTCAGTTGAAATCAGTTGACGAACTTCCACTTCTTTTCCCATCATGATGCAATGGATCATCACTGCTCTTCTAATAGTGACTTCAGAACGGTTGCTAGTGGGCAGCAGAGAATGCCCAATGAAGTCCAGCCATCCTCTGGCGACTGGTTTGAGATCTTCTCTTTTGAGTTGATTTGGAACACCCTTCGTGCTGGTGGTCCACCTGGCTCCAGGGATACATATATCCTCTAGAATCTTATCCAGGCCCTTGTCTGTTCTCATCATTCTCCTATTGAAGGAGTCTGGATCATCTTTCAGCTGAGGTAGCTTTAAGATCTCCCTGATCTTGTCAGGGTGGGTATGAACAATCTTTCCTCTGACCATGGTCCGATAGTCATAGATAGTAGATCCAGATAGTCTTTGCCTGTCTGTATGCCACATATTAGCATAGAACTCCTGGACCATATTCCTTCCCACTTTCGTTTCAGGATTGGCTAGGATCTCCCAGTTCCTGATTCGGATTTGCTCTTGGATCTCCGGATATTCGTCTTCTTTCAGATCGAATCTAACTTCCGGGATCACTGATCTTAGAGCCATTATTTTGTAAAAATGGTCTGAATGTTCTTTAGTTAAGAACTTCCCTTGATTCCAAAGTGGTTTTGGAACACTCTCTTTCTTGCCTCTTGGAGTGGGTTGTTTTTCTTTAGGAGCCATGATCTTAGTGGGTATGGTTTAGTGATCACGGATAAAAACACCAAACTTAGAGGTTTGTGACGTCGGGTTTTCTACCAGTAAAGAAATTCACAGAAACGGTTGCATTGTAGATATAGTTTCTAAACCGGCAAAAATCCCTTCGTACAAACGTGTTGGGTGTCACAAGTAACAAACCCCTTTAAAAATTGTTAATTGAGTATTCAAACCTCGGGTCGTCTTCTCAAGGAACTGCGAGGAAGTATGTTCTTATTATTGGCTATAAAGGTTGTAATCGGGGTTTAGAAGGTGAGAAGCAAGTAATTTAAATGACAAGTGAATTAAATGGCAAGTAAAAATAAATAATAACTGTAAAACAACTTTTGGCAAGATAAGAGAAATTAGAAGTCCAACTTAGTTATCCTTCTCAACAATAATGAAAGTTGTATCTTAATTCCACTTGGTCAACCTTTACCAGAGCAAAGGAAAGTTAAGGGACTAATTAAATTGACCTTTGAATCCTAATTATTTCCTAAGAAAAGGTTGGGATTAATTAAGTTTAGTTCAATTAGCAAGATAACGATTATCAATTATGTTGAGTTTAATAACTGTTGAGTTACTGAATTCTAAACCAAAACCAAAAGGGGAAAAAGCAAATTGCTGAAATAATAAAAGTGTCCTTAGATGGGAAGCAATGGCAACTTAAATCAAGAAAACAATCATAAACTGGAAATACCTCAAATTATCATTAATTCAATTAGAAATCTGTAACATGAAATAATTCTTAGATCAATTTATAATAATAATCAATTCAAATGTTGGAATAAATAAATAAAAGTAAAACTAAAAGAACATTAAACCTGGATCCAGAGTTACTCTTAAAACAAGAAGAAATCCTAAATCCTAAAAGAGAGAGAGAGAAGATCTCCCTCTCAACTAAATCTAAATCATTGAAAGGTGAAAATATGCGAGCTCCCCTTTGAATGGAAGCATTCCCACACTTTATAACCTCTGGTCTATGCTGTCTGTACTTGGATCTGGGCCAAAAAGGGCTTCAGAATTCGCTGGGGGCGTATTCTGTAATTTCTGGTGCGTGGCCTCTGTCACGCGTCCGCGTGGATCACGCGGTCGCGTCATTCGGAGCTCTACCTTGCCACGCGGTCGCGTCAGTCATGCGACCGCGTCATGTGTATTCTGCTTAAGGCGCGCGGTCGCGTCAGTCATGCGGCCGCGTCGCTGCTGATTCGTGCTTGGCACGTGATCGCGTCATCCATGCGATCGCGTGGACACCAGTTTCTTTAAAGCTCCGTTTTGCTTTCTCCTTCCATTCTAGTATGTTTCCTTTTTCATCCTTTAAGTCATTCTGCCTTTAGAAAATCTGAAACTACTCAACACACTAATCACGGCATCGAATGGAAATAAAGGTAATTAAAATAATTAATTTTTAAAGCTTAGAAAACATGTTTTTCATTATATGACATAATAAGGAAGGGAAAGTAAAACTATGCAATTAATGTGAATAAGTAGGTGAAGAGTTGAATAAATCACTCTAATTAAGCACAAAAGAACTCATGAAATATGGGTTTATCAGTTTGCTTGTCCTCAAGCAAAAGAAAAGAAAGGAGAGGGATAGAAGGAGAGCTAGTGTAGGATGGTGGATGAGAGGAAGGAGGCCGAATGGGTTTTTAAAAGGGAGGGGGTTTTCGAAAATAGGGAGAAAGATAAGATAGAAGATATGATTTTTAAAAAAAATAAGTATGATAAGAAAAGATATAATTTAAAATTGAAAAGATATGCAAGATATTTGAAAAAGATAAAATTAGATTTTTGAAAAAGATAATATGGAGATCTGAAAAAGATATTGATTAGTTGAAAAGATTTTTGAATGAAAAGAGATAGATTTGTTTTGAACATTTTGAAAAAGAGTTGAGTTGGATTGAAAAAAAGGATTTGTGCTTATGGATTAAGATACATTTGATATTTTTTAAAATAGGTTTTTTAGAAATTAGGGATTTTAGAAATCAGGGTTCTTAACATGTTTATGCAAGAAATCATGAATTGAAACATGAAAATTAAGATTAAAATGAAAAATATGAAAAAAAACGAATTTACCTCCTCCCCACCATCCTGGCGTTTGAACGCCCAAACGCTGCATGTTTTGGGCATTCAACGCCCAAATGCTGCCTCTCCTGGGCGTTCAACGCCCAGCTGTTGCTTCTTTCTGGCGTTGAACGCCAGGAACTCCTTTGTCACTGGGCGTTTTTCTGAACGCCCAGGACGCTGTAAATCTGGTATTAAACGCCCAGAAGGAGCTTCTTTCTGGCGTTCAACGCCCAGAAGATGCTTCTGTCTGGCGTTTAACGCCCAGATGGCTATCCTTACTGGCGTTCAATGCCCAGTGGATGCTTCTGTTGGGCATTGAACGCCCAAAACAGACTCTTATTGGCGTTTTCTTGCCAGTGAGCTCTTTTTCTCTGTTTTGTGTGTAGAATCCTTCTGTAACCCTGTGAACTTATACAATTGACTCTTTACCTTAGTATCAGTGAACTTTATATAAACAAATAAAATCAAGAATAGGGCAAAATACTTAGAGGAAGTGATGCCCCATGGCTGGGTTGCCTCCCAGCAAGCGCTTCTTTATTGTCTTTAGCTGGACCTTGCTGAGCTTTTAATCTAGCTTCAGCCTTGAGCACTCTTGCTCAACATTGCCTTCAAGATAGTGCTTGATTCTCTGTCCATTAACAATGAACTTCTTGTTAGAATCAATATCTTGAAGCTCCACATAACCATATGGTGATACACTTGTAATCACATATGGTCCCTTCCACCGGGACTTCAGTTTCCCGGGGAATAGCCTGAGCCTAGAGATAAACAACATAACCTTTTGTCCTGGTTCAAAGATTCTAGATGACAGCTTTCTGTCATGCCACTTTTTTTATTTTTCTTTATAAAGCTTGGCATTTTCGAAAGCAGTGAATCTGAATTCCTCTAGCTCATTTAGCTGGAGCAATCTTTTTTCTCCAGCTAATTTGGCATCAATGTTTAGGAATCTGGTTGCCCAGTAGGCTTTATGTTCCAGTTCCACGGGCAGGTGGCATGCCTTACCATACACAAGTTGGTATGGAGAGGTCCCTATAGGAGTCTTGAATGCTGTTCTGTAAGCCCACAGAGCATCATCCAAGCTTCGTGCCCAATCCTTTCTACGGGTACTTACAGTCCGTTCCAGGATTCTTTTTAGTTCTCTGTTAGAGACTTCAGCTTGCCCATTTGTCTGTGGATGATATGGAGTCGCCACCTTGTGGCGAATCCCATACCGGACCATGGCAGAGTAAAGCTGTTTGTTGCAGAAGTGAGTGCCCCCATCACTGATTAGTACCCTGGGGACACCAAACCTGCTGAATATATGTTTCTGGAGGAATTTTAGCACTGTTTTAGTATCATTGATGGGTGTGGCAATGGCCTCAACCCATTTTGATACATAGTCAACTGCCACCAGAATATAAGTGTTTGAGTATGATGGTGGGAAAGGCCCCATGAAATCAATACCCCATACATCAAACAACTCAATCTCCAAGATTCCTTGTTGAGGCATGGCGTAACTGTGAGGCAAATTACCAGCTCTCTGGCAACTGTCACAGTTACGTACAAACTCTCGGGAATCTCTGTAGAGTGTAGGCTAGTAGAAGCCACATTGGAGGACTTTGGTGGCTGTCTGCTCACCTCCGAAATGACCTCCATATTGTGACCCATGGCAATGCCATAAGATCCTTTGTGCTTCTTTTTTAGGCACACACCTACGAATTATGCCATATGAACATCTCTTTAAGAGATAGGGTTCATCCCATAAGTAGTACTTTGCATCAGTAATTAATTTTTTCTTTTGTTGCCTGCTGTACTCCTTGGGAATGAACCTTGCAGCTTTGTAGTTTGCAATGTCTGCAAACCATGGTGTTTCCTAAATGGCAAACAAATGTTCATCCGGAAAGGTCTCAGAGATTTCAAGAGAGGGGAATGACGTCCCTTCTATTTGCTCTATCCGGGACAGATGATCAGCCACTTGGTTCTCTGTCCCTTTTCTGTCTCTTATTTCTATATCAAACTCTTGCAGAAGCAACACCCATCTTATGAGCCTGGGTTTTGAATCCTGCTTTGTGAGTAGATATTTGAGAGCGGCATGGTCAGTATACACAATCACCTTTGATCTTACCAAGTATGATCTAAACTTGTCAATGGCATAAACCACTGCAAGTAATTCTTTTTCTGTGGTTGTGTAATTTTTCTGGGCATCATTTAAAATGCGACTGGCATAATAAATGACATGCAGAAGCTTGTCATGCCTCTGCCCCAGTACTGCACCAATGGCGTGATCACTGGCATCACACATTAGCTCAAATGGTAATGTCCAGTCTGGTGCAGAAATAACTGGTGCTGTGACCAGCTTGGCTTTTAGCGTTTCAAACGCCTGCAGATACTCTGTATCAAACACAAATGGCGTGTCAGCAGCTAGCAGATTGCTCAGAGGTTTTGCGATTTTTGAAAAATCCTTTATAAACCTCCTATAGAATCCTGCATGCCCCAGAAAGCTTCTAATTGCCTTAACATTGGCAGGTGGTGGTAATTTTTCAATTACCTCTATTTTTGCTTGATCCACCTCTATTCCCTTGTTTGAAATTTTATGCCCAAGGACAATCCCTTCAGTCACCATAAAGTGACATTTTTCCCAGTTTAAAACTAGGTTGGTCTCTTGGCATCTTTTCAGAACTAGTTTCAGGTGATCAAGACAGGAGCTGAATGAGTCTCCATATACTGAGAAGTCATCCATGAAGACTTCCAGAAATTTTTCCACCATATCAGAGAAAATAGAGAGCATGCATCTCTGGAAGGTTGCGGGCGCATCACACAGCCCAAATGGCATCCTTCTATAAGCAAACACTCCAGATGGACATGTGAATGCTGTTTTCTCTTGATCCTGGAGATCTACTGCAATCTGGTTATAGCCTGAGTAGCCATCCAAAAAGCAGTAATAATCATGACCTGCCAATCTTTCTAGCATCTGGTCTATGAATGGTAAAGGAAAATTATCCTTTCTGGTGGCTGTATTGAGCCTTCTGTAGTCAATACACATGCGCCACCCTGTCACTGTTCTTGTAGGAACCAGTTCATTCTTTTCATTATGAACCACTATCATGCCTCCCTTTTTGGGGATAACTTGAACAGGGCTCACCCAGACGCTATCAGAAATAGGATAAATAATCCCAGCCTCCAGTAATTTGGTGACCTCTTTCTGCACCACTTCCTTCATGGCTGGATTAGCCGCCTCTGTGGTTGAACCACTGGTTTAGCATTATCCTCCAATAAGATTTTGTGCATGCATCTAGCTGGGCTTATACCCTTAAGGTCACCTATGGACCACCCAAGAGCTGTCTTGTGTGTCCTTAGCACTTGAATAAGTGCTTCCTCTTCCTGTGGATTCAAAGCAGAGCTTATGATCACTGGAAAAGTGTCACCTTCTCCCAGAAATGCATATTTTAGGGATGGTGGTAATGGTTTGAGCTCGGGTTTAGGGGGTTTTTCCTCTTCCAGAGGAAATTTCAGAGGCTCTTTCATTTCCTCTGAATCCTCCAAATCAGGCTGAACATCTTTAAAGATGTCTTCCAACTCTGATTCGAGACTCACAGCCATGTTGATCTCTTCCACCAAAGAGTCAATAAGATCAACTTTCATGCAGTCTTTTGAAGTGTCTGGATGCTGCATGGCTTTGACAGCATTCAACTTAAACTCATCATCATTGACTCTCAGGGTTATTTCCCCATGTTGGACATCAATGAGAGTTCGTCCAGTTGCTAAGAAGGGTCTTCCTAGAATGAGAGTAGCACTCTTGTGCTCCTCCATTTCTAGCACTACAAAGTCAGTGGGAAAGGAGAATGGCCCAACTCTGACAATCATGTCTTCAATCACGCCTGATGGGTATTTAATGGAGCCATCAGCAAGTTGAAGACATATCTGGGTTGGTTTAACTTCTTCAGTTAAACCAAGCTTTCTGATAGTGGATGAAGGTATTAGGTTGATGCTTGCCCCAAGATCACATAAAGCTGTCTTGGTGCAATTACCTTCTAATGTGCATGGTATCAGAAAACTCCCAAGGTCTTTAAGCTTTTCAGGAAAGCTTTTCAGAATGACTGCACTATATTCTTCAGTGAGGAGAACTCTTTCAGTTTCTCTCTAATCCTTCTTATGACTAAAGATCTCTTTCATGAACTTGGCATAAGAAGGTATTTTCTCAAGTGCCTCTGCAAATGGAATCTTTATTTCAAGAGTCCTGAGATAGTCTGCAAAGCGAGCAAATTGCTTATCCTGCTCCTCTTGGCGGAGTTTTTGAGGATAAGGTATCTTGGCTTTATATTCCTCAACCTTAGTTGCTGTAAGTTTATTTCCTACAGAAGTGGTTGAAGAAGCCCTTTTAGATGGGTTGTCATCAGCACTTGTGTGTGTCTGATCCCTCACTGGCAATTGAGTGCCAGAGTTAGAAGCTGGAGTGACGTTAGACGCCAGCTCCTCATCTGTTCCTGGCGTTTGAACGCCAGAACTGTGCTTCTTTTGGGAGTTCAACGCCAGATCCTTACTTGTTTCTGGCGTTGACCGCCAGTTCTGAGCATAGTCTGGGTGTTCAGCGCCAGCCTTCCACCCAATTTCTGGCGTTTTAGCGCCAGAATTATTTTTCCCTGGGGTCTTACTGTCCTCAGATGGATTTTGGGTGGTTTGCTCATTTCTTGGTTTTCTGCTGCCTTGAAGTGGGATATTTAGTGCTTTCCCACTTCTTAATTGAACTGCTTGGCATTCTTCTGTTATTTGTTTTGACAGCTGCTGCTTTGTTTGCTTTAATTGTACTTCCATGTTTATATTAGCCATCCTTGTCTCTTGTAGTTTATCCTTGAATTCAGCTAACTGCTTTGTTAGAAAATCCAATTGCTGATTGAATTCAGCAGCTTGCTCTACAGGACTGAGTTCAGCAGTTACTGTTTTAGCCTCTTCTTTCATGGAAGGGTCACTGCTTAGGTACAGATGCTGATTTCTAGCAACTGTATCAATGAGCTCTTGAGCTTCTTCAATTGTCTTTCTCATGTGGATAGATCCACCAGCTGAGTAATCTAGAGAGATCTGAGCTCTTTCTGTAAGCCCATAATAGAAGATGTCTAACTGAACCCACTCTGAAAACATTTCAGAGGGGCATTTTCGTAGCATCTCTCTGTATCTCTCCCAGGCATCATAAAGAGATTCATTATCTCCTTGTTTAAAGCCTTGGATGTCCAGCCTTAGCTGTGTCATCCGTTTTGGAGGAAAGTATTGATTCAGGAATTTTTCCGTCAGCTGTTTCCATGTCCTTATGCTAGCCTTAGGTTGGTTATTTAACCACCTCTTGGCTTGGTCTTTTACAGCAAATGGAAACAGTAATAATCTGTAGACATCCTGATCTACTTCCTTATCATGTACTGTGTCAGCAATTTGTAAAAACTGTGCCAAAAACTCTGTAGGTTCTTCCTGTGGAAGACCGGAATACTGGCAACTTTGCTGCACCATGATAATGAGCTGAGGATTCAACTCAAAGCTACTGACTCCAATGGAGGGTATGCAGATACTACTCCCATATGAAGCAGTAGAGGGGTTAGCATATGACCCCAGAGTCCTCCTGGACTGTTCATTTCCACTTAGATCCATGATGGAGAAAGAGAGATGATGTACAATAAAAAAAATTTATTTTTATTTATTTATTTATTTATTTATTTAATTATTTCGAAAATAAAATAAATTAAAATAAAATAAATAAAAATAGGTGAAGATTTTCGAAAAAAATGAGGGGAGAGAAAGCGGTCAGGAAGTTTTGAAAAAGATATGATTTGGAAAAGATTTTAAATTTTTGAAAAAAATCTGAATTTTAAAAATAATTTTTGAAAATTTGTTTTAAAAATAGAGAGAAAAGATTTTTTTGAATATAAAGAGGAAAGAGAGAAACAATAAGATAGCCCAAGATTTAAAATTTTTAGATCTAATGCTCCTTGTTTTCGAAAATTTTGGAGGGAAAACACCAAGGAACACCAAACTTAAAAATTTTAAGATCAAGACGCAAGAAAAACTCAAGAACACTTTGAAGACTCACAAGAACACAAGAACATGAAGAAAGAACACCAAACTTAAAATTTTTAGAAAACCAAAATAAAATTTTCGAAAAACAAAGGAAAACCAACAAGAAAACACCAAACTTAAAGTTTGGCACGAGATTTAATAGAAAAATTATTTTTGAAAAATTTTTGAAAAGAAAATAAAAGACTCTGACACAAAAGACAAAAATTTCCTAATCTAAGCAACAAGATTCACCGTCAGTTGTTCAAACTCAAACAATCCCCGGCAACGGCGCCAAAAACTTGGTGCACAAATTGTAAATCACACTTTTTACAACTCGTACCACTAACCAGCAAGTGCACTGGGTCGTCCAAGTAATACCTTACGTGAGTAAGGGTCGATCCCACAGAGATTGTTGGCTTGAAGCAAGCTATGGTTATCTTGCAACTCTTAGTCAGGATATTAATTAGTGGTTATCAATTGACTTGCAAATGAACAAGAGAGCATGAATTAAAGGTTACTTGTTATGCAGTAAATGAGAATATGTTGGAGTTTTGGAGATGCTTTGCCTTTTGAATCTCTGCTTTCTCCCTATCTTCTTCTTCACGCACGCACGTCCCTCCTATGGCAAGCTGTGTGTTGGAGGATCACCGTTGTCAATGGCTACCATCCTTCCTTTCAGTGAAAATGGTCCAAGTGCGCTGTCACCGCACAGCTAATCATCTGTAGGTTCTAGATCATACCAGAATAGGATTCGCTATCCTTTTGCATCTGTCACTACGCCCAGCACTCGCGAGTTTGAAGCTCGTCACAGTCATCTAATCACAAAATCCTACTAGGAATACCACAGACAAGGTTTAGACTTTCCGGATTCTCAAGGATGCTGCCAATGGATTCTAGCTTATACCACGGAGATTCCGATTAAGGAATCTAAGAGATACTCATTCAATCTAATATAGAACGGAGGTGGTTGTCAGGCACACGTTCATAGGTTGAAAATGGTGATAAGTGTCACGAATCATCACATTCATCATAATAAGGCGCAAATGAACATCTTAGATAGGAACAAACGTGATTGAATAGAAAACAGAAATACTGGCATTAATTCATCGAGACACAGCAGAGCTCCTCACCCCCAACAATGGAGTTTAGAGACTCATGCCATCAAAAGGTACAAAGTTCAGATCTAAAATGTCATGAGAAACAAAACAAGTCTCTAAAAGTTGTTTAAATACTAGACTAGTAAACTAGGTTTATAGTAAATGAGTAAACTATGATGGATGGTCCAGAAATCCACTTCTAGGGCCCACTTGGTGTGTGCTGGGGCTGAGACTTAAGCTAATCACAAAAAAATACACAAAATCATAGTAAAGTCCAGAAATATGAATTTTTCCTAGAAACTACTAAAAATAAACTAAAAACTAACTAAAACACACTAAAAACTCTATGAAATTAACCCCGAAAAGCGTATAAAATATCTGCTCATCAATGGCTTCGAGAGCGTTATTGGCAATTACTTTTCTCATTAACTTTGCAAGTTACTCCCATTCCACGTTAGTGTTAACATTAGTGTAACTAACGTAGCCACTAATGTGGTTGTTCTTTGCTTCCTTTGTCCTGAAATCAACCAATAAAGTGCATCAAAGTTCTAGTCCAAGTCATGGGAATTGCAACATCCAATTTGTCATTAAATTAATGAAAAATCCTCATGAAATCATGTAAAGTGCACAATGTATGCTTGAATCAAGATGTAAGTGAATATCTATCCAAAACTAGCTTATTTCCTAAGGAAATGCATGAAACTACCCTAAAAACAGTAAAGAAAAGGTCAGTGAAACTGGCCAAAATGTCCTGGCATCAGTATGTGAGCACAGAATATTTTTAGAAGAGGGAGCAAGACCTATCCGTCAACCCCAAAGAAGATTGAATCCTACTATCTTGGAAGTTGTCAAAAAGGAAGTGACTAGACTATTGGAGGCAGGTATCATCTATCCCATTTCAGACAGTGAATGGGTTAGCCCAGTACAAGTGGTGCCCAAGAAGTCTGGAGTCACTACAGTGAAGAATGAGCATGGAGAGCTCATAGCAACTAGAGTTCAGAACGCTTGGAGAGTCTGCATTGATTACAGGCGTCTCAACCAAGCTACCCGTAAGGATCACTACCCACTTCCATTTATTGATCAAATACTGGATCGCCTGTCAGGTAAATCACATTATTGCTTTTTAGATGGTTACACAGGTTATTTCCAGATTCATATAGCTCCTGAGGATTAGGAAAAGACTACTTTTACATGTCCTTTTGGGACTTATGCTTACAAGAGAATGCCCTTTGGCTTGTGCAATGCACTAGCTACTTTCCAAAGGTGTATGATGAGTCTTTTCTCTGATCTTATTGAGGACTGTATGGAGGTTTTTATGGATGATTTTAGCGTTTATGGTGATTCTTTTAGCCTTTGCTTAGATGGATTATCTAGAGTATTAGATAGATGTGTTAATACAAACCTTGTATTAAATTTTGAAAAATGTCATTTTATGGTAAAACAAGGGATTGTATTAGGACATGTGGTATCTAATACTGGCATTTCTGTAGACCCAGCAAAGGTGAATGTTATTTCTAGTTTACCTTACCCCTCCTCTGTGAGGGAAGTCCGTTCGTTCTTTGGCCATGCAGGTTTTTACAGGAGATTCATAAAGAATTTCAGTAAGGTAGCACTTCCCTTATCCAGATTACTGCAGAAGGATATTGAGTTCGAGTTCAGTGAGGATTGCAAACAAGAGTTTGATAAGCTGAAGGCCGCCCTGACTCAAGCTCCAATTGTGAGAGGACCAGACTTTAGCCAGCCGTTTGAAATCATGTGTGATGCTTCCAACCATGCAGTAGGAGCAGCGTTGGCTCAGCGCGAAGGTAAGGATCCTTTTGTTATTGCTTATGCGTCTAAGACTTTAGACGTTGCCCATTCCAATTATACTACTACTGAGAAAGAGCTTATTGCTATTGTTTTTGCTCTGGATAAATTCTGAGCTTATTTACTTGGTACTAGAGTAGTAGTGTATTCGGACCATGCAGCTTTAAAGTATCTATTATCTAAAAAGGAGTCCAAACCAAGGCTTATACGTTGGATACTACTATTACAAGAATTTGATTTAGAAATAAAGGATAGGAGTGGTAACCAGAATTTAGTGGCAGACCACTTGAGCCGCCTTGAGCACATTAAGGATGATTCTGCTCCTATAAATGATAATTTTCCATTTGATAACCTGCAAGCAGTATCTGAAGTATCTCCTTGGTATGCATCTGTAGCTAATTATCTAGTTAGCCGCACATTTCCTCCAAACTTTTCTAAGCATCAAAAAGACAAGCTGAAAAGCGAGTCTAAATATTATATATGGGATGACCCATATTTATGGAGATGTGGCGCTGATCAGGTAATTAGACGGTGTATGCCTCAATCAGAATTCCAGTCCATCTTAGAGGCCTGTCACTCATCTGAGAGTGGAGGACATTTTGGCCCTCAAAGAACTGCTAGAAAAATCTTAGACTGTGGATTCTGGTGGCCTACTCTTTTTAGAGACGTTGCTGAATTTTGTAAATCTTGCCTCCCATGCCAAAAATTTGGTAATATATCCAAAAGGGATGAGATGCCTCAACAATATATGCTTTTCTGTGAAATTTTTGATGTTTGGGGCATTGACTTCATGGGTCCATTTCCAAATTCTAATGGTTATTTTTATATATTGTTAGCTGTGGATTACGTTTCAAAATGGGTGGAAGTAATTCCTACCCACACATATGATGCTAACACTGTTGTTTCCTTTGTGAGAAACCATATTATCTGTCGCTTTGGATCACCACGAGCAATCGTGAGCGATCAAGGCACCCATTTTTGTAACAAGAGACTAACAGGACTAATGAAGAAGCATGGGATAATTCATAAGGTTGCGACAGCATACCATCCTCAGACCAATGGGCAAGCCGAGGTGTCAAATAGAGAGATAAAGCGTATCTTGCAGAAGATAGTAAAGCCTCATAGAAGAGACTGGAGCACCAGGCACAAGATGCACTCTGGGCATACAGAACAGCTTATAAAACACCTATTGGTATGAGTCCTTTCCGCTTAGTTTATGGAAAAGCTTGCCATCTCCCAGTTGAAATAGAGCACAAAGCCTTTTGGGTAGTCAATGAGTGCAATATGGGAATTGAGAAAGCCGGAGCTGAAAGGAAGTTGCAGCTGCAAGAACTGGAGAGCCTTCGCCTAGAAGCTTATGAGAACTCAAGACTACACAAGGAGAAGATGAAGGTTGTACATGACCAGAACATCAAGAGGAAAGAGTTCCAACTTGGGGACTCAGTCTTCCTTTACAAATCTCGACTGAGGCTCATGCCATGCAAGTTGAGATCAAGATGGGAAGGTCCTTACAGAGTAGAGAAGGCCGAACCGTACGGAGTTTATCACCTTAGACATCCTTCGAGCTCGGAGCTTATCAAAGTTAATGGACATCGTTTAAAGCTGTACCATGGCGAAAAGCGGAAGAAAGACAAGGAACTCGAGATCTTCCTCTTGGAAGATCCCCACATAGCCAAAGACTGAGCTAGTGGAGCGTCCAACTTACGGACGTTAAAGCAAAGTGCTAGGTGGGAGACAACCCACCATGGTATGATCGTTCTTTTCTCTATTTTTAGTTTTCTTATCCAATAACTCTTCTCTTTATTAGTAGATTTCGTGCATCTGCATTTACATACTTTTATTTAAAAAAAAAAGAGAGAGAAAAGGGAGAGAGGAATATGCCACGTGACGCGACCGCATCAGCGACGCGTCTGCGTCGCAAGGAGAGGGGAGAAAAATAAAAACGAACAGAGAGTCACGCTGGAGCGTGGCTGGAGGCATGCCAATGGCACAAATCAGCCCACGGACCGCGTCGTCGACGCGTCCGCGTCGTATGGGCATAATGACCTTTCATGCGACCGCGTGCCCTGATTTTTTGACGTAAAAAGGGCGCACAGCTGAAAGTTGTGCTAGAGTGGTGCTGGACTGGCGCTGGACGCGCAGTCCCCCTCACGCGACCGCGTACCCCACGCGACCACGTCGTACCCCATAAACTGCCCACTCACCCGATCGCATGCCCCATGCGATCGCGTCACCTAAAATTTGGCATTTAATGATTTTGAACAGAGAGTTGTGCGAGTGCAAGGCAACCCTTGCGCCACTAGCACAAACTAGGGTCATGCGACCACGTGACCGACGCGACCGCGTCAATCACCTTAAGCGCAAGTCGCGCGACCGCGTGACCCATGCGATCGCGTCGCTTGCGGCGCACAGTTTTCCTAATTTTGCCAAATATCATATCTTTTTCTCTCCAAATCCTATTTTCTCTTTTCCCTCCTTATTTTTTCCTCCTCCCCTCTTCCTTCTATCTCACCTTTCACTCTCTCCCCCTCACCTCCATTAACAAGGTTTTATTTTCTTCTTCACCCTTTTCTTTTCTATCATTCTTCTTATTTTATATGTTATTTTCTTTTCTTTTCTTTTTCTTTTCATTATTCATATTTTCTTTCTTCTTCTTTCCTTTTTACATGGTGTTAGAATTTTATTTGAGTCATTATTCTTCCTTATATGCTTGTGGATTGTTGCAAATTGTTTGACAATTATATATTATTTTCTTTAAAGGGTTGCTTGCATGTTCACTTTAATACTTTCTATACTTTATTTACCTTGCAGGCTATGTGTTTGTGAAAAAGCCCATATGGCATTTTGCACTTCTCTATGTTATTCTAATATTCAATGCTTGCTTTTCACAAATTCCCTTTACTATTATATTAATTGAATTTAATTGTCAATACAAACGTGATGGTTTGTTACAAAGTAATGCTTCGTCTATGCTACTCATGCCCTTTTCCAGCATGCCAATAAACACCTTGCATTCACTTGTCATTATATGCACTAGCTATTTTCCTTTGATGACTTTTCACATGTACTCATGAGCGTGTGTTAATGTCAGTTACCTCCTAATGTGCATCCATCACCACCTTTTCCATTCTCTTCCTTGCTATATATCTCTTTGAATTTAATTTACTTTCTCTTCCCTTTTTCAGGATGGCCACCAAGAAAGGAAAAGAGAAAGCTACTCCCAAACCACCAGCAAGAAGAGGAACTAAAAGAGAACTAGTGGTAGAGCCTTCTTCAACTGCAGTCAAGCCCTCAACAAAAAGAGTTAAGAGGATCATTAAGGTTGATGAAAAAGAGAAAGCCTTTCCAGCAAAGGACACTGTGCGATTTCCAAATCGCTACTGTGAGCAGATGTTCCCTATTCTAGCTGAAAGGAGTTACAACAATGAACACCTTCTTATCCTCCCGCCCAATATTGCTACTTTTGTTAAGCCGCAAATTGAACGAAGACAATGGGGTTTCCTACAGAGACAACAGAAGCAGGTCAATCTTTCTTGGGTAGTCGAGTTCTACTCTAACTTCTACCTGCCTACCCTGCAGTCTGTCTTTGTCCGTCAGAAGCAAGTCCCCATTACAGAAGAGGCTATTCAACAAGCTTTGAGTCTTCCCCCTATTCCAGAAGGATTGGATGCCTTTCAAGAAGCTGTACTCAAGCACCAGATGTACCAATTTGACTGGAAAGCTGTTCTCAGAGTTATCGCACTACCTGGCAGCCGTTGGATCTACGGATACCATCGTACCCACCCTAAGGGAATATCAGCTTCAGCACTTACCTTTGAGGCTCGCGTATGGGCACAGATCATGTCCCATTACGTCTTTTCGAGCACTCACGAGTCCTCCTTCACTGCAGACATGGCCGTTCTACTATGGTGCATCCTTACAGACCGGCCTCTGAATCTACCAAGACATATCCGAAATGCGATGGGACACGTATAAATTGCGGACAACTTACCTTTTCCCGCCTTGGTTTCAGATCTTGTCTCAGCAGCCGGAGTTTCCTGCAGAGCTGGAGACACCAAAGCCATGCTTCCACGGGATGATCAGTATGTCCCCAATGGGAAGTACCTCAGACTTCCAGCAGCCACTACAAGCCTTCCTACTGCACCGGTTGAAGATATCCCTTCTTCAACACCACAAGCACCTACAACAGATGAACTGCTCCAGCAGATAATCAAAAGATTGGATTGGCAAGAACAGAAAGCAAAGTTAAGAGAGCGTCGTAACGAGCGCCGATTCAAACACCTCAAGGAGCTACTCAAGGGACACTTCAAGGACTCAGACACCCCGGACTCCACTTCTTTTACCAGCACAGGGAGCCATGATGGTCCCAACTGTGGAGATACTACAACCAGCCCACCCCTGTTTCCAACAGATGGCACCGAGGATGGTGCAAAGCCTTAAGTGTGGGGAGGTCGGTCAGTACCTGACTTCCGGAGGTAATTTCTCTTCCCTAGCACCAATAAATTAGGATATTTTAGTTAGTTTTTCTTTCTTTTATAGAATAGGATAAATTGCATAGTAATAGGTTAGTTGCATGCATGCTCTACTTGATTGAAAAGACAATAAGTTTCTTCTATGACTCTATCTTTGGAACAAAATTTCACTAATTTTTCACATTTTTATAATAAATTTGCTTGAAGTTGTATTTGAAACATGATGTTTGAGCTAAAGAACACACAACCTGTGAAGATTTGAGCCTTTATGCATGGTTACATTATTTAACCATAATTATTTTATTCTTGTGTGTTTACTTCTCTATGATTATAATCTATATTTTATTTTATCTTATATGTCCAATATTTATTATATTTATATGCTTGCACATGATTGAGGCCATTATTTGTTTAAACTCACTCATCCAAATTAAGCCTACCCTTTTCAATTATCTTTGTTAACCACTTTGAGCCTTTAAATCCCATTTGTTCTATATTTTACCACATTACTAGGCTTAAGCGGAAAAACAATTGTATATCCCAAATTGAATCTTTGGTTAGCTTAAGATAGAATTGTGTGTGCTAGTTAAGTATGGGAAATTGTGGGAACAAAAGTTATTAAGGGAACGTGTCATGATAATTTAATGGGAATTTGGATACCTACTCATGTGAAACTATAAGAATTAAAAATCTATGTGCATTGATAAGCTATGTTTATTTTTGCCTCTAAAAAAAATTTAATAAATAAATGAATAAGGGGACAAAATTACCCCAATGCTGAATTGAGAATTCAAAGATCAATGCACATATGATAAAAATTAAAATAAAAAGTTGATACATGGTATGGAATGTAAAAGGGGAATTCTGGGTAGCTAGGTATGAATTCTAAGGTTATGCAAGTTATATAGGTTGGGTTAAAGCTTGGGTTAATTAAATATTCAATTTATAAGCTCACTTGACCATACATGTATCCCTACCTACCTTGGCCCCATTACAACCTTGAAAAGACCTCATGATGTTTGCATTGGTATATTAACTGTTGTTGATTGGTTAAGAGAAGAACAAAAGTTAGAGAGCATGATTAGAGAAGGATAGAGTGATTACCCTATACACTAGAGAGGTTAGAGCGTACATACGTCATCAGTGAGGGTTCAATGCTTGAATTTTCATGTTCCCTGCTTTCATGAGCTATCTTCTTGCCCTTTTATCTGTCTTACTGTATGATGATAGAATTAGTGGAGTTTGATTTGTAATTGTTTTAAAGAGCTTATTTACTTTTGATCAAGTGGACAAGAATCATATAGTTGCATATATATATAGGATTACATTGCATTGCATGAGTTTCTACATGTTCATACTTATTTACTTTATCTCCTTTAATTAAGCATGAGAACATGCTAATGTTTAAGTGTGGGGAGGTTGATAAACCACTATTTTATAGTTTATATTGTGTTTAATTGTGTGGTTTTATCATGATCCTTACCCACTTATTCATTAATTTGGCATGCATTTATATTTCCTTCCTGAAATTATTACATGATTGAAAACTGCTTCCTAGAGACTTTTAATTATGCATTTTAATTCTCCTTTATTCCATTCGATGCCGTGATCTGTGTGTTAAGCGTTTCAGGCTTTATAGGGCATGAATGAGTTGGAGATTGGAAAGAAAGCTAGCAAAAATGGAAGGAACACAAGAAATTGAGGAGATAACCAGCAAGAAGTGACGCAGCCGCATGGCTCATGCGACCGCGCGAAAGAGGAGAAATCGCAGTGACGCGGCAGCATGGCTCATGCGACCGCGCGGACTGGAAAAGCACGAGCAACGCGGAGGCATGGACGTCGCGAACGCGTGGCGAGGAAAAGCGCGAAGGACGCGTCCGCATGGATGACGCGATCGCGTGACATGCGCGATCTGCATAATCTCCAGGATTCACTGGGGGCAATTTTGGACCCTATTTTGACCCAGTTTTCGGCCCAGAATAGAAAACTAGAGCCAGAGAACATGCAAAAACCAAAGGAAACATCCATTCTACACAGTTTTAGTTTTTAGATCTAGTTTTACTCCTCCCCTAGGTTTTCTCTCTAGACATTCATAGTTCTTAGGATTTAATTTGCGATTTCTCTTTGCATTGGAACACTGAGAAGAGTTATTACCTCATCAAGACTTCACATTCTAGTTCATTTTCTTTACTTGGTTTACTCTTCCATGTTCTCTGCTTTGTTTAATTTTACCATTGGAATATTCTTAGGATTATTTAATACAAGGATCACTTTTATTTTTAATTGACTATTTTAATTTTTATTTATAATGTCTTTCTTTAATTCCTTTTCATATGCTATGAATTTTACCTTTACAATGAGTGAGTAGTTCCCTAACTTGATGGGGAGTTGATTGAAAGGAACCCTTGAGTTGGAAGGTTCAAGAGAAAGATTGTAATTGGGTTATTATTGGTTTGCTCTCTAATTCCTGACACCAATCCTCCCCAGAGTGGATTGGGACTTGTGGATAGAACAGCATTCCAACTTGTTTTACCTTCCCTTACTTAGTAAAGGATAACTAAACGAAATAACTCTCAATTGTCAATTAATCTTAGAGTATTCCATCAAGAATAAGGCTTCCATGTAATCAACTCCCAGTCAAGGCTTTTATTTACATTATTCAATTTCATCAATTTAATTTCCTGTTTACTCAACTCAAACCTTTTCGAAAATATCTGATTAATAAATTAGCACCCTTTCCTGCAACTCGTTGGGAGACGACCTGGGATTCATACTCCCAGTTTTTTAAATTTCAATTTTCTGTGACACCTTTCTAAATTGAGCAGTGGATTTCTGGCGAGTTAAGAACTATACTTGCAACGTATATATTCTAATAATTTTTAATTCACCAATTTCTGCCCGCATCAGTCATGGTCATTAATCTCCTCAGGTCTAGACCGAACATCCGAACGGACTAGATCAATCTGGAAGAAGGTGAAGTGCATGCTAATCAATCTCTCTACTGATCCTACTCAAAATGCCATAGACAAGGTCCGATTTTCCGAATCAGAGATTGTTGTTCTTATGGTTCTAGCCCTTAGAGCCAGAGGAACCTCAATAGCCCCTGACTAATGGGGTTATATGTAACATACCTAATTAATC
The DNA here is from genome assembly GCF_059453495.1 of Arachis ipaensis. Lineage (NCBI taxonomy): Eukaryota > Viridiplantae > Streptophyta > Magnoliopsida > Fabales > Fabaceae > Arachis > Arachis ipaensis. Next base: position 67,876,968 of record NC_142438.1, on the reverse strand, counting down.
CAGATAATTCTGTTGGAACTCGTGATGCATCCTCAAGATGTAGCTCAATACTGTTCGGATCAGGACTCGTAAGAACTCATGTAGAATTAAAATTCATAAGGATGAAGAACGACAACGCATCATAGAATAGAATCACATATTGATTGAAATGGAAAAGTACTTGTGTTAATTCATAGGAATCAGCAAAGCTCCTAAGGGGGTAGTTTGGGCGTTCAACGGCCATTTTGGGCTGTCCAATCTGAAGAAAAGCATAGAGTATTATATATTGCTGAAAAGCCCTGGAAGTTAGCTTTCCAACGCCGTTAAGAACGCGTCATTTGGACCTCTGTAGCTCCATAAATGCTTGTTTGAATGCAGAGAGGTCAGAATCTGACTACATCTGCTCTGCTTTCGTTGCCTCTGACTCAGACTTTGCCAGAACTTCACCAAATTCATTCAAAATTCACCTACAATCATAGAAAAACATAAAAGCTCAAAGTAATATCCAAAGAATTGAATTTTTCATTAAAACCTACTAAAAGTCAACAAAACATACTGAAAACACTAAGAAATTGATGTCAAAAAGCGTATAAAATATCCACTCATCAACCACCGAGGTATATTTTGCTGCATTGCTCGGTAGTGGACGGCGGCTATGTTTCGGACTTCTTCAATTAAATCGTGTTCAGTTCTCCGAGTTTCGTCATGATTGGTTGCTTGTATTCTTAGTGAGGATTGAGAGATCTCCAAAGGAATCATTGCATCAGACCCGTAAACTAAGCGGAACAGAGTTTTCTTAGTAGTAGAATGTGTAGTGGTGTTATAACCCCAAAGTATTTTTGGAATCAGCTCGGCCCAAAGTCATTTTGCATCGTTCAATTTCTTTCTCAAAGCATGTAAGGATAACTTTGTTTGCAGCTTCGACTAATCCGTTAGCCTGTAGATGTTCAACTGAAGAGAAGTGTTGTTTGACTTTTAAGTTCTGTAAAAAAAGATGTGAAATTATGGTTGATAAACTGACGACCACTATCAATAATAATATGATGAGGTATACCAAATCTACATATAATGTGTTTCCAAACAAAGGAAATCATTTGTTGTGATGTGATTTTGGTCAATGGTTGTACCTCAATCGATTTGGAAAAATAGCCAATTGCCACAACTAAAAATTTTACTTGTCCTGGCACAATAGGAAAAGGGTTGAGGATTTTGATCCTCCATTGGTAGAATGGCCAACTTACCTCGGAGTGATGCAATAGATCGGCTGGTACATGTATGATTGGAGCATGTTTTTGACAATTTGTACAGGTTTTCATCTTTTGATGATAATCTTTCTATAAGCTCGGCCAGAAAAACCTAGCTCGAAAAATTTTGGAGGGTAAGCTCCGTGTCCTCTATATGTGTGGCGCATATTCCTTCATGAACCTCGGCCAAGGCAAGATCAGCTTCTGACCTATTTAGACATTTTAAGAGAGGACAAGTATAGCCTCACTTATACAGGTTATCATTTAACAAAGTAAAGAATGAAGCTTGTCTCCTGAATTTTTTCAAATTAGTGATTTTAGGAAAAACATTTATAGTTTTTAGATAATGGATGTAAGGCCATCGCCAATCATCCTTGTTAGCGATGTGGCAAATGTTAATGAAATGGATGCTAGATGTAATCAAAGTGGATTGTAAGAGAGTAGTAGTGTGTGATTGTGTACTGGCGAGCTTTGACAGAATGTCAGCTCGGTGATTTTGTTCCTTGGGAATATGATGGATTTCGAATTTTGAAAAATGAGATATAAGTTTCTTGACAACATCTAAATATTTTGTTAAAAGAGGATATTTTACTTGAAAAGGTTGATTTACTTATTGTACTACTAGTAAAGAGTTACATTGTACCTTTATTGCAGAAATATTTAATTTGATGTCTAACCTTAAGCCGGTAATGAGTGCTTCATATTCGGACTGATTGTTGCTGGCCTTGAAGGAGAAGCATAGAGAGTGTTCCAAAACTATTTTATTGGTGTCTTCCAGAAGAATTCCTGCTCCTGACCCCTGAGAGTTAGAAGCATCGTTGACGTATAGTGTCCATTCTACTGGCATATTATCGAAGATGGGAGTAGTAAACTTGGCAACAAAGTTGGCAAGGTATTGTGATTTGATTAAGCCTCAGGATTGATATTTGATATCAAACTCGGATAATTCGATCGACCACTGTATCAGTCATCCAGCTAGTTCTGGTTTTGTGAGTACTTTTCGTAGTGGTTGCCCAGTTTGGACATTGATGGTATGGCTCTAGAAATAAGGTCGGAGACGCCTAGCTGAGAATACTAAGGCAAGGGCGAGCTTTTCTATCTTTAAGTAGCGAACCTCGGTATTTTGTAGTGATTTTCTAATGAAGTAAACAGGCTATTGCATCTTGTTCCTTTCTATAACAAGAATAGAGCTAATTGCCTAGTCAGTAATAGATAGATAAAGATACAGCTCTTCCCCAATTTCAGGTTTTTGCAAAATGGGAGGTTTTGAAAGAATAGCTTTTAAATTTGAAAAAGCAGTTTCACATTCATGATCCAATTTAAAGTTGTTTTTCTTTTTGAGTGATTGAAAAAAGTAGAAAAATTTGCAAGCTAAACAAGGTAAGAATCTTGATAAAGCAGCGAGTATTCTTATTAATCGTTGGACATCTTTGACTATTTTAGGACTTTGCATTTCTAGAATAGCTTGGCATTGTCAGCATAAAGCCGAGAAATTTTCCTCCTTGGACACTAAAGGCACATTTCTCAGGGTTTAACCTCGTGTTGTATTTTCGAATTTGTGCGAAAATCTCCACAAGGTCGTCTACGTGAGATTTGCCGACTTTGGTTTTTGCGACCATGTCATCAACATAGACTTCGATGTTCCGACCAATTTGCTTAGCGAATATTTTGTCCATAAGTCGTTGGTAAGTAGCCCCTGGATTCTTATGGCCAAAAGGCATAACTTTATAGCAAAAATGACCGTATTCAATTATAAAAGCAATTTTATCTTTGTCTGATGGATGCATGAGGATCTGGTTATAACCAGAGTATGCATCCATGAAACTTAAAGTGTCAAAGCCAGATGAATTATCAACTAAAGCATCAATAGATGGTAAATGATATGCATCTTTAGGACATGCTTTGTTTAGATCAGTGAAGTCGACACACATGGGCCATTTACCATTATGTTTCTTTAGCATGACAACATTGGCTAACCATGTTGTGAATCAAAGCTCTCGGATGAAGTTGGAATCGATGAGTTTTTTGGTCACTTCTAAGGATGCTTTTTTCTTTTCCAATCGCAGGTTGTACATTTTTTGTGCTATAGGTCGGATTGACGGGTTTATTTCCAGCTTATGAGATATTACTGAGAGATCGATGCCTGGCATGTCTGTGGGTGTCCAAGCGAATAGATAAGCATTTTATTGGAGGAATCTGACGAGCTTCTCCTTTTCGACACCATGCAATGTTGAACCTACAAAAGTAAACTTGTGTGGATCATTAGTTAAAGAAACTTTTTGTAATTCTTCATTTGAGGTAGGTTGGTCTTGAATCTCGGCGCTTGGATCTAACTCAACTAATGAGGGTAGCTCAAACGAGTTGGAGACGTCATTTACTTGTGTACCTATAGCTCAGTTAGAGATAGGCATTTTGAGACTGATGCTATAACAATGTCGAGTTTCGCGGTAGTCGCTCTGAATGGTTGCAACAAGGTTGTCCTGCACATGAAACTTAACACAGAGATGAATTGTAGATACAATTGCGCCAAACTTATTCAAAAAAGGTCAGCCAAGTATTAAGTTATAAGGATTGAAATAATCAACCACAAGGTATTGAACATCTAAAGTTTTGGTTAAAGGACTCTCACTAAGTGTAGTTTGTAACCACATTGATGCTAACACGGGTACTCGTTCACCTGAAAATCCTACCAGGTCTCCAGTGGATGGCTGTAATATATTATCACTTAACTTCATTTTTTGAAATGTGGAGTAAAATAGGACATTAGCGCTGCTTCTTAGATCCAACAAGACTTTCCGAACTATTAGGTCTCCCAGTTGAATGGAGATGACAACTAGGTCATCTAAATTAAGTTCAGTTGAGTTGAAATCGAACGGTTGGAACACATTTCAGGGAAGGTGGATAAAGTTTGATTAATGTTAATAGTGTTCTCTACAGCGAGCATAGCTCGGTAAGCGCATTTGTGAGCGGAGCTTGATGTTCCACCTCTGGCGAAGCCCAAAGATATGAATTAATCACACCTCGGGGTTGATTGGGCTGAGCTGTGTGTGCTTTGTCCTTATCCTGAGAAGATTGACCAACAGAAGATAAGTCAAATTGATGTGTGTTGCACTTTTGGATGTGGCCTCTGATGAGCGGATATTTTATACGCTTTTTGGCATCATTTTCATATAGTTTTTAGTATGTTTTGTTTAGTTTTTATTAAGCTTTTATAGGTTTTAGTGTTAAATTTATATTTTGAGATCCAACTATGAGTTTTTGTGTTTTTGTACAATTTCAGGTATTTTCTAGCTGAAATTGAGGAGCTGAAGCAGAAGTTTGATTCAGAGTAGAGAAAGCACTGCAAATGTTGTCCGGATCTAAATGCGTTGAACTGGCATAAGGTTATCACATTCTACATGAGTTCAAAGTGCGTCTTTCATCGGACAATGATGAATCACCAGCTTGAATATACGTCTCTCAGACGGCTAATCCACGACTTCGTTGGGGACTTCTCAAGAGATCAGTTTAGCCAATTTTTGGGGAGATTAGGGTCTCTGTGGTAGAGACTAGAACCCAAGGTGCAGCATTCTCTGATTCGGAAGATCTGACCTTGTCTGTGGCATTTTGAGTAGGATCATTACGGAGAATGAACTGTACGAGCTTTACCCTCAATCATAATGGATCCGCATTAAACCTGGGGTTCAGATCTGGAGGAGTATTGGCAGCTGCTCAAATCAGTGTCAATCACATACAGCCTGCCATTGAAGAAATCACTCACAAGCAAAGGAAACAGTACTACCAGATTTAATTTAGAAAGACAAAGTAACTCCAGTCCTCAACTATTCTCTTTTCATAGTTTATACAACTTCTGAGTTCTAATTACCCTATTTATTTATTCCCTTTATTTTTATACAATTAAAAATAACATACCAACATCTCCTACTCTTTCATCTGCCTGACTAAGACCTGCAGGATAACCATAGATTGCTTCAAACCACAATCCTCGTGGGATCGACCCTGACTCGCTCAGGTATTACTTGGACGACCCAATGCATTTGCTGGTACAACAGTACGAAGGTATGGGGATTCATACGCACCAGCCTCCGATGTATTTATCTAGATGTCCTTGCTGAGCTAAGTGCTCGAGCAAGTCTTTGGCTACAACACACTCATCAGTAATGTGCCCGTGTTTTTTATGAAAAGCATAGTACTATGTCTTGTCCACATTCTTTGTATCTTGGTAGGTTTCGGCCTTCCGAGGAGGTTTGATCAACTTCGAATTTAGTATTCCCTTCATGATTTCCTCCCCTTTAGTGTTGAACTGGGTATAAGAATCATAACGCGGAGCTAACCAGAAAGGTTTCTTGTTGTCCCGAGCTTTATTGTCATCTTTATTGTTTTGATTCTTCTCAAATTTCCGGGCTTGGTGCAGCTCTTTGATCTCCATTTGACCCTTAGCTTTTTCTCAAAACTCGGCCAATGTTTTGGGCTTGGCCACTGTGATGGCTTCTTAGAACTTTCCGGGGTAGAGTCCACTTTTTATAGCATGAAAATGTACCTCAAGGTGAAGGTTTGGGATGTTCATCGCTACTTTGGTGAAGCGGGTGACATACTCCCTTAAACTCTAGTGTTGTCCTTGCTTGATAGTGTTTAGATAGTCAGAATCATTTAGATAGATGGAAGATGCAACGAATTGATCTTCAAATTGCTGAGCGAGCTCTTGAAAGCGTGAAATTGAACCTGTAGGCAAAGATGAAAACCAATCAAGTGCAGGACCATCTAAAAAGGTAGGAAAACAACGACACAAAATAGGATCAGAAGCACCATTCACTATCATCATAGATCGAAACTTCTTAACGTGCTTTTTTAGATCTCTCATGTTATTTAGGAAGTCAGAGTTATTGGTAATGAGAAGTTCCTGGGTAGTTTGAAATTAATGATGTTGGCCGTGAATGGTCCAACAGCGTTGTCCAATCCATCATCGTCATCGTTTTGTTATTGGTCTCCTTTTGGTTGTTGAGTTTCCGAGATGTGTGTTGGATCAGAGTGTTCTTCATTGTATTCTATTTATTTATTGTGATCATCATTATTTTCAATCTAAGAATTAGTTAACTCGGCTATTTGATTTGCCATTCATTGGTTTTCCTCCGTCATACGCTAATTAGCTTGTTGTAGCTCTATTACCATCCGAAGAAGTTTGGATGCAGTGGGAGGAGGCAGGTCAGCCATGGACAGGTATGGAAGCTTTGGGACCTAAAGAAAGAAGGTTTTTTGTTTCTAGGCCCCACGGTGGGCGCCAATTGTTCATGTGGAGGTTGGTTGGTGTATAGCTCGTTCGCTAGTGAATGTCTGCAAGCTTTCCGTCTGGATGAGTTATACGTCGACAATGAGAGAACAAGGGGTGGGTACCTACAAAAGGTACTCCGACGCTCAAGTCAGTAAGTGAATAATAGACTATGCAAATTGCAATTATCTGAACAATCTTCTTACCCTTTTCCTTTATATCTGAAATGAAGAGTAACAATTATGTCTTTGAGTAAATGATGCTTTAAAAGGAGAGTAATAGCATGTTCGAGCGTTTTGGTCCTTGTTTGAGTAACTGTTACTGACAACCGATTTGTGACAATAATAGCCAAGTTATAACGTATAACTGACGTATAACGGTCATATCACATTCTGATGCGAATTTGTATCAAGAGATAGAAAGAATTAGATAAAAATTCAGATAAAATAAAATAGAAATTTCTAAAATTAGGACCAAGAGAGAAATTAAAGTTTCTAATTATATTATGCATATCTACACTATTACATCATATTCGTATTTATAGTATACTTCTTTAATTAGACTATAAGCCCAATATTAATCCTAATTAACATTACCTTCTCCTTCAAAACAACCTTGCCCTGAATGTTGCGAAAAAAATATCAAGCCAAATTAACTTTGTAAATGCAACTTACAATTAATAGAAGAAACAAATAATTCTAAAAGAATATTTTCTATTCTACTGCTTAAAATAAAAATTGACCACTAGGATTTCATTGTTTAAAAAAAAATAGATCCATTAATTGATTATTATAGTGCTCTTTAGATGTTGCCCCAATAATTGACCCACTCTCTAGGATTTAAATTTGGGTTGAGCACACATATTGGAGGCCTAACCCGTGAGGAAAGAGTAGTACCCTCCCCTCCCTTTCATTCTTGATGATGGAGAAGAGGAGAAAAGATGTAACACCCTATTTTTTAGCACCTCATGATCGGACTAAAAGTCAAGCCGTTACCTACCTCTATTCCTTTAATTTCATACTATATTTATTTAATATTGACCTTCGCGAATACAAACTGGATTTTCAGTTAAGAAATTGAAAAGTCTTTACATTAAACCACCTAACACATAGTTATATCCACATAATATTAAATACATAGACTTATTCAAAATTTCTCAAATACAAGTCCTACTCCTCTAAAAACTAAAAAATAATTGACGAGGGGGAAAATAAAATCTAACACTAAACCAAAGGCAGAAAATGAAAATATATTTATACATAAAGCTCTATAGCATGGCCGTAGCTTTGCGCCAAAGATTTTTGAATCTGTCACTGAAAAAGAAAATCTATAAGGGATGAGAACATCATCCTTGCAGGTTCTCAGTAGGGAAGAGAATACCATCAAAGCAAAGAAATACTTCAAATAGAAAGAATTTTATTATAGAAAGAGTTTTGTTTTTAAAATAACCTTTTGGAAAGGCTATGTGAGAAAACTTACTTTGAAAGGTCGTAAAGAAAACTTCTTTAATTTACCAATCTGTAAGGTGAAAATTTAAAGAAATGAAAAGGGCCAAAGACGTGCCTAAAGTACGACGGCGGCGGCTAAACTCGACAACGACTGCGACGCCACTTGCGACGGCGACCGGACGACAGCGACGGGGTGAGACTGAGTGACAGAAGCACGACGGCGTGAGAACTGTGCCTCCTCTCCCCCGTCTTCCCTCTCTTCGGTTCGTGCTCGACGAAAGTGGCGATGGGGAAGCTCCATAATGGCAACGGTGACCTCAACGACGGCAAGCTCGACGGCATCTTCTCCCTCTCGGCCTTGGCTCACATCTCCCTCTCTCCTAGCACCGCTATCCCTCGGCCTCCCTCTTGTGTGCGACATGACAGCGCGGTGGCAGTGTTGCCCGCCGGCCCGTCCTCCCTCTTTCCCCTCTTTTTTCCTCTTCTTTTTCCTTCTCTCCATCTATGTTTCTTTCTTTCTTTCTGAGTGTGGGTGGCAACTTGGGGTTTAGGGTTTGTGTGTGTGTGTGTGTGTGTGTGTGTGTGTGTGTGTTTTGGGATTTTAGGGTTAGGGTTTAATTTGGAAATTTTTAGATTCATTAGAGTTTGGTAATTTTAATCAAATTAGGGTGTATTGTATTAATTTGAAATCTAATTTAATCTCTTAAAATTACTTTAAAAAATATTATTTAATTATTGATAAACCCCTATTTTATGATTCATCTTGTGCTCAATTGAGTGTTTCTATCAATTCTTCACCCACTTATTCATATAAATTGCATGGTTTTACAATTCCTTCCTTATTCTGTGATACAAGTAAAAACATGTTTCCTATGCCTTAAAAATATTAATTTTAATTATCCTTTATTACCATTCGATATCGTGATCTGTGTGTTAAGTATTTTCAGGCTTCATAGGGCAGGAATGGCTTAGAGGACAGAAAGGAAACACGCAAAAATGGAAGGAACGCACAAAATGGAGTTTTGAAGAAAATGGCAGCGACGCGCACGCATGGATGACGCGGACGCATGCCTCGTGCAGAACACAAGCAACGCGCACACATGGACGACGCGAACGTGCTGAACAAAAAGCACGAACGATGCGTATGCATGACTGACGCGTACGCGTGGCAAAGAAAATCTCCAAATGACACGCACACGTGACCCACGCGCACGCGTGACGGACGCCACGTACAGGAAATTGCAGAAAACGCCCTTAGCGATTTCTGGGCTGTTTTTGACCCAGTTTTCGGCCCAAAAAACACAGATTAGAGGCTATAAAGTGCGGAATCCATTCATTCATAGAGAGAACATTAATTCAACAACTTTCATATTCATAATTTTAGATTTTAGATGTAGTTTTAGAGAGAGAGAGAGAGGCTCTCTCCTCTCTCTTAGGTTTTAGAATTAGGATTTCTCTTAGTTTATGGTTACTTCTTCATTTTAGGTTCAATGTTCCTTTAAATTACGTTTCTCTTCTACTTTTATTTACTCTATTACTTTAGTTACTCTATTTCACTTGCTAATTACTTATGTTGCCAAATTGGCTTATGAACTCTTCATGTTAGAATTGATTTTCTTATTTAATACAAATTGAGGTATTTCAGATTGATGATTGCTTTCTTCTATTTATGATATAAATAATTTAGATTTTTTCCCTTTGCTTTGGTTGAGTAATTCGTGACTGATGAGCGTATAATTTATACCCCCTTTGCTTTGGTTGAGTAATTCGTGACTGATGAGCGGATAATTTATACCCTTTTTGGCATTATTTTTACATAGTTTTTAGTATGATTTAGCTACTTTTATTATATTTTTATTAGTTTTTAATCAAAAATCACATTTCTAGACTTTACTATGAGTTTGTGTATTTTTCTATGATTTTAGGTATTTTCTGGCTAAAATTGAGGGACCTGAGCAAAAACCTGATTCAAAGGCTGAAAAAGGACTGCAGATGTTATTGGATTTTGACCCTCCTACACTCGAAGTGGATTTTCTAGAGCTACAGAATCCCAATTGGTACACTCTCTATTGCGTTGGAAAGTAGACATCCTGGGCTTCCCAGAAATATATAATAGCCCATACTTTGCCCAAGATTTGATGGCCCAAACTGAAGTCCAAAGCCATCCTAAAACATCTTGGCGTAAAACGCCCAAACTGGCACCAAAACTGGCGTTTAACTCCAGGAACAGCCTATGCACGAAAAAGCTTCAATGCTCAGCCCAAGCATACACCAAGTGGGCCTCGAAAGTGGATTTTTGCACTATCTGCACTTAGTTAGTTATTTTCTGTAAACCTAAGTTACTAGTTTAGTATAAAAACTACTTTTAGAGATTTATTTTAGATCTTTGGAATATCTTTTGATCACTTTTGATCTTAGAGACCATTGTACACGTTTGGGAGCTGGCCATTCGGCCATGCCTAGACCTCTTTTCACTTATGTATTTTCTACGGTGGAGTTTCTATACCCCATAGATTAAAGTGTAGAGCTCTGCTGTTCTTCATAAATTAATGCAAGTACTGTTGTTTTTCTATTCAATTCACACCTACTTCTTCTCCAAGATATACTCTCGTACTTAATTCAGTTAAGTCAGAATGAAGGGGTGACCCGTGACAATCACCCAATCTTCGTTACTCGCTTAGCCAAGATCCGCGTGCCTGACAACCACAAAGCGGTCTACATGATGTTCAACGTAGTCATTGGACGATAGCTGGAGTATATTCTCTTGGATATCTAATACACAGACTGAGTCCGTGAGATTAGTATCTTCGTGGTATAGGCTAGAACCAATTGGCAGCCATTCCTGGGATCCGGAAAGTCTAAATCTTGTCTGTGGTATTCTGAGTAGGATCCGGGAAGGGATGACTGTGACGAGCTTCAAACCTGCGAATGTTGGGCGCAAGTGACAATGTGCAAAAGGATCAATAGATCCTATTCCGACGCTAGTGAGAACCGACAGATGATTAGCCATGCGGTAGCTGTGCCTGGTATTTTTCATCCGAAACGAGAAATCCGACAGTTGATTAGCCGTGCAGAAACCGTAGAGGACCATTTTCACTGAGAGGATCCTACAGCTTGCGATGGAAGGGAGCACGCATGATTGGAAGAAGACAATAGGAAAGCAGAGGTTCAGAAGCAATAAAGCATCTCCAAACGCTTATCTAAAATTCCCACCAATGAATTACATAAGTAACTTTATTTTATTTTATGATTTATTTATATTTTAATTATCAAAACCTCATAACCATTTGAATCCGCCTGACTGAGATTTACAAGATGACTATAGCGTGCTTCAAGCCGAAAATCTCCGTGGGATCGACCCTTACTCACGTAAGGTTTATTAATTGAACGACCCAATGCACTTGCTGGTTAGTTGTGTGGAGATGTGATTCACGATTTCTGTGCACCAAGTTTTTGGCGCCGTTGCTGGGGATTGTTCGTGTTTGGACAACTGACGGTTTATCTTGTTGCTTAGATTAGGTAGTTTTATTTTATATTTTAAGCTTTTGTTTTAATTTCAAAAAAAAATTTAAATTATATTTTATTTTGTTCTTCGGAATTTTTAAGAATGAATTCTGGAGTTTCATCATGATCTATTGAAGCCTGGCTGGCTGTCATGCCATGTCTAAATTTTTTGGACCGAGGCTTCCACTTATCATTGTAGGAGCTTTTTGATTCCCATCAATTTGGCTGTTGTATGTAATGCTCTGCTGAAGCTTGGCTGGCCATTGGCCATATCTAATATTTTGGACTGAAGCTTTCACACAAAGCTTGGCTGGCTATTAAGCCATGTCTAAAATTTTTGGACCGAAGTTTTAGACTAACATTGCATGATCCCTGAAATTCTTATTAAAAATTTTGAATTTCTTTATTTTCTTCTTCCCAAAATAATTGTCGAAAAATACAAAAAAATTAACAAAACCATAAAAAACCAAAAATATTTTGTGTTTCTTGTTTGAGTTTAGTGTCAAATTTTAAGTTTGGTGTCAATTGCATGTTTTAATCTTTCTTAAATTTTCAAAAATTCATGCATTGTGTTCTTCATTCATCTTCAAGTTGTTCTTGATGATTCTCTGTGTTTAATCTTGTGACTTCCTTGTTTGTTGTTTTTTTCTTGTTTTTCATATGCATTTTCGAATTATTAGTGTCTAAAGTTTAAAAATTTTTAAGTTTGGTGTCTTGCATGTCTTTCTTTTCTTAAAAATTTTCTAAAATATGTTCTTGATGTTCATCATGATCTTCAAAGTGTTCTTGGTGTTCATCTTGACATTCAAAATGTTCTTGCATGCATTGTTTGTTTTGATCTTGAATTTTTATGTTTTGCATCATTTAGTTTTTTTTCTCCTTCCTCATTAAAAACTAAAAAAAATAAAAAAAAGTATCTTTCCCTTATTTTGCTCATAATTTTCAAAATTTTGAATTGATTTGGTCAAAATTTTTAAAATTAGTTGTTTCTTGTTAGTCAAGTCAAAATTTCAATTAAAAAAATTCTATCTTTCCAAATCTTTTTCATTTTTCCTTCCTATTTTTCAAAATTTCTAAAAATTGATTTTCAAAATCTTTTTCTTAATTTTATTTCATATTTTCAAAATTAATGCTAACATTTCATGTTTTGATTCAAAATTCTCAAGTTGTTACTTGCCTATTAAGAAAGGATCAATCTCTAAATTCTAGAATCATATCTTTTAGTTTCTTGTTAGTCAAGTAATCAACTTTAATTTCAAAAATCAAATCTTTTTAATTTCCTTTTTCAAATCTTTTTCAAAATGATTTTCAATCATATCTTTTTCAAAATTTAATTCTAAAATCTTTTTTTTCTAACTTCTTATCTTTTCAAAATTGATTTTCAAATCATTTTCAATTAACTACTTGACTTTTTGTTTGTCTTACTATTTCTTATCTTTTTCAAAACCACCTAACTACTTTTCTCTCTCCCTTATTTTCGAAACCCCTCACCACTTTTTCAAAATTCTGTTTAATTAACTAATTGTTTTAAATTCTAATTTTATTTTATTTTCCCTCTTAAATTCAAATTCTAATTAATAACTAAAATAAAAATAAAAATATTTTTCTTTTCTTTTAAATTAAAAATTCGAATATTCTTCTCTCTCTCTCTCATCTCTTTCTATTTATTTTATTTATTTACTAACAATTCTCTTCTTCTTATAATTCGAACCCTCTCCCTCTCTCTGTGTTTGAATTATTCCCTTCTTCATTCTATCCTTCTATTCTTCTACTCACATACAGGAATCTATATACTGTGACATAGAGGATTCCTCTTCTTTTCTGTTCTCTTTTTTTTCATATGAGCAGGAACAAGGATAAGAATATTCTTGTTGAAGCTGATCCTGAACCTGAAAGGACTCTGAAGAGGAAACTAAGAGAAGCTAAAGCACAAAACTCTGGAGAGGACCTAACAGAAATTTTCGAAAAAGAAGAAGACATGGCAGCCGAAAATAACAACAATGGTGGAGATGCAAGGAAGATGCTTGGTGACTTTACTACACCCACTTCTAACTTCTATGGAAGAAGCATTTCAATTCCTGCAATTGGAGCAAACAACTTTGAGCTTAAGCCTCAATTAGTTTCTCTAATGCAGCAGAATTGCAAGTTTCATAGACTTCCATTGGAAGATCCTCATCAATTTTTAGCTGAATTCTTGTAAATTTGTAAGACCAATGGGGTTAATCCTGAGGTCTACAGGCTTATAATTTTCCCTTTTGCTGTAAGAAACAGAGCTAGGATATGGTTGGATTCACAACCTAAAGAAAGCATGAACTCTCGGAAAAAGTTGGTCAATGCTTTCTTGGCCAAATTCTTTCCACCTCAAAAATTGAGCAAGCTTAGAGTGGAAGTCCAAACCTTCAGACAGAAGGAAGGTGAATCCCTCTATGAAGCTTGGGAAAAATACAAGCAGTTGATCAGAAGGTGTCCTTCTGACATGCTTTCAGAATGGAGCATCTTATGTATATTCTATGATGGTCTGTCTGAATTATCCAAGATGTCATTGGACCACTCTGCTGGTGGATCTCTTCATCTGAAGAAGACGCCTACAGTAGCCCAGGAACTTATTGAAATGGTTGGAAATAACCAGTTCATGTATCCAAGTTGTTACTGAGTTATTTTGTTGTACAGTGATGTATATATATGTATTTAGCTTTCTCTCTGCATAACTTATTCTTTTGATCCTCTTAGAGGTTTATGGAGAGAGAGGATTTTGTCTATGTACTCTCGGGTTTCGGATATGTGTATATATGTGTGTAAATATTCTCCGGCCAGTCTTGACTTCGCGGGCTGGGTTAGGAGCTTGTTATCTTGTATCTTTGGCACTCTATTCCTACTTTTATAATCTTTGTTTGATGGTTTTAGCTTTCTTAGCACGTAAGTTAACTCGTTTCTTGAGTATTGCACTTTTATTTCGAAATTTTTATTTCCTCTATTCTTTAAGGCTCCTAGTATATTATAATCTTTCTGCTATCACATGTACACATTTTACTTTAGAGGTCGTAATACCACATCACCTCTATTTTACAACTTAAGCACAAAACTTAGTATGGTAGGGTGTTACATTATGGTATCAGAGCAGTTCGTTCCTATAGAGCCTGAGAGACAGACTGATTGTGCTTCTGTGCCTTCCCTGTATATGTGTTTATGTGCTATTAGGATATCTGACTGATATATATGGCATAAATGTTTGTGAGCATGCATTTGGAACTTAAAGCATTAGACTTGCGATATTGAGACTGATCAGCTTAATATCACTTGTTTGGTATGTATAGGAACTAGATGTCGACTCGCGGACGCGGTCACAGGCGAGGTAGAGGTAGGATAGGCACCATTACTCCGGGCCCGACAGGGAATGATTCAGTAGACTTTATGGCTGCCTTGGGAAATATGGCTGCAGCTATGCAGGCGACAGCCGAGGCATTGGGTAATCAGATAAACCAGGGTAATCACGGGAACAATAATGATGAGGACGGTCCTATGACACTTGCTACATTTCTAAAAGTTCACCCTCTGACCTTCGAGAGAACCTCAAATCCCACTGCTGTAGATAATTGGATTCTGGCTATGGAATAGGCGTTGCAGGCTCAACAGATTCCTGAAGAGCAATGAGTTGAGTTTGGAACTTATCAGTTGCAAAGAAAGGCTCAGTATTGGTGGCAGGGGTCACGACGTATCTTGCAGCCTGATGGCGCTGCGATTTCTTAGGAGGTTTTCCGAACAAAGTTTTATAAGAAATATTTCCTAATTCAGTTAGAAATGCCAAGGAGCTTGAATTGATGTAATTAAAGCAGAGCCAGATGACTGTTACTGAGTATACTAACAGGTTTGAGGAGTTATGTTGCCTTTTTCGTATATGTCAAGGTGCGCCTGAAGATTTTACTGAGTGGAAGTGTTGATGCGTGGTAGAAATTAGGCCAATTAAGAGATTATAATATAATAGAACAGCGCTGCGAGTATAGCTCTTAACTAGCAAAAATCCGCCTCATCAATTTAGAAAGGATGTCACAAAAATTTAGAATAAAAATACTGGGAGTATGAGTCCCAGGTCTTCTCCCAACGAGATGCTAAAAAGGGTGCTAAGTTATTAATCAGGAGTTTTCCGAGAATTTTGAGAGTTGAATGAAAGAAAATAAATAATTGTAATTAAGTGCAATAAAATTAAAAGGAATTTATATTATTCAAAATAAAAAGTCTTGACTGGGGGAATGATTAATTAGAAGTTCTATCCTTGTTAGAATTCTCTCAAGTGTAGTATAAAGAGGTTATTGTTTTCACTTAGTTAACCCTTACTAAATAAAGGAAAGTCAAGCGATTGAGCTAACTCTTATTCGCAAATCCTAGTCCTCTCCCTTGGGAAGGTCTAGCGTTAGTAAATACAGAATTAGCCAACAACTTCTAATTTAACTAATCAATTAAGTATTCCAACTCAAGTGTCTCCTCTTAATCAACCCCCATGTCAAGTAGGGAATCTACTCTATTGACATGGATACCATCTTCATTATTGGCAGTTTGGAATAGAAAAGAGACATGATAATTTAAATAAAATAGGGATTCAAAACTAATTAAAAGTAAAAGTAATCCTTTGCATTAACAATCCATGAAAATAATCCAATCGTAACTCTAAACAAGAATTAAGAATATGGCATAAATAAAAGAGTAAGGAAACAAACTAGAATAGTATCTTCAACGGAGGTGATGACTCTTCAATATCCAAAAGCAAAAGCATAAAACTAATAAACTATGAATATAAAGAAAACCTAGAGGAAGGGTAATTTTCTCTCTAGATTCAGATCTAAAAACGTAAAACTATCCTAATGAGAATGTGTGAATGTTTGTTGAGTCTCTGCAAGTTCCTTGGCTCTAGTCTCTGTTTCTGGGCCAAAAACTGGGTCAAAACTCGGCTCGAAATCGCCCCCAGCATTTTCTGTTATTTCTGCAGATCACACAGGTCACGCGTACGCGTCAGTCACGCGTGCGCGTCATTTGGCGAATTTCCATGTCACGTGTACGCGTCGGCCACGCGTGCGCGTCTTTTGTGCAGACTCCAATCCACGCGTACGCGTCAGGCATGCGCACGGGTTGCTGCCAATTTCTCCATTCTGCTCGCTCGCGTGAGCCATGCGTGCGCGTCGGTACTCGCTAGTTATCTCTTTGGTTTCTTATGTTCCTTCCATTTTTTGCAAGCTTCCTCTCCATTCTCTAAGCCATTCCTGCCTTATAAAGCCTGAAACACTTAACACATGGATCACAACATCGAATGGTATAAAGGAGAATTAAAATATACTAATTAAAGATCTCTAGGAAGCCAGTTTTCAACCAAAGAATAAAACTAGGAAGGGATTGTAAAATTATGCAAATCATATGAATAAGTGGGTGAAGACTTGATGAAACCACTCAATTAAACACAAGATAAACCATAAAATAGTGGAATTAGCATGTCCTCATGCTTAACTCAAGGTGATAAAAATAAATGAGTAGGGAAAAGTAAGACTCATGCAATGCAATGCAACCTATGTATGAATGCAACTATATGCTAAGATGGTTTTGCCAACTTGGTTAAAAGTGAATAAGTTCTTCAAGAAAAATATAAATAAAATATCACTAATTAAAATCACACAGTAAAAACAAGTAAACTTGTAAGAAGACAGCTCATGAAAGCAGGGAACATAGAGTCAAGCATTGAACCCTCACTGATAGTATATGTGCACTCTAATCACTCAAGTGTATAGGGTAATCACTCTACTCTTCTCTAGTCATGCTTTCTAAACTTTGTTTTTCACCTAACCAATCAACAAGTATTTAATGTACCAATGCAAACATCATGAGGTCTTCTCAAGGTTGTAATGGGGCTAAGGTAAAGGTAAGGGTATATATATATGGCTAAGTGAGCTATAAATTGAATCCTTGATTAACCTAAGCTGTTACCTATACATACACTCAATACTTTTAAATTCATGCCTAGCTACCCAAAATTTTCCCACTTTTGTATCACATACTCATGCATCAACTTTTCTCTTAACTTGTATCACACATGCATTGATCTTTTTATTAACTTAACATTGGGGTAATTTTGTCCCCTTATTCATTTATTTATTTATTGAATATATATATATATATATATATATATATATATATATTGAATGATAAAAGCAAACATAATATATCAATGCACATGGGTATTTAATTTTTCTGGTCTCACATGAGTAAGTACCCAAATTTCTAATATTTTGTGAATTGTAAAAATATAACACATTCCCTTGTTAACCCATGTTCCCACAGTTTTTCCACACATGATTGACACATAATCTCTATCTTAAGCTAACCAAAGATTCAATTTGGGGTATTACTTGTTTTTCTGCTTAAGGCTAGTGATGTGGTAAAATATATAACAAAAGGGATTTAAAAGGCTCAAAGTGGCTAATAAAGGTAAATGGAAGGGTAGGCTATTTGGGATAAGTGAGCTAATAATCAAATAATGGCCTCATTCATATGCATGCATATAACACATTAAACATTGGACATATAGGATGGAACAAATTATAGATTACAATCATAGAGAAGCAAACACACAAGAATAAAATATTATGGTTAAATAATGTAACCATATAATTAAGCTCAAATCTCACAGGTTGTGTGTTCTAGCTTTAAACCATGTTCCAATTTACAGTCTTCAAACAGGTTTTAACACAAAAATTTTGATTTAAATTAGTGAAATTTTTTTCAAAAATAGAGTCTTGAAAAGAAACATATTATTTTTCAACCAATTAGAACATGCATGCAATTACCTATTACTATGCAACCTATCCTATCCTAACGAAAGAAAAATAACTAATTTATTGGTGTTAAGAAAGAGAAATTACCTCCGGAAGTCAGGTACTGACCGACCTCCCCATACTTAAAGCTTGGCACCGTCCTCGGTGCCATCAGTCAGGAACAGAGGGGGGCTGGTAGCAGCATCTCCACAATCGGGACCGTCATGGCTCCCTGTGCTGGTAAAAGAAGTGGAGTCCGGGGGGTGTCTGGGTCTTCTGCAGGTGGGTGGTTACCAACAATCAGCTCCTTGAGGTATGTAAATCGGTGCTTGTTACGGCACTCTCTTCACTTTCCTTGCCGGTCTAGCCGGTTTAATTTCTCAAGTATCTGATGGAGCAGTTGGTTTATTGAAGGCGCTTGTGATGTGGACGAAGAAGGAATATCTTCGGCCGGTTCTGCAGGCCGGCTAGTAGTGGCTGCTAGAGGTCTGATGTACTTCCTGATGCATAGAAACTTGTTTCTCAACAAATTTCCCTCGGCAAGTATACCGAATTGTCGTCAAGTAATAACTCACAAAAGAGTGAGGTCGAATCCCACAGAGATTAACGGATTAAGCAATCAATGGTTGATTGATTATCCTAGTTAGACGGTTCATATTTGGATGATGAGCAACAGGGAATTGTAAATTGGCATAAAAGTAAAGAAAGCAATAAAGTGCAGAAAAGTAAAATGACAAGAAAAGTAAATGTAAGAACTAAAAATAAAATGAACATTGGGATCAAGAGATATTGCAATCCTCCGGATCAAGTTCATTCTCATCTCTTCCTCAATCAATGCATTCATTGATCTCCTTGGCAATTTTAAGTGATTGGATCCCAATTCCTTGGCAATCCAATCTCTCTAAGCTTGAACAATTTCCCAATTCCTTGATTTAATTGCTCATGGGAAGAGATGAAGTTTGGTCACTGATTATACCACACACATTCATAGATCAAAGTATTGGTAGGATTAAATGTCACAATATCCATCCAACCCCCAACCTAATCCAATGTGAGAGAGCATTTCTAGCATGATTTCCTCATTCCTCTTCCAAGTTTCAGAGGAAATCCAAGTATGAGCAATTTCTCTTCTGAGACAATTACCCAATTGGATGAAGATCGAAAGCTCTCTAGTAAAATCAAGAGAAAAGAAAGAAGAAGAAGAATAAGAACTACAATTGATCCATTGAATCACAATAGAGCTCTCTAACCCAATGAAAAAAGTTAGTTGATCATTGCTCTACCAAAATAGAAAAAAAAGAAAGTGCAGAAAAGTAAAGATGAAGATTAAAACTAAAATTGAAACTTCAAGATTTATAAATGAAAAGTACAACTAAAACGAAACTACTCCTAAGGAAGAAAAGAAGAGAAAAGGAAGAAGAGTGTAGCAGGGGAGGGGTCCGAAGACCGACTCCCCTTGGAGTGTGCCAATTCACAGAAGTTCGAATTGGTCTTCACTCTCTCCTCCTTCCTTCAATTTCCCCATTCCAGAATGAAATCAATGTAGAAACTAAGGCCTTTTTATAGGCTCTCCTAAATTACAAAATAAAATTAAAAACAAATTACAATGAAATGAAAATTAACTATTCTAGATGCTTCTTGTGGCCTTGATTGGTTGACAATTGTGGGCTTGCTTGCTTGAGCTTTGAAGTGTACTTGAGAGAGAAGTAAATCAAATTGAGGTCCAGGGTGACTTGGCTTTATTGCTTCCGTTAGCCACACTAACGCTACAAGTGTGGCGTTAGTGCTGAAGTTAGTGTGGCTAACGTCACACTTGCTACCCAGTTGGTGTTTTTGGGGCTTAAAAGATGCCTCTAATTTGTGCTTCAATTTCATGCCCACTATAGAGTATTATATATCGTTGGAAAGCTCTGAATGTCATCTTTCTAACACAACTAAAATCACTTCAATTGGACCTCTATAACTCAAGTTATGCTCCTTTGAAGGTGACAGGGTCGCTGGCATAGTTGCTGGCGTTACTGGAAAAAGTGAGTCACAATAACGTTAGCGATCAGGGGATGAATATTGCGAGGTTCTGAAGTTCAAACTTAATGTCCACCCATACTATTATATATTGTTGGAAAGCCCTGGATGTCTACTTTCCAACGCCTTTGGAAGCGCATCATTTGGAGCTCTACAGCTCGAGTTACATTTCTTGGAAGGTGAAGAGGTCAGCTGGCCTTACTACAGGTTGATACCACGTTCATCTTTGTACTTTCGTGGCAGGTTTTCTCCCTCAAATTTAGTGTCCACCATGTAGTGCCATATATGCATGGAAAGCTCTGGAATCCTAGTTTCTAATGCCACTGAAATCACTTCATTTGGAACTTTGTGGCTCATGTTATTCTTGTTTGAAGAAGGCATGGTCAGGCTGCCAAGTGAGATCTTTGCCGATGTTAATGTCCACATTAGTGTAACTAACGTGGCCATTAACGTGGGTCTTCCTTTTCTTCGCAAACTTTAGTGGCACTCACTTTTTCCACTAACGTTGGCGTTTCCCTTTCCTTCCACGTTAGTTCCCACGTTAATGTAACTAATGTGGAAGCTAACGTTGGTCTTCTTTTGCTTTGCTAGCATTATTGGCACTCACTTTTGTCAATAACGTTGCTCCTTCTTCAAAGTTAATGCCATTAACTTTCTCACTAACGTTGGGGCTTCTCTTTTCTTCCATGTTAGTGCCCACGTTAGTGGAGCTAACGGGGTTGCTAACACGGGTCTTCTTGCCTTTTGCTAACGTTAGTGGCGTTAACGTTCTCACTAACTTTTCAAGCTTTCCTTCCTTCCACTTTAATGACCACATTAGTGGCGCTAACGTAGCCACTAACGTGGCTCTTCTCTGCTTATTTTGGTCTGAAATCAAGCAAACAAAGTGTATCAAAGTAACATACAAGACAAACTTCATTATACTAAGTGTGCTAATAATACCCAAAATCAAAACTTCACTTAGTGTGATCTATTTCATCATATTTACCCTGTATATTAGCTAAAATTCACATATGCTTGAGATTTTATTTCATGCAAAGATTTTTCATGCTTTTGCTCCTTTATCAACAGAAATTGTATGAAAACTGAATTAAAATCTACCGAAAAAGCATAGAAAAACAGGCCATGATGCCCTAGCATCACTTCCCGTTAGGGACGTACTGATCATCCCATGGAATCATGGCCTTGGTGTCCCCAGCTCTGTAGGAGACTCCGGCTGCTGAGATTAGATCTGAAACCAAAGCGGGAAAAGGTAGGTTTCCCGCAATCTGTACGTGTCCCATAGCATTCCGGATGTGTCTTGGTAAATTGAGAGGCTGGTCTATAAGGATACACCAGAGTAAAACAGCCATATCTACAGTGAAGGAGGACTCGTGAGTGCTCGGAAAGACGTAATGGGACATAATCTGTGCCCATACTAGAGCCTCCAAGGTGAGTGCTGAAGCCAATATTCCCTTAGATCGGGATCGATGGTATCCATAGATCCATCTGTTGCCAGGTTGTGCTATAACTATGAGAACGGCGTCCCAGTCAAATTGGTATGTTTGGCGCTTGAAAGAGGCTTTTTGGAGTGCGTCCAATCCTTCTGGAGCAGGCAAAAGATCTAAAGCTTGCTGAATAGCTTCTTCAGTTTTGTGGACTTACTTCTGACGGACATAGACAGACTGCAGGGTTGACATGTGAAAGTTTGAGTAGAATTCAACTACGCATGAAAAGATTGA
This sequence comes from Arachis ipaensis, assembly GCF_059453495.1. Lineage (NCBI taxonomy): Eukaryota > Viridiplantae > Streptophyta > Magnoliopsida > Fabales > Fabaceae > Arachis > Arachis ipaensis. The sequence goes on along the minus strand of NC_142438.1, from coordinate 67,854,990 downwards.
CCTGATGTGGCTATCTCCGTAGGAATCCCCATTGTCTTCGTTCAATTTGAGGCTCAACAAATTCAACAATATTGGTCGGGAGGATGAGAAGGTACTCATTATTATAGTTCCTCTCAGCCAGGATGGGGAACATCTGCTCACAGTAGCGGTTAGTGAACCGCGTAGTGTCCTTTGCTGGAAAGGCTTTCTCTTTTTCATTGACCTTGATGGTCCTCTTGATTCTCTTTGTTGTGGGCTTTACTACTGTTGAAGAAGGTTCTGCAGCTAGTGCTCTTTTTGTTCCTTTCCTTGCTGGTGGTTTGGGAGTAGCTTTCTCTTTACCCTTCTTGGTGGCCATCCTGAAAAGGAAAAAGGAAAGTAACTTTTAAAGTTAAGGGTTAGAGCAAGAAAGAGGATGGTACAAGTGATAATCAATGCACGGAAAAGAAGGATGTCGTTAACACATGGTCGCGACTACATGTGATAAGTTCATCAATGGAAATATAGCAAGTGCAGGTGGTGTCAATTAAATGCAAGATGTTTATTGACATGCTGGCAAAGGCATGAGTAGCATAGATCAAGCATTAATTAATTAAATGTAATATCACTCGTAGCAAACTAGCCATCACGTTTGTATTGACAATTATATTTATTTAATAAAATATTTAAGGAGTTTTGTGAAAAACAGGCATTAGAGTAGAAGAATAAAATATTTAAGTATGCACAATGCCATACGGGCTTTTTCACAAACACTTAGCATGCATGGTAAATATGTTATTGAAAGTATTGAATTTGAACATGCAAACAACCCTTAAGAAGTAATATTAATTGTCAAACAATTCCTTAATAATCCACAAGAAATTATAGAAGAAAACACTCATCCAAATAAATTGTTAACACCAATTAAAATAATGTAAAAGGAAAAAAGAAAGACAACTAAAACATAGATAATGAAAGTAAAAAGAAAAAAGAAGAAGAAAACATAAATAAAAATAATAATGGAAAAGTAAGAAGGGAAAAAGAAAAGAAAAGAACCTTGATGAAGAGGGTGAAGAGAGGGAAAAGTAAGAAAGAATAAAGGAGAAAGAGGGAAGAAGAAAGAATTAAGAAGGAGGAAGAAAAGATTAGGATTATTGAAGAAAATATTGGAATTCTGGCGCAGGTCTAGTTAAACTGTGCGTCGCATGCAACGCGGACGCGTGGAGCACGCGTTCGCGTGGTTGGCGCTATTTTCAGGTGACGCATTCGCATGGGTGTCGCGCACGCATGACCTGATTTGTGCTATTGGCGCGACTGCAGCCTCGTGCACGCACAACTCTCTATTTCATACGCATATTGCCAAAATTTAGGGCGACGCGTGCGCGTGGGTGACACGCACGCGTGAATGGCCTAATTTTGAAAAATGACGCGTAGGCGTGGGTGACGCATACGCGTGATGGGTTTTAGGCTTCCATCACCATTCCAGCCCCACTCCATCATAACTCTCTGCCATACACCTCTTTACATCGATTTTGCAGGGTTACGCGTGCACGTGGGTGACACGCACGCGTGGGAGGCTAATTTTTGAAAGTGACGCGGACGCGTCAGGGACGCATTCACGTGGGCGTGTTTGTGCCTTAGGCACGCCTCCAGCCATGCTCCCGCGTGACTCTCTGCTTCTTCTCTTCTTTTTTCGAATACACATATGACGTGGATGCGTCAGCGACGCTTGCGCGTCACGTGCTTTTTTTTTATGCAGAATGCAAATGCAAATGTAGACTATATGTAGAGATTATGAGAAGAGTCACTAAGAAAAATAAAGTAGAATAAAATAAAACAAAACTAAGACTGAAACGGAACGATCATACCATGGTGGGTTGTCTCCTACCTAGCACTTTACTTTTACGTCCTTAAGTTGGACGTTTCTCCAAGCTCATTCTGCTTCTGGTGGTGGGTCTTCCAAGAGGAAGACCTCTAGCTCTTTGTGATCCTTAATCTTCTCCCCATGATAAAGCTTTAGGCGATGTCCATTGACCTTGATGAATTTAGAGCTAGAAAGATGATGCAGGTGAAAAACTCCGTATGGCTCTGCCTTTTCTACTCTGTAGGGACCTTCCCATCTTGATCTCAGCTTGCCTGGCATGAGCCTCAGTCTGGAGTTATAAAGAAGAACTAACTCCTCTGGTCTGAATTCTCTCCTTTTTATGTGCTTGTCATGGACAACCTTCATCTTTTCTTTGTATCGCCTGGAGTTGTCATATGCTTCTAAGCGAAGGTTCTCCAATTCTGCCAGTTGCAGCTTCCTTTCAGCACCAGCTTCCTCAAAATTCATGTTGCACTCCCTTACAGCCAAGAAAGCCTTGTGTTCCACCTCTATCGGAAGGTAGCAAGCCTTTCCGTACACTAAGAGGAAGGGGCTCATCTCAATGGGTGTCTTGTACGCTGTTCTATATGCCCAGAGTGCATCTTGTAGCCTGGCACTCCAGTCCTTCCTATGAGGCTTTACTATCTTCTCCAGAATGCATTTAATCTCCCTGTTAAACACTTCTGCTTGTCCATTGGTCTGGGGATGATAAGCTGTTGCTACTTTGTGAACAATTCCATGCTTTTTTCAGTAATCCTATTAGTCTCCTGTTACAAAAGTGAGTGCCTTTATCACTCACGATTGCTCGTGGTGATCCAAAACGACAGATAATATGGTTTCTAACAAAGAAAACAACAGTGTTAGCATCATCAGTATAGGTAGAAATTGCTTCCACCCATTTAGAGACATAATCTACAGCTAACAATATATAAAGGTAACCACTAGAGTTTGGAAATGGACCCATGAAGTCAATGCCCAAAACATAAAAAATTTTATAGAAAAGCATAATCTGTTGAGGCATCTCATCCCTCTTGGTATATTACCAAACCTTTGGCATGGAGAACAAGATTTACAAAAAACAGCAGCATCTTTAAAAAGAGTAGGCCACCAGAATCCACAGTCTAAGATTTTTTTAGCTGTTCTTTGAGGGCCAAAATGTCATCCACTCTCAGAAGAGTGGCAAGCCTCTAAAATAGAATGGAATTCTGATTGGGGCACTGAAGAGAGAACTTTTGTGTGGTCTAGAAATTTGCAGATAAATCTTCGTTGCAGGTATAGCTTCTAAACCAATAAAAGTCCTTTCTTGCAAACGTTTTGGTTGTCACAAGTAACAAACCCCTTTTAAAATTGATAACCGAAGTATTCAAACCTCGGGTCGTCTTCTCAAGAAACTGCAGGGAGGTATGTTCTTATTATTGGTTATGAGTTTTGTAAATTGGGGTTTTGAAAGTAAGGAACAAGTAATTTAAATGACAAATAAAATAAATAGATAACTGTAAAATAAACTCTTGGCAAGGTATGGGAATTTGGAAGTCCTATCCTAGTTATCCTTATCAATGGTGATGAGAATTGAGTTTTAATCCCACTTAGTTAGCCTTTACTAAAGCAAAGGAAGATCAAGTGGACCAATTAGTTTGATCCTCAGGTCCTGGTCAATTCCTAAGAAAGGACTAGAGTTATTGAAGTTCAATTCAATTAGCAAAGACAACAATTATCAATCACATTGAGTTTGACAACTCATGAGTTACCAATTACTTAACCAAGGCCAAAAGGGAAAAAGTAAACTTACTCGAATAAAAATATCTTTAGATTGGAAGCAACAGTAACATAAATAAAAGAAAGCAATCATAAACTAAAATACCTCAAATAACATTAATTAAGAGAATCATACATAACATGGAAGAGTTCATAAATTAAATTGATGAAGTAATTAAAAAGGGAACATTGAACCTGATAAAGAGTTGGAATACTAACTTGAAATAATAAGAAATTCTAATCCTAAAACCTAAGAGAGAGGAGAGAACCTCTCTCTCTAAAAACTACATCTAAACTATGAAAATTGAATAATTGAAGACTCCTTAATGAATGGATGCGTTCCCTCACTTTATAACCTCTAATCTGTGCTTTCTGGACTTGGATCTGGGCCAAAAAGGGTTTCAGAAATTACTGGGAGCATTTTCTGTAATTTCTGGTGCGTGGCATCTGTCACACGTCCGCCTGGGTCACGCGGTCACGTCATCTGGAGTTTTCCTTATCACGCGTTCGCTTTGGTCACGCGTACGCGTCATCTGTGTTCTGCTTATGACGCGCGTCCGCGTCAGTCACGCGTTCGCGTCGCTGTCTTTTCGCGCTAGGCATGCAGCCGCGTCGTCCATGCGTTCGCGTCACTGCCAGTTTCTTCAAAAACTCCATTTTGTGCTTTCCTTCCATTTTTGTATGTTTCCTTTCCATCCTTTAAGTCATTCCTACCTTAGAAGATCTGAAACTTCTCAACACACAAATCACGGCATCGAATGGTAATAAAGGGTGATTAAAATAAATAATTTCAAAGCATAGGAAACATGTATTTCACATTTATCACATAATAAGGAAGGGAAAGTAAAACCATGCAATTTACATGAATAAGTGGGTGAAGGATTGAATAAATCTCTTGAATTGGGCACAATATATATCATAAAATATGGGTTTATCAGGCACACACCTTCTAATTACCTAGTCTGCACCACACCTCCATAAGTATGGGTTATCCCATATATAATATTTAGACTCGCTTTTCAGCTTGTCTCTTTGATGCTCAGTAAAATTAGGAGGGAAAGTATGGCTAACTAGATAATTAGCTACACGTGCATACTAAGGAACTACTTTAGATACTGCATGCAAGCTATCAAATGGGAAAGTATCATTTATAGGAGTGAAGTCATCCTTAATGTGCTCAAGGCGACTCAAGTGGTCTGCCACTAAAATCTGGTTACCACTCCTATCCTTAATTTCTAAATCAAATTCTTGTAGCAGTAATATCCAACGTATCAGCCTTGGTTTGGATTCTTTTTTAGCTAATAAATATTTTAGAGCTGCATGGTCTGAGTACAATACCACCTTAGTACCAAGTAAATAAGCTCGGAATTTATCCAGAGCAAAAACAATAGCAAGAAGCTCTTTTTCAGTAGTAGTGTAATTAGACTGAGCAGCGTCTAAGGTCTTAGACGCATAAGCAATTCGAAAGGATCCTTACCTTCGCGCTGAGCCAGCACCGCTCCTACTGCATGGTTGGAGGCATCACATATAATCTCAAAAGGCTGGCTCCAGTCTGGTCCTCTCACAATCGGAGCTTGAGTCAGGGCGATCTTCAGCTTATCAAATGCTTGCATGCAATCCTCACTGAACTCGAACTCAATATTTTTCTGCAGTAGTCTGGATAAAGGCAATGCTACCTTACTGAAGTCCTTAATGAATCTCCTGTAGAAACCTGCATGGCCAAGGAACGAACGAACTTCCCTCACAGAGGAGGGGTAAGGTAAACTAGAAATGACATCTACCTTTACTGGATCTACAGAAATACCAGTATTAGAAACAACATGTCCTAGTATAATACCTTGTTTTACCATAAAATGACACTTTTCAAAATTCAATACAAGGTTTAAACTAACACACCTGTCTAATACTCTAGCTAAACTATTGAAGCAAAGGCTAAAGGAATCACCATATACGCTGAAATCATCCATAAAAACTTCCATACATTTCTCAATAAGATCTGAAAAGATACTCATCATGTATCTTTGGAATGTAGCCGGTGCATTACATAAGCCAAAAGGCATCCTCTTATATGCATACATTCCAAAGGGATATGTAAAAGTAGTCTTCTCCTGATCTTCAGGAGCTATATGAATTTGAAAATAGCCTGTATAATCATCTAAAAAGCAGTAATGGGATTTACCTGACAGGCGATCAAGCATCTGATCAATAAATGGCATGGGGTAGTGATCCTTGCGAGTAGCTTGGTTGAGACGCCTATAGTCAATGCAAACTCTCCATGAATTCTGCACTCTAGTTGTTAGGAGCTCTCCATGCTCATTCTTGACTGTGGTGACTCCAAACTTCTTGGGCACCACTTGTACTAGACTGACCCATTCACTGTCTGAGATGGGGTAAACAATATCTGCTTCAAGTAGCCTGGTCATTTCTTTCTTGACAACTTCTAAGATGGTGGGATTCAATCTCCTTTGGGGTTGACGGACAGGCTTTGCTCCCTCTTCTAAATATATTTTGTGCTCACAAATTTGAGGGCTGATGCCTACTATATCCGCCAAGCTCCATGGTGCACGAAATTACAATCACACTTTTGCAACTCCGCACAACTAACCAACAAGTGCACTGGGTCGTCCAAGTAATACCTTACGTGAGTAAGGGTCGATCCCACGGAGATTGTCGGCTTGAAGCAAGCTATGGTTATCTTGTAACTCTTAGTCAGGATATCAATAATTCTCAGATTTAATTGTAAAAAGTAAAAGAACATGAAATAAATACTTGTTATGCAGTAATGAAGAACATGTTGAGGTTTTGGAGATGCTTTGTCCTCTGAATCTCTGCTTTCCTACTGTCTTCTTCTTCATGCACGCAAGGCTCCTTCCATGGCAAACTTTATGTTGGGCATCACCGTTGTCAATGGCTACTTCCCGTCTTCTCAGTGAAAATGTTCCAAATGTGCTGTCACCGCACGGCTAATCATCTGTCGGTTCTCGATCATGTCGAAATAGGATCCATTGATCCTTTTGCGTCTGTCACTACGCCCAACACTCGGGAGTTTGAAGCTCATCGCAGTCATCCCTTCCTAGATCCTACTCGAAATACCACAGACAAGGTTTAGACTTTCCGGATCTCAGGAATGGCCGCCAGTAATTCTAGCCTATACTAGGAAGGTTCCAACCTTAGATTAGAAACCCAAGAGATACACATTCAAGCTTGATTGCATGTAGAACGGAGGTGGTTGTCAGGCACGCATTCATAGGTGAGAATGATGATGATTGTCACGGATCATCACATTCATCAGGTTAAAGTGCGAATGAATATCTTAGAATAGAAGCAAGCGTGATAGAATGGAAAACAGTAGTAATTGCATTAATTCATGAAGAACAGCAGAGCTCCTCACCCCCAACAATGGGGTTTAGAGACTCATGCTGTAGAAGATACAATATGAAACGTGTAGAATGTCATGAGGTACAAAATGAATCACTAAAAGTGATTTTTATAATCAACTAGTGACCTAGGGTTACAGAAAATGAGTAAGCTAGGGTGTTTAGTGTAAAAATCCACTTTCGGGGCCCACTTGGTGTGTGCTTGGGCTGAGCATTGAAGCTTTCATGTGTAGAGACTTTTTTTGGAGTTAAACACCAGCTTTTGTGCCAGTTTGGGTGTTTAACTCCAGTTTTTATGCCAGTTCTGGCGTTTTGACGCTAGAATTTCTATGCTGACTTAGAACGCCAATTTGGTCCATCAAATCTCGGGCAAAGTATGGACTATTATATATTGCTGGAAAGCTCAGAATGTCTACTTTCCAACGCTATTGAGAGCGTCCCAATTGGGTTTTTGTAGCTCCACAAGATCCACTTCGAGTGCAGGGAAGTCAGAATCCAACAGCATCTGTACTCCTTTTTCAGCCTCTGGATTAGATTTTTGCTCAGGTCCCTCAATTTCAGCCAGAAAATACCTGAAATCACAGAAAAATACACAAACTCATAGTAAAGTCCAGAAATGTGGTTTTTGAATAAAAACTAATAAAAACATAATAAAAACTAACTAAAATATACTAAAAAGATACTAAAAACAATGCCAAAAAGCGTATAAATTATCTGCTCATCACAACACCAAACTTAAATTGTTGCTTGTCCCCAAGCAACTAAAAATAAAATAGGATAAAAAGAAGAGAATATACAATGAACTCCAAAAACATCTATGAAGATCAGTCTTAATTAGATGAGCGGGGCTATTAGCTTTTTGCTTCTGAACAGTTTTGGCATCTCACTTTTTCCTTTGAAGTTCAGAACGATTGGCATCTATATGAACTCAGAATTCAGATAGTGTTATTGATTCTCCTAGTACAGTATGTTGATTCTTGAACACAGTTACTTTATGAGTCTTGGCCATGACCCTAAGCATTTTGTTTTCCAGTATTACCACCGAATACATAAATCCCACAGACACATAACTGGGTGAACCTTTTCAGATTGTGACTCAGCTTTGTTAAAGTCCCCAATTAGAGGTGTCCAGAGCTCTTAAGCACACTCTTTTTCCTTTGGACCATGACTTTAACCGCTCAGACTCAAGTTTTTACTTGACACCTTGAAAGAACTGAAGATTGATGGTTTAGAGGTTATAGTAAACTCTCGTTGCAAGTATAGTTACTAAACCAAGCAATCAACCTTTCTTACAAACGTTTTGGTTGTCACAAGTAACAAACGCCTTTAAAATTGATAACCGAGTATTTAAACCTCGGGTCGTCTTCTCAAGGAATTGCAGGGAGGTGTTCTTATTATTGGTTATGAGTTTTTAAATTGGTTAATGTATAAGATAAAAAGTGAGAATAGTAAATGGCAAGAAAGTAAATTGTATTAATTTAAATAAATAATAAAACTCTTGGCAAGGTATAAGCACTGGAAGTCCTATCGTTATCAATTGTGATGAGAATTGGAATTTAATCCCACTTTGTTAACCTCTAACTATGAAGGTAAATCAAGTGGATTAATTAGCTTAATCCTCAGGTCCTAGTCAATTCCTATGGAAAGACTAGAGTTATTGGAGCAACTCCCAGTTTCAACCACTACTTTATTTGACAGCTCAAGCGTTACCAATTACTTAACCAAAGCCAAATGGAAGAATTCCAAATTAAATTAAAAGCATTCATGTAAATAAAGCAAAGCAAAATTAAATCTGAAAATACCTCAAATTACATTAATAAAAGAAATCAAATCTAACATGAATATTCATAAATAAAAGGAACATTGAACCTGTGATTGAAGTTGTAAGTTGAAATAATAAAGTTGAAATCCTAATTCTAAGCCTAATCCTAAGAGAGAGGAGAGAACCTCTCTCTCTAAAAACTACATCTAATCCTAAAATTGTGAATATGAAAGCTTTTTATGAATGGATGCATTCCCCCACTTTATAGCCTCTAATCTGTGTGTTCTAGGCTAAAAACTGGGTCAAAAACAGCCCAGAAATCGCTCCCTGCAATTTCTGTTATGTTCAGGTCGCGGGCAAGTGACGCGGAGGCGTCGTCCACGCGTCCGCGCGGATTGAAGTTCCCAGATGCGATGCGGGCACGTCATTCACGCGTTCGTGTCGCCTAACTTTGAGGTAGCTATGGCAAATTATATATCAAATCGAAGCCCCGGACGCTAGCTTTCCAACGCAACTAGAACCGCATCGTTTGGACCTCTGTAGCTAAAGTTATAGCCATTTGAGTGTGAAGAGGTCAGGCTAGACAGCTTAGCAGTTTCTCCAACTTCTTGTATTCCTTCCACTTTTGCATGCTTCCTTTCTATCCTCTGAGCCATTCTTGCCCTGTAATCTCTGAAATCACTTAACACACATATCAAGGCATCTAATGGTGATAAGAGAGGATTAATATTAGCAATATAAAGGCCAAAGAAGCATGTTTTCAATCATAGCACAAAATCAGGAAGAAAGACATAAAGCATGCGATTAGTATGAATAAATGGGTAAAGAGTTGATAAAAACCACTCAATTGAGCACAAGATAAACCATGAAATAGTGGTTCATCAACCTCCCCACACTTAAACATTAGCATGTCCTCGTGCTAAGCTCAAGAGAAGCTATAAAGGTGAAGAGGAGTAGTAGAATGTATGAAATACAACCTATCTATATGAATGCAACTACATGCAAAATAATTCTACCTACTTGGTTAAAAATAAATAAGTTCTCCAAGACAAACATGAATCAGATTTCACTAATTCAAATTATACAATAAAAGACAAGTAAACTTGTAAGAAGATAGCTCATGAAAGCAGGGAACATAGAATCAAGCATTGAACCCTTACTGGTAATGTATATCACTCTAATCTCTCAAGTGTCTAGGGTTAATCACTCTATTCTTCTCTAATCATGCCTTTTAAACCTTGTTCTTCATCTAACCAATCAACAAATATTTAGCA